>NW_012103643.1:2005379-2019170 GCF_000951045.1 Mandrillus leucophaeus | reverse complement strand
ACAGAGCAAAACTTGGTCACAAAAAAAAAAAAAAAAAAAAAGTGGTATCTTTGTATTTACAAACCTTAAACTGAAAATCAGCATTTCCTTTTATCCTAAATGAACGTAGGCAACAAACATAGTAAAATAGTACCAGTGCCTGTGACTCTGTCACGAACAGAAATCACAGTTATTTTCATATCATGTTTTAGCTGCTGCTAATGTCTCAAAATATTACTTATTCTCATCATTCCTCAGAACAGTGGTAGCTATTAAGATTTACTGCTAGGTCTTGTAATTTAATGGTCTAGCTATTAGGTTTATGTCTACCTATTAAGTCTTATAATTTAATGAGCTAATAAATAAGAACATATATTACCTATAATTCAAAAAATATTTTTGAGAACTATTTCGATATATTTAGGGCACAGGTAAGCCTATGTATTGTATTTCATGCGACTGAAAATATCATTCTGAGAAGGGGTCTAGAGGCTCCACCAGGCTACCAAAAATATCCAAAGGACAAAATAGTTAAGAACCTTGGTCAAAACAGAGGTTTTGCAAGACTGTGGCATTTGCATCCTTAGAGATCTACGGGCTGGAGACGTTCTGCAACAGGCCAAGAAATAATACCATGGTCTCCCTGTACTTTAGATTCTTTTAAAATACATATATAGCTATCTGCATACAAAAATTGTAGATCCAAACAGACTAAGCTTGGCACACCTTAGTCTCCTATGTTGGAGGAGACCACACAATGGGCAAGGCTTAAAAATAATAAATGAGTCCATATAATTTCAAAAACTATGTCTGAAGTACCTATACCTCTTATGTGTAAACTATGAGGAACATGGAACCTGGTTAGGTAAGATCCCTACAATTCAGGATGAGAAATATTCATTAACCCCAAGATGCAAAATACGTAATCTAGTAACTCTTCCAGTGTTAGTAGGAAAGCACTTCCCTTTTTTAAGTAAGAAAAAAGGGTTTTCCTTCCTCTACTCATACAGCAGCACCAAGATCTGGCCTTTTCCCTAGGCCAGAAAAATACATCAGCTCTCTCTGTTAAATGTACTGAACACAGAACAGTTACCGATTTAAGTGATAGTTTAAAAAGGGCTCATTATTTTGATCATCCTCTATTGCATAACACGCTAAAAGTGTTACAAAAGCACACCCTCTCTTATATTTCCTTAAAAGCCCTTAAAGGGGCACGAGGTAACTTTCTAGGTAGCAGAAATGTTCCAAAGCATGATCGCAGTAGTGGAAACAAGATTGTATACGTTTGTCCAAACTCATTGGATTGTGTCCTTAAAAGTTGGCGAGGGTTTTCTTAAATGTAAAATATACCTCAATAAAGTTGACTAAAAACACAATTTCCTACTCATTTTTAAATCATGCTTCCCTTTTCCAAAAAGAGAATACTACTTGGGTTTAAACGTTTAGTTCCGCTTTCTCTAGTGAAACCCTGTCTGAAGTCACTGTTATTCACACATCCATGGCAAGCAGTCAGAGCCCCCAGAGGAATGACTAAGTACAGAGAGAGCACAGGAACTCCAAAATAGAGGCGCCTTGCTCCCAAAATGTTTCTTTCCTGGAACTGACGAACGCAACACTTTGCTAACAAGCAAAGAGCTTGTCACTGGCTTACTGCAAATAACAACCATTGTAATTTACCAAGTAAGCGTATTATCTCTAATCTGTGTAAAATCCTAGAAATTAAGTATTAGCATTTCATTTTTTTTTCTTGGCCAGTTCCATATGATTAGTAAGCAGGTCTGATTCACAACCCCAGTCCCATAAGTATGTTCAAACTCAAATATATGTAAATGTCCTCGAGAAGCTATATAAATACAGTTCCAAAAGACTGGACATAGATGGCAGCTTTTTTCACCCAACAAGATTTGACCCAGCAGTTTCAACATGCCTACGGATGTCACACAAAATTAGAATTAGCACTGTTTTCTGTAACGACAAGCAGCTGATCTTTAAGTCACCAATTTAAAATAAAAGACTGGCCGTGCGCAGTGGCTCAAACCTGTAATTCCAGCACTTTGGAAGACTGAGGTGGGAGGATCACTTGAGCCCAGGAGTTTAAGACCAGCCTGGGCAACAAAGCAGGATCCTGTCTCTAAAAAAAATAAAAATAAAAATAAATAAAAGTTTGTCGGCCATGGTGCTATGTGCCTGTGGTTCCAGTTACTTAGGAAGCTGGCACAGAAGGATCACTTAAGCCCAGTAGCTCAACGTTGCAGTGAGCTATGACCACACCACTGTACTCCATCCAGCCTCGGTGACAGAGTGAGATCCTGTCTCTAAACAACAAAATAAAAACACTAAAATACAATAAAATAAAAGACTGCCAATGCAAGGCAAGCTAGTATTACAATAATGACTACAGTTCAATGTAAGAGAAAGCTCTAGATTTTGCTTTTCATGATAGCACTGCACTGCTTCTTGTGTAAACGAAGGTCGTCATGCCACTCTAGAAATACTGAGCTAAGTAAGGCCATCTCCAGCAACTTAAGGGCTCTGCATGAAGCTCATTTATTTCTGAACTCGTTCCACTCCACCAACTACAATTAACACAAGAACACTCATAATTTGAAAATAATCTCCCATAAAATGTGCCTGGACAACAGTCATAACATTACCAGCTCATAGATGTCTTCCTCGGGCTGTGGAACATAGTGCTGCATTTGGTTTTCTATTAGAAATTTCAGGCGCAGGTAATGAGCAGAATGATCCAGTTGATGTGTCTGGGACAAAAGAAAGAAAGAAAGAAAGAAAGAAAACGCCTGTTCAATAGTAAATAAGCACAATTAGTTCTCCACCAACATATTACGTATTCCCACGACCAAGAGAGGTTTTGTGTGTGTGTGTGTTTTTTTTGTTTTTTGTTTTTTTTTTGAGACGGAGTTTCACTCGTCGCCCAGCCTGGAGTGCAATGGCGCAATCTCGGCTCACTGCAACCTTCGCCTCCTGGGTTCAAGCCATTCTCCTGCCTCAGTCTCCTGAGTAGCTGGGATTACAGGCACCCACCACCACACCCAGTTAATTTTTGTATTTTTAGTGGAGATGGGGTTTCACTATGTTGGCCAGGCTGGTCTCGAACTCCTGACCTCAGGTGATTCACTCACCTCGGCCTCCCCAAGTGCTGGTGTGAGTCACTGTGCCCGGCTCAATAGAGATTTGATACTAAATGGGGGTACAAGGTTTCTACACGTCTTAAAAAGTCTGCATCGTAAATACAAACTTCTAAAATAACTTTCATTGGACACATCGGTAACATTCCAAAGGTATCTCAGGATTTAGTGGCAACAACTGACTCACATCTCCACTTCTTATTTGATTCATTGTGCTAACACTGGTGAAATTTTCAACAAAACACAGCAGATCAAAAAGGTTCTTAAATATAACTTCATAGACAGGTGATCAAAGAACAGGGTAACAAGAAAGGCAAGAAAATACTGTATTTACAATGAAAGATGAAGGCTGTGCCCGGACAAAGTTGTTTTTTTAACCACATGGGGACAGTGGGACAGTTATTAACAGTTCATTTGCAAGCGAGTCAGTGTGAAGACTTACTCGAACTGAAGTGTTGGACTTCAGTCTTATTTATATACTCCCCAAGTGAGACTCTCTCCGGGGGCAGTGCTAATAGGCATGTGTCCAACTACGGAAACACACTGAATGACTTGCTTAAAGAAAACAATTCTAAAATTGAAATTTTCAAGGCTTCTCCTTCGGTCTAGGATGGGACAATAGATTTTTTTTTTTTTTTTCCGTCTAAAAAGTAATCCTTGAATTAATTTTGAGGAATAAGTAATAACAGCAACATGGTTTTATAGTAGACAGTCAAGAGGATACAGGGAAAAAAGAAAAAGCTCTCCGAAAGTTACACAGCAACATGAAAATATATTGCTAGAGATAAAATGTTTAAACCAATTAATTTTTTAAAGCATCCTTATCTTTTAGAGATATATCCTAAAGTGCTAATAGATAGAAATGATATAATATCTGGAATTTGATTCCAAAATAAATAAGAGCTGGGGGTGGGAGTGAGTAAATAGACAAACCTTAACTTGATCATTACAGATTCTAGGTGATAGATACATGAGAATTTATTACATTATTCCCTACTTCTATGCAAATTGGAAATTTTTCACAAAATAAATATAAAACCTCTTCACATTCAAAGCTCTACAGGTAAGAATTATTTCAAAATAAACAAAATTAATTGTTAACTGGTTCAGTACTCTTTCTACTTAACCCACCCTCAAAATAATACTTTTAAAGTCAAACTAACAGCCTTCCAATAACTATTCCAGTAATATATATATATAGCGAACTCTTAGATACGCCAGACACCTTGTGCAGTAGTGAGAATACAGGAACTAACAAAACATAATTGCTGTCTTCAGGACGGTCCGCAGCTGCAAGTACAAGCCATGTAGATGTGGGAGGTGAGGCAACAGTGGTTTCGCATTTTAAATAAATACGTACATGCAGGACAGGCAACCTGCATTCCTGCAAAAGCACATTTCCAGAAAGTGGAAATGAGTTCACTCTGAACACACAGCAGAAGGATAAAGTTTTCTATCAGTGATTCTTGGGAACCCCACCCTTTCTCCTCTCCTGAGTAATATGATAGTTTGCAGCCTGCTGTGCCGGACACAGATGCCATTCACCGAACACGTCCCAGTGCACCTGGCTTTTGTCCTTTCACTGTCTGTATTTGAGACCGGATGCTCAATGTCCAACAGATCCATGATTGGTGATGTCAAAGATAATAAGGGTGGAGGTGAAAGCCCGGGGAAACATAAAACAGGGGCTTTTTAAGTGTGCTACCTACTGCTGGAGAATCAAGATAAATAAACAACAACAAAATACTAATATTTAGGGTGATGTGTTGAGCAAGAAAAGTTTTCCTAAGAGAGATCGAAGCTGCAAATGCTTCCCACCTACCTGGGTCCTCACTGAAATCTTTAATTAGAAGCAAAAATTTTGGTTCACCATCTGTTTCCGACTGAGGCGGAAGGGAAAGAAATGAAATTTCATGGGTTCTTAGTAACAGGAACAAATCCACTTGGAAACCTTATCATCATCATTAATAAACACTTTGTGGGCACTCCTTAATGAGACTGCCACGGAAACAGACTGTCTTCCAGAAATCAGGCCAAAACAGCAACCTCACCTAAGAAGATTCTGGCTTCTGAAACTTCAGTGTGAGAGACAGCCCACTGTCAGGCACAGACAGCCTAAGGTAGTCCTGGTGTGGACTATGGAGAACTCCATCATCCCCTAAATGCTACAGTGCTGAAAACATTTCTACATATATGCAGAGAACGTGAAGGCACCTCACTTAAATTGTGTAAAGCATTGCGGAGAACTAAAGAATGATAACTATAGCAATGGTAATAAGAATGATTCTTGGCTGGGTGTGGTGGCTCATGCCTGTAATCCCATCACTTTGGGAGGCCAAGGTGGGCGAGTTGCTTGAGCCCAGGAGTTTGAGACCAGCCTGGGTAACACGGTGAAACCCTGTCTGTATCAAAAATACAAAACTTAGCCAGGCATGGTGGGGGTGAGCCTGCAGTCCCAGCTATTCGGCAAGTTGAGGTGGGAGGATTGCTTGAGCCTGGGAGGTGAAGGCTATAGTGAGCTATGACTGCACCACTGTACTTCAGCTGGGGGACAGAGTGAGACCCTGTCTCAAAAAAATAAATAAATAAGTAAAAGGAAAAAAAGATTCTTGCCACCAACCATCATATTTTTCAAACTTGTTTAAGTTACAATAATATCTTGATAACTTGAAAAAAAATCAGCACAAGCAGCAAACATAAAAATTATAATGGTCTTACTTGTAACTTAAGAGCCCTAATTTTGGTCAGTAAATAGTTACTCTCAAAACAGGACAGTGGATCAAAATATATACCAGTGTGTCTTATTATTTTGGTAAAAGCTTCCGAGTTATAAGCCCTTGTTAATCACGGCTGGTTTAACATAAAAAGAAAATCTTAATGAATTAATTAAATCAGATCATCAGAACTATCAAGAACAATTTTATGCTCCTCAGATACCTGTTAGTCAATATCAAAGCAAGTCAAACAACTAACCATGTTCAGAATATATCTTTGTGCAAAAGAATTTCAAATGTTAATGGATATTTAAACATAGTAATTCTAAACGTGTGGCCTTGCTTTAGACATAAAACATTCAAGTGAAAATTCAAAAGAAAATTCAGACTTGTAAAGCAGTCAAGGAAAATTCACTTAGGAAAAAATTTAAATGGTATAAATTTGTTTTCCAATGTACATGTACTTAAGTTACTAGCATTTGATTCATTTTGAGGCAATGCAGCCACAAATTATACCATAAGTATTATGGTACAACAATTTTTAGTTTAGTTGGCGTAGTTTTTAAAATTCGCATCTTACTATGACTATTTCAAAGGATGAAACAGCAAAACACAATGTAGATATTTTCAGTAAATAGTTTGCACCAATTAAAATAGATAACATGTCTCAGAGTTTACTGCCTTAGCTCTCCTAATCCATTATGTTTTGCTCTTCTATTTCTCTTCATATTCTTCCATTTCAGTCAAACTTCTAGAAGACATATAAACATGCAATTACTGCATACAGAAATACAAACATGTAGTCACTGCATACAGAAATATGTATCCACATACACACACACAAAGTGCTATCGTAGAATTTCTAGAGATATTTTCCCTCCCCTTCAAAGTAACTTTTTCTTTCTTTAAACGCCAATGGTTATAGCTATCCAAAGCCATAACTGACGTAGTAAAAGCATGAAATAAAACTGACACATGGTCATATGTGAATAACATCAGTAGGTATAAATGAATGAAAATATGTTGCAATTATTTTTGTACTTGTAACGATCAGAATATATCCAAAACCTACAGGCCAACATGGTTACCTGCTATACTTAGCAACAATCATTCCAGTAACAGCTCTGACATGAATTGTATATGAAATGAAGATCTTGAAACTTTTACTATACCAGAACTTGACTGGTGCTCAGATGGCAGATGGCAAACTGATGTGAAATGATGTGGATCAAATAGAATAGGAAAGAGAATGAGCTGAATGCAAGAGACAGAAGAAACAGATTGATTATTAAATATTAGAGAAAGCATCTATCACCAGACATTGAGAATAACAATAATGAAACAAAAGACAGGCATTTTTACAATCATCTTTGTTTTCAATGGGGGGGGGGGGAATATTCACCATGATACTAGATTGTTAATAACATGGGGCACTGTTTTCCCCATTATCTCCTTCCCTCTTAAGAATAAAATCAGATCCATTAATTACAATAAGGTGTTTTCCAAGGAAGAAGTAAGCTTTAGAAGGCACCTTGTCCTGAGCATACTATATCACTTTCCCTACAGCGGTGTTTTCCCAAAGACCATCAAATTCTGAAATGCACACACAAGTCTTCCATTTTTAAACTCAGGAGATGTTTTCTGTGTGTATATTTCTAGTACAGATGGGGTTTTGCCATGTTGGCCAGGCTGCTTTCGAACTCCTGGACTCAAGAGATCTTCCCTCCTTAACCTCCCAAAGTGCTGAGATTACAGGCGTGAGCCACCGTGCCCGGCATAAACTCATGAGATATAAAGCTTGTTCCACACCACGTTGTCTTTGTTTTTATTTCTGTGTCTTGGGAAAAAGAACTGGGCCCAGGGAAAAGTGGGCAGGACTTTTACTGTCGGAGAAAGGGATTTTGTACCTCAATGATGCCATCAGAAACCCTTCAAGTGACAGAAATAAACACTTTAAAGGGGATCAGTCCACTACATTACCTAGATATGGTCTCTAACTGGCAATGACAATATTATTCTTCATTCCCCTAGTTTCTTCCAAAGCAAAAGCTTGAAATATACGTAAATTGGGCCAATCATTCATTGCTTCACTCATGGATCAATCTTCCACCAACCAATGGTAATTGGAAAACTTTGGCTTAACCTTCGATTCCCGATTGAGTTGAAAGCCAGTGTGCGCAGGATGCTCCAAAGCCATATTATTCCTCTGGAAACACCTGCCAGAGTTGGGCTTATACAAAAAGGCCAGAAAGTCCTACTTTTAACACCTTCATCTGCGGATCTGACAATAACTCTTCAGCTCTGCAGAATGTTAATGGGTCTCTGAAGAATTGTGCTAATCTATAAATAAAGGAATGCAGAAATCCTCTACAGACCAATTTTGTTAAGTAATTAACATGAAAAAAATGGTGAACAGAGATACCATTATCTCCAAAAGCTAGAACCCTCGTACATGAAGGATTCAAAGCACACAGAGAGGTGCTATCATTTATTTTTAACATCCATGTCAGGGCTGACTTTGGTTATGGCCCAAAACAAGTGATTCTTCTGTTTATCCTCCACGTCCATAAGACATTTTAAGAGGCTAGTTTGAGCTGGACTGTTTCATTTCCCTGATTCATATGAAGAGCCATGTTTCTTCTTTAAAAAGCCGCCTGTGATTTGCTTTTTTTAAAATACAAAAATTGCTGATTGTAGAACTACAAAACTGAGGTACTTGTGGAGATAGTGAAAGTCATTCAGTATTCACAAACACTGTGTTGAATGATGAGATCTTTAAAACGTCATTTTATCCATCCAACTCTTCTAGGATAAAATTGTGATAGAAAAGCTTTTCATTTGTTTTTCTTTTAGCAGCCCCAAAGAAGATCAATTCACTCCCCCCTAAGAATATATTCTAGATTCTTCTGAGCCTTACTGATTGTTCTTCCTGAAGACTAAACCCAGGTTCTGAGAGTTCTTGTGGACTGCAGGATGCACCCAGCTGTAGAGAAGCCAGATGTGGGTTCAGTCTCTCCTTTGCAACTGACTGTGACGTGAGCTCAGGCAAGCAGCTAAGGCCCTCTGAGCTTCACTTCCTCCATGGGTACAATGGCAAAGTCTCAGCTCTTTCTCAGGCTCAGACCTGATATGACTACTACATAGAACTAGTAATGCTATTCGTTACGTAAAAATAAAAACAAGCATGCAAGTAAAGTTCTTCTTTCTTCTCTCTCCCCTAACTTAAGGCCATTCACCTGGCTGCCCGTCAGGGGGAAAAAATGAAACCAGGTTCACTTTGAAAAAGATCAAGGCATTTCTTCCATGGTTTAAGGCGAAAGTAGAGAAAAAGAGCTCAATCATTTGTCCTGTTTCTAAAAAGGCTAATTCTGTGTTCACAAAAGAGGAATTTCCCACCAATGGAGGTCAAACTTATATTTCCTTCCATTTTCCCAAATCCTCAAGATGCCCACAGTGTATCGGTTACTGATTAAAGAGCAGGTGACAAAACGGTACCCACAATATGATGCCACTGAACACATGTACATGTATGTGTGTGGGAAAAAGAATGAATGGTCAAACGTCTAAACGTTTACAATGGTTATTTTTGGATTTTGTGCATAAGAGTGGCCTTAATTTTCTGTTGTGTTCTTCACCTAGATTTTCTAAAAGGTTTGCAATGAGCATGTGATACGTGCATTAGAAATCTATCAAACACACATGTTGAAAGATGCCACTTAGAAGAGTTCCTCTCCTTCCAAAGGTGAAGCATTCACTAATATAATTATGAATATTATCACAAAGGAATGCAATGCTGCTCGAAATGAAAGAGAGGTGTGTTTTAAGCACCTTTCTCTCCCACATGACTCTAGGTTTCCATGTGTGCCTTAGAAGATTCCTACACCCCATTCTGTTCTTGGAGAAACAACCCAAAGCAGCTCCATACCTTGCAAATCAGCTCCAGGGTATCCCGTGCAGTGTCCCCCGGCCGGACGACCGTCAGGGCAGGCTGATTATTGGGCAGACAGAACCAGGATGGAGTGAAATACTCGTGGACCCAAATGTCGCAGTCAGGGTTGTGCTGGTGAACGTTAGGTAAGACCACTTCTTTCTCCCTCTATAACAAGAAATAAAGTTAGCAGGGCACCAGCAGTGGAGCTCTGACAACCCTAGATCCCCATACTGCACACAGGAATCACCGATTCCTATGAAAATGGCCCAGGGCAGAAGCAGAGGCAGTGGTGGGAGGCAGGGGAACCCTCGGAGAGAGAGAAACTACTGAGAAAGCAGATTTATGGTGCAATGGGGAGATTTCAAACTTCAGCTGTGAGGCAGGCTTCACACCTGGCCCACAGCATCCAGAGGTGATCACGGCATGAATGAGCGGGCATCAAACTTTGGAAGAAAGAAAGAAAGGGGTCACCCATTCAGCTTAGCTTCATGGTTCTTATTTCTTCCACAAACTCATTTCAAGTTTCAAGCAGGGAATTCCCACAGCAAGCATATCTGCCATGTGAACTTCACAGTTCAAAGCAATGATGATGCCCCAATAATTTTTTTCAAAAAGATAATGTTTTAGCACTACATATTTATATTTATAGAGAGCATCATTTTTGTGCTCTCCGTGGACCTTCAGCACGACCCCGGGGACAGAGACAGCTCCATTTTCCAGATGGAGGTCAAAGAACTTGATGGACAACCTCATGGCACAATGTAGCAAAAACAAGCCTCCTTTGCTGCCATCACTGTATCCCCCCATCACTGTGCCTGAGGACCAGGGAGTGGAAGGAAATTTGTGAATGTGGGAGAAGGGTCGGAAGTCCTCCTTCAGCAGCTGGGTTAAACCTAAGCAAGCTAAGCAGATGAAGCAGAGGATGTTGCTTAGATTGACACAATGTTATGTTGCTTAAATTGATACAATGTTAGGAGCCCATCCCCCACCCCCTACAACAAGTAAGCAAGGAAAGAATGATGTTAGATTTCAGCAATGTAAACATAATATTGATGTTCAATATATGCTAAGTAATAGGCCCTCATTATTGATTTATAAGCAGGCCACTAGTTGGTAAATATGTACCTACTGATCAGTAAGAACAAGGCTGGTATCAGCAAATTACAAGAAGAAACAAATTTCCCAATGAAAGTTGAGAGATGGCAATACAACCTCCCTTCATAAGAAGAATGGGATCCAAGAATGGGGAAAATGTTTTAATAAAAGCCACTAAACTAAACCCAACTGCGGAAGGTAATTTCAGCCTTGACTTTGAACAGAGTTGCTTTAGCAGATGAGCTGGACTCCAGGGAAGGAACTGTCAAAAAGCAATCAACATACCTAAATTCCATTAACTATAATTGGAATCTTCTGACTCTGTTCCAGCGTGCCACATTAAATAAATGCCCCTTAGCACTGAAACAACCCAAGTTTTGCATCTAAACACTCTGAGAACAAGGCATTCTAGCCAGGATGTGGGAGAAAGAGGTATCTTGGAAAAATGGAACACCCAAAATGCTACATAGAAATCCAATGGACAAACTTTTGCAGTTTCCAAGTTCTGCGGTCCAGAGAAGATATCTCAGTATTAAATGTGGACTAATAATGGTATGCAAGATGAACTGGCCAACCTCAGAAATGACCAAGTTAACATCAAAAACTATGCTTGCATTGCACATAGGCCCAAAAACTGAGTGTCTTCAAATTTTGTCAGAGACAGATGCTCAGACAGTGGCCATGGATGAGTATTTCCAAAGACAGTGGCCTTTATATCCAGGATAGCATCATTCATTAGCAGTTTGGGTATGAAGGAAAGAAAAGGCCTTCCCACGACCACTCTTCTCTCTTCCCCCTCCAATAGCGGAACTCCTCATAGCACTCTGGATTCTGAAACTCAAGTTCCATCTACAACATGAGGCTGAGCCACTGATGACTGACGCTACTTGGTTACATGGCAACTGAGGGCTGAGTTCTGTCATATTGATTCTGAGCCTGAGAACCAGAGGATCACACCAAGGTCACATTATCAACATCAGACCACCTCCCATCCCCCACACAAACAGGCTCCCAGTATCACTACTAGGGTCTTGAAAACGAGAGACATCTATTTATTTAGAGGCTGAAAAAAGTGCCCAATAAAAAAAGAAAATCAGTATTTTTATGGGCTTTCAATCAGAGCGGTTTGAAAGCCCCTGTTAAATCCAAGCACAAGGCTGAACCAAGTCTGTGAATCTTTTTCTCTTTTCTTTTCTTTTCTTTTTTTTTTGAGACGGAGTCTCGCTCTGTCACCCAGGCTGGAGTGCAGTGGCTCCATCTCCACTCACTGCAAGCTCCGCCTCCCGGGTTCACGCCATTCTGCTGCCTCAGCCTCCCGGGTAGCTGGGACTACAGGCACCCGCCACCACGCCCGGCTAATTTTTTTCTGTATTTTTAGTAGAGACGGGGTTTCACCATGTTAGCCAGGATGGTCTTGAGCTCCTGACCTCGTGATCCGCCCACCTCGGCCTCCCAAAGTGCTGGGATTACAGGCATGAGCCACCGCGCCCGGCCAAATATTTAATTGAATACTTGACTTGGGAGGCAAATGCGTTTTTGTTGTTTTTCTTTTTTAAAAGAACACGCTATCGGAACAGTTCTTTGAAACTAATGGGAGCAAAACAGCATGTGTGGGCAGAGAGGGAGGGCAGTAAGAACACACCTGTTCAGAAGAGAAGTTGTACACAGAAAGAAATTGGCAATGGCATAAAATATTCAGCTATTCAGAACCCAAATTTCCTCTTACATTCTAGTGAGAAAGTCACACATCAAATGGTAAGTATGGGAAATGTGATGTCAGCAGGAGAATGTTCTCACTACCACTCCGTTTTAAATATAAAATGATTTTCCATCTCTTGTTGACTTATTACATAACTTTTAAAAACAGATCATTTCAGTTTTTAATATTGAGTTTACTTAATTTTAATAGCTCAAGACAACACGGCACCATGTATATGTTGATGCACTTGCGGTACTTTTAGAAAAGAAAACACATGTTTATTTTTACCTTGCCATCTGGAACAATGTCATCAAATATTCCCTCTAAAGACTTCTTTACAGCTTCGGTTCCCTCTCCAAACACCTGCGTATACAAAAGTACCATCTTAAAAAGGAATCTGGGCAACAGGGCATACGAAACCTAGGAAGGGGGAAGGAAATGGGCATGGCTATGACAAAACCTTTCACACGTGTTCGGATACTCCTACATCAAATCCCAAAGCAGGTACAATAATTTATGGGAGCAGACCTGGAAAAACACATCCCTCTATCTAGATCACTTCCCTATGTCTTTGACAGTTGGGGGGAAAAAAAAAGTTTGCTCTCAAATCTGGATAATTCATCTCTACTTAAAGAAAATAGGCTGGGCATGGTGGCTCATGCCCATAATCCCTAGCACTTTGGGAAGCTGAGGCAGGAGGACTGCTTGAGCCTAGGAGTTTGAGACCAGCCTGGGCAATATAGTGAGACTGCATCTCTACAAAAAAAAAGAATTACATTAAATTAGCCAGGCACAGTGGTGTGCACCTGTAGTCCCAGCTACTCCAGAGGCTAAGGCGAGAGGATCACAAGATAACATCACTGCACTACAATCTGGGCAACGGAGGGAGACCTTATCTCAAAAAAAGTAAAGAAAGACAGACAATAGGCTAGGCATGGTGGCTCATATCTGTAATCCTGGTACTTTGGGAGGCTGAGGCAGCAGGATGGCTTGAGCCCAGGAGTTCTAGACCAGTTTGCTCAACAGAGTGAGACCCTGTCTCTACAAAAAACTTGAAAATTAGCCATGTATACTGGCATGTTCCTGGAGTCCCAGCTACTTGGGAAGCTGAAGTGGGAGGATCACTTGAGCCCTGGAGGTCAAGGTTGCAGCGAGCTGAGACCACACACCACTGTACTCCAGCCTGGGCAACAGACTGAGACCTTGTCTCAAAAAAAAAAAAAAAAA
>NW_012103643.1:2001067-2003974 GCF_000951045.1 Mandrillus leucophaeus | reverse complement strand
AAAAAAAAAAAAAAAAAGAGAAATGCTGATCATTCATGTCCTCCTTTTGCAGGTTTTAACTGAGAACCATCAAGTCTCTTATGTGATTTTTTCTGATGAAATGTTGACTTTCCTCCACAGTTTTTTCTTTAGATTTACATAAAAGCAAAACCCATGGAAGAAAGCTCAATGATCTACTCTCCCCAAAGACCACAGGACAAACTGCAAAACTGCTTCAGTCTCACACTCGCTTAGCATTTGCTCATCTGCTCTCTGCAGGTTCCATCAAGGATAGGGAAATGCCACATTGAAACAGTGAGTATCAGCCAGGCGTGGTGGCCCACGTCTATAATCCCAGCACTTTGGGAGGCCGAAGTAGGCAAATCACTTGAGGTTAAGAGTTCGAGATCAGTCTGGCCTACATAGTGAAACCCTGTCTCTACTAAAATTATAAAAATAATTAGCTATTAGCTGTGCATGGTGGTAAGCATCTGTAATCCCAGTCACTCAGGCTGAGGCAGGAGAACCGCTTTAACTGGGAGGCAGAGGATGCAGTGAGCCCAGACTGCACCACTGCACTCCATCCTGGGCGACAGAGCAAGGCTCCATCACAAACAAAACAAAACAAGCCAGTGAGTATCATAGTCAGCTAAGGGACTCAGTGCATCAGCTTTCAGGACTAATCTCTTTTCTAAAATTCATTTCTTAAGTAAGTTAATGGCTGGAACTGTCAGAGCAAAAAAAGAGAGATCATTCTATCAAGTCAGTCGATGACGTCTTCTCACTTTGCATAAGGGCACGGGGTGAATAGGTCAAACTAGCAGTCTTAGTCATGACCTCCAAAATGCTGAAGGCCTGACTTTCCAGCCACTGCAGCCCACAAACGGGACATTCTTCTTCCGAAAGACTACAGATGCTCATGTACCTTTAGTCCCTCAAATCTAAACAAGCAGCTCTGGAGCTACTCATTTCTCAAAGTCAAAGGACAAGGATGACAACAACAACAGACAGTGAGCTTCCCGGAAGTAACCCCAGCAGGAGACTGGCCTTGGCGAGTGAAGAAGTCAAAGAAGTCAAATTAATGGGGAAGAATTGGGTGGCTGCACATGGTCAGTGGACACCTGTCATGGCACCAGGCTATGTTGTGCCCTCATGACATACCAAAATCCCGTTCCAGCCCCTGGACCTGAGCAGAAGGAGGCTGTGGCAGTGGGCAAGCTCTCTCGGATTCCTGGCTCCTCGTTCCAGTAGGCAGAGGATCTGCCCATTTAATGTCAACCCCAAAAAGTGAAGGGCAGAGAATAATCAGTTTCATGCAGTGCCAGAGGCAGCTTAAAAAAGCATGGCCAGGCACAGTGGCTCACACCTGGAATCCCAGCACTTGGGGAGGCTAAGGCAGGTGGATCACGAGGTCAGCAATTCAAGACCAGCCTGGCCAATATGGTGAAATCCCATCTCTACTAAAAATACAAAAATTAGCCGGGCGTGGTGGTGCGTGCCCATAGTCCCAGCTACTTGGGAGGCTGAGGCAGAAGAATCACTTGAACCAGGGAGGTGGAGGTTGCAGTGAGCCGAGATTGTGCCACTGCACTCCAGCCTGGTGACAAAGTGAAACTCCGTCTAAAAAAAAAAAAAAAAAGACTGCACTCAGGTGCCCACTTGGCTTCATTATAGAGCCCTGCTTTTTCCTGAAGACTCAGGGTGAATTGTGCGCTTTGAGTAGGTCTGTAATTAACAAGGGTTTGGACAGGATGCAGGTGGGAAACTGCAGCTTGATGACAGACTAATAGTAGAGTTCAACATTATGGGTATGCATTACCTATTAAAAGTGTCTAGCACAGCTAGCTTCTTTGTGTCAACTAGTTGATTTTAAATAACACTCAGCCTCAATGAAGAAACACACACATCCCAAATTGAGGTGGCCACAGAAGCGATCTGTGTGGGCTCGCTTTTCATCTGCTGTGAAACCTACCTGATTGATACTTGGACGTCCCTGCTTCTTTTTGGAGGTAGTATCCAGACCCCACAGAGAAGAAAACCTGCTCCTTCGCTTGCTTGCGGATCTGGACATGGCCTGAGTACGTCTTCTCACTCCAGTTTCACCAGTGCGTGCTGCCACCTGAGGACGGCAAGGACAAGCAGCCACAAGGGAGAGGTGTCAGGACCATTCACCTGTCTTCAGGTCCCCATAAGTCCCACCCTTCAAAAAACCCTCTTCCATCATACCAGCCTACCCTGACCTCAACGCCTAAAGTATTTAATCCATGACCCAGACATACTGGGACTTTGAGAGCCCTTCATGGATTCAGAATGGAAATGAAAGGTTGGCAAATTCAATCCTTGTTTGAAATCACCAGCAAAAATACATAATATAGGAATAAAACATATATGTTCTGTTTCCGAAAATGGCGTGTCCTTCTGGTCACAGGCTTGAACTACAACAGCAAGGGAAATGAGCCAGGCTTTCTCTCCAAATGCCACAGAGCTGTTTCTGCATTCTACTGAAAAATGGTGCTCAAGCGTCAGCAACAATAGTGGAAAAGCAGCAGAGTTTTGTTCCTGGGTTTCCAGGTTAAATCTAAAATTACCAATCTCTACTATTTTGTTTTCTTAGGATAGATATAATCACGTTTCAAAATCAGGCAATTTGATGGTTGGCCCCCAATATCCATCCTCTATTCCATCTTAGTCAGAAAAATCTCAAAAGTAGGCCAGGTGCGGTGGCTCATGCCTGTAATCCCAGCGCTTTGGGAGGCTGAGGCGGGTGGATCACCTGAGGTCAGGAGTTCGAGACCAGCCTGGCCAACATGGTGAAACCCTTATCTTTACTAAAAAAAATACAAAAATTAGCCAGGCATGGTGACAGTCACCTGTAATCCCAGAGGCGGGTGGATCACCTGAGGTCAGGAGTTCGAGACCAGCCTGGCC
>NW_012103643.1:1998059-1998692 GCF_000951045.1 Mandrillus leucophaeus | reverse complement strand
AAAAAAAAAAAAAAAAGACAGAGAAAAATATAAATATAAATAAAAGAAACTAGCAAAAGCAACGAGCTAGATAAACCCATAATGAAGCATTTCTCTTATAGCCTCATATACCTGACCAGATACTTATAAATAAAAATGTTTGCTTTGTAATACTTTCTTAAGTAGAGCATGAGAATATTATAGCTTTTTACCTCAATATGGCAACATAGGGTTTTTTTAATTTAAAAAATAGAAAATTGTCTCTTCTTTGGAATGTAATCAATCCTGCTAACTTAAAGATATCATGAAAATCAGAATAGCATGTAGTATCAGGATAATGTACACAATTAAGAAAAAGCCTTTCCTCCATGCAAACAAAACACACAAAAACATACAATGTTTTAAACTTTTTTGTGGTAGAGATTGGGTGTTGCTCTGTTGCCCAAGCTGGTCTCAAACTCCTGGCCTCAAAGAATCCTCCCACCTTTGCTTCCTAAAGTGCTAGGATTACAGGCATGAGCCACCACGCCTAGCCAAAAAGACAAAAAACCAAAAAAACATAATTTTTGTCCATTTCAAATTACAGAATTAATGAGTAGATTTCTACTGGGATGTTTATGGCTAAGCAGAAGGTTCTCAAAAACTCATACTTTG
>NW_012103643.1:1950028-1992074 GCF_000951045.1 Mandrillus leucophaeus | reverse complement strand
GCCACTAAGTCCAAGATGACTTATTTTCCTTGCAGCAGGGCATGGATTGGGCTTAAGTTCTGGTCAATGGCACATAAGCAAAAAAACTATTTGCAACTTTCAGGAACTGTGCTCAATGGGAGGGGGTCTTCTGTTATCCTTTCCGCTATCCTATCTGTTTTCTTTTTCCTGATAAAAGGAAGGTGTGTGTTGCGGTCGAGGATGTCCCTACCCAAGCCTTTTCAAGGATGGCAGAATAACAAGACAAAAGGGACCGGGCTCACTGAAGATGAAGGCACCTTACCAGACTTGCATCACTTACATGTCCTATGTTTAGGTAAATGGGAAAGAAAACTTGTATTTTTTTGTCAAACAAAAGCTAAACTCTGTCGAGATATTACAATGTACCAGCAACCCAGAGAAGCATTTCTTTTTCTTTTTCTTTTTTTTTTTTTAAGATGGAGTCTTGCTCTGTCGCCCAGGCTGGAGTCCAGTGGCGTGATCCCAGAGAAGCATTTCACAAGGGAACACCCTAAATGTCAATCTGTCACCAGGATAACTGCTCAAGTAGAATCTCCACAAGGACTCCAGAAAGTCCTCCCAGGCAAAACATTCAGGCTTGAACTTTATCCTACAGGTGGCAAAAGCAAAGTCCCAGGAACTTACGGGAACTTCTGCCAGAAGGTGTCTCCATGGGCCACCCACGGGCTTGCCTTTCAGAAAAAAGGGAGTGGCCGGAGGAACAGCGAGTCAGACTTGAAATGAAACTTCTCCACCCACTCTTTTGTTGCCAGAGGTGAATGTCTTGGAACCTACTTGTAGATTCCCACACAGGCAGCTCCCGATGTGACAGATGCCAATTGGCAGCAATGTAGGGGATGAGGCACTGTTGGTAACATGAGGGGCCTCCCCAGCAGTCAGCGTGTTGGTTGGAAGGCATGCCTCTCTGGGGCTTCAGTATTGACAATGTAAACACCGCAGAAGCCCCATGGGTGGATTGGCAGGGACCCCTACGTACATTAAAAACAGGAATCAAAACAGCTTCTCTACAAGGGTATTTAGAGGGAAGGTTTTTGGACCCAAACAAAAATAGGAAGATGAGGGAGCTGAGAGGTCTTGCATTTTGCATTTTCTCAGCTTGGCAGGTTAAAAACAAAACAAAACGAAACAAAAAAACCCAGATCAGGGCATAGAAAAATGTGGTATCCAAGACACTGGTGGGAATTTTCACGAGAAAGATCTTAATCTAAGATTACACTGGAGATATCACAGGGAACAAAATCACAAGACAAACACACCGTAAGATATGCAAAAATTTTCTCTATTTTCATCACTTTCTCCATTAAAGGTAAATAAAGGTTGTAAAACGAATAAATTATAACATGCAGACATGCATAGGCTCACATGACTATGTCAACACTGAATAAATGGTGTTAAAAATTTTAAATTCTAAAGGAAAAAAATGTCCATTTGGCCTCACGGTCATACAGTCATTTTACAAACAAATCCAGTCATGAATAGTGACACATACATAGAGGCAGCCGTATAAATATGTTGACATATATTACCGTTTGCTTTCTTCATACACACAGCAATACCTGTACTCACCGTGTCTAGTTAATTGTTTACTTATTTCTTACCCTTCTCTCCCACAAGAATAAAAGCTTCAAGAGGACAGAAACTCTGTGCTGTTCACTATAGTCCTAATCACAAGGATAAAACTGACAGATGCCAGGCACTTGCATATATTTGTTGCTTGAACAAATAAATACATAAATACCACAAAGCAAAAGCATATCCCTATGTAACATGGTGACAACAATGAAAAGGTAACTCTTCAGTTTACAATTTCCAGACAAAGAGAGCATGAAAGAGAAATCCATACACGCAAAAATATTCTCAGTTAACCAGCTGACTAGTTAGTTCAGCCTGTTTAACAAAACACTTCACTTAAGTTTCTTATAAGCAGTATTCTCAATTGCTTGGAGCCTTGTAAACTGCAAAAGTAACCACTACCTCCAAGACAATAATGACTCAAAATGAGCAAAGGGATTTAGAAAAAGGGCTGGCAGAAGAACTGCTGGACCAGAGCTCGAGAGTTTCTCAATGATCTTTGCCCAGACAATGCCTCCCTTTGTGGCCTGAACCTGATTACTCTATCATTCTGCTCATCTGTGCAAACAAGAACAATGATAACCTTCTTTCAAAGAGTACAGCGGGGGCCCTTCAGTTAATTACTGCAAATCACGCAGCATTACGGGAAGCTTTCTCAGTGAATGCTACTTCAATTGTAGCTCCACTCTCTCCGACCCAGCCCTGTTACCCTCACACCTCCTCCTTCCTCCTCCCCTACTGAAAAGAAGAAAAAAAAAAATCTGGACAAAGACTAAATTGAAGAATGTTTCAACCCCAAGGAGAAAAAAAATCCCAGGGGTCAAATGACAAGGAGAGGAGGGAAAGAAAATAAGAGTCCCTAATAAATCAGACTGTAAAATTCCCTGCCCGGGATCTTCCACAGGAGCTAAAGCAACAAATAGGAACAGACACCCAACAGGCTCGCCTGATTTGTTCTGTCTGAAATGAAACCCCTCACAGAAAAGAGAAGTTGCAGGAACATATTGAAACACCCAGACTTGTATCACTGACAAAGCGAGCAAAAATCCAACAAAGGAACAGACAGTTGAACGTATGGACTTCAATACTCTTTAAAACCACTGACCAAAACACCTCAGAGTAACTAACTCTCCCATCCCCATCTTCAGCTGGCCAAATTTTTTTTTTTTTTTTTTTTGAGACGGAGTCTCGCCCTGTCGCACAGGTTGGGGTGCAGTGGCCAGATCTCAGCTCACTGCAAGCTCCGCCTCCCGGGTTTGCGCCATTCTCCTGCCTCAGCCTCCCGAGTAGCTGGGACTACAGGCGCCCGCCACCTCGCCCGGCTAGTTTTTTGTACTTTTTAGTAGAGACGGGGTTTCACCGTGTTAGCCAGGATGGTCTCGATCTCCTGACATCGTGATCCGCCCGTCTTGGCCTCCCAAAGTGCTGGGATTACAGGCTTCAGCCACCGCGCCCAGCCCAGCTGGCCAAATTTTAATAGCCTGCCCCTTGAAAGAAAAGTATACACACACATCACAGGCATTGAGACGAAGGAAATTAGAGGGTCCGAAGATGAATTATGGAAGAGTAAAACGATAACTTTCTCAGGGAGGTTGTGCCCAATGACTTTGAAGAAAATAATGAAAGCATACAAGTTTTAGGGAGAAAGCAAAATTATTTTCTCCAAAATCTAGAAGGTACAGTAAGAGGAGGGAGCCACTTCGATGCTCAAGATTTAGTATCAATATAGATGGTACCTCAATGACACCACGAGTTCCCTTCATAAAAATGTGCCCTCAATGGATGATATTCTGACGAGGAGATAGAATTTCTATCCTAGTTTTTTTTGTTTGTTTTTCATTTGCAGAATAGGCGAACTGAGATTTGGCTAAGTTAAAAATGAGTGTCCAGGTCTCCGAGAAATAGATCTGGAGTCAAAAACTGAAAACCTTTTGTAAGTTTATTCAACACAGCACTTTGTCCCACTACTGAAAAAACAGGGTTTAATAGCTGTATGGAGAGGTGGTAGCCAGGGAGACCAAGAGCTGAGCTGTAATTAGCAGAACAAATCAGGATGCCAGTTTTAATAACTCCAGAAATTGGTTTAAGACTTCTTTAAAAATGTAAATCTACCCCTAATTATCTGAATGATGATGCTAATCTATTTATAAAGAATACAAACGCCTCTGACTGAATTATAGCTCTGAATGCAATAGAAGGGTACAGCTGACAAAGCAAGAGAAGAACAGCACAGCTAAGGTTTTACAAAGCTGTTTCTGGAACCTGAGACTTAACATTTAATTCCCTAGCAAATGTGCTAAGGTGCAGTACATTTTAAGTGGGTGTCGACTTGGATAGACTAAAACCATGTTACTCATACAGCAATTTTTGAGAAGGAGCCAAAAGTACACAAAGCTGCTCGCAATTTAGCAAGTACATGAAATTACAGATTATAAACACACAACACGACTACACAGTCTGCCACCGTAGAGGTCAGATGGAAATTCCCTTCCTCAAGCAATGTATATGTTCAGCCGGCGAATCACAGAGGTCGCCATGCTCTAATGCATCGGGTATTCGTGGTCATCAAAACAACAGTAAAAATAAAGTGAAATGGAGATCTCCAAAGAGATCTGTGTTCCATATATGGTGTATGTATTATGTGTATGTGAGTGATTGAGTGAAAGAGACAGAATGAGAATGCGTGTGTGTGTGTGTGTGTGTGTGTATATATATATATATATATTTTTTTTTGAGACAGAGTCTCACTCTGTCACCTAGACTAGAGTGCAGTGGTACGATCTTGGCTCACTGCAACCTCCTCCCAGGTTCAAGCAATTCTCAGGCCTTGGCCTCCCGAGTAACTGGGATTACAGGTGTGCACCAACACACCCAGGTAATTTCTGTACTTTTAATAGAAACGGGGTTTCACCATGTTGGCCAGGCTGGTCTCGAACTCCTGACCTCAGGTGATCCGCCTGCGTTGGCCTCCCGCAGTGCTGAGCCATCATACCCAGCCTGAGAATGCATTGATGTATGAGAGTGAGCACTCCACTCACCATTCCCACAAAGTTAATATAAAAAATAGGTATTTGGGTTCCAAACATGACACTGCCTGAAGACGACAAGAGCTATCAACAAATACTACATGTGAACAACGCTGAAGATGGTACCTTTCATATTTTCTTTGCACAACAGGTTAGGCCACCCCCATCAAGAGATGCTTAAGTAATATAGTTTGGACAGGTTTAAACGGAACTTTGCATCCACTGCAATAGGAGGGCATTTCAGAAATCCACACACAGCAGGAAGCTCGAAAAACACTTAGGAGACTCTTGTCAAGTCCTGCTCAGGATTAAGTGTCAAGCTCAGTGTTTTTCAAAAATTCATTAGCTTCTACTCACCAGGGCATGAAACGATGATACGGAAAAGATTCCAAGGCGGCCCATGGCCACTTTCGTTGGTCGACTTGCAAAAGCAAGAAGCCTTTTGGGGTTTGGCAGCTCCCCACCCTGCAGGCTGGCTAAATAACAGCGGAAACGAAAGAGGTCCATTTGGAACTGCTCGAGATTTTGCTCCCAGACAAAGATCTACGGTAGTGAAAACATGGGAAAAGAAAAAGTGAGAACACGGGAAACAAATGTTAATATTTTCATCCTATACAAATCTACATGTCGTAAAGGCATTCACTATAATCCTAAGGAATAAACAACAGGTACCTAAGTTTCTTAGTTACTTATGTTTCCTTCTGCAAAGATCTACAGCCATAAATTCAGCATCATAAATAGAAAATGACAAGTTCTTCTGTTCCCTCCTATCTTGGAGTTCGTACTGGGGGCATGATAGGTGTGTCAACTCCAAGCTCTGGGCCACAAACACAAGACTGAAGAAGTAAAAAGGTAGAGATTTCCATCACCAGAGAACTATATGACTTAACAAGAGGTGGGTTTTCATATAAAGAAAAGTGAGACGAATTAAAGGCTAGAAGCACTTGACCAAGTGCTTTTGGGAAGAGCATGGTAGCCTGGAACAAAGGGTGGAAGCGGAACACAAGACGGTGGAGACCTAGGCTCTGGAATACAAAGTTCCAGCTGTAGCATGTCTCTGAGACATTCCCTCATTTTTCAAAGTGGCAAAATAATACCTACCTCATAAGGCTGTTGGGATGTTTGAAAAAGATAATACAAGCCTAAGGACAAGGTCTGGCATAGAGCGAAGGCTCAGTGATGCTGACAGATAATGATGAATGGTTGAAATCTCCCTTTGTGCTTCGACAAAATATATTATCACTGTACACACGTGTTCATAGCAGCACTGTTCGCAAAAGGTGGAAACAGCTCGAATGTCCATCAACAAATGGCCAATAAACACACCATGGTGTATACATACAACGCAATACGATTCAGCCAGAACTCAAGAGTAAAGTGCTGATGTATGCTACCACGTGGATCCACCTCCAAAACATGAAGCTCAGGGAAGGAGCCAGACACAAGAGGCCACGTACTGTGGAATTCCATTCACATGAAACATCTAGAATAGGCAAATCCAAGAAGACAGTGCCAGGGGCAGAGGCGAGCAACTGCTTCACAGGTATGGGGTTACCTTTTGGGGCAGATTAACACATTTCAGGGCTAGATGGGGTAGTGGCTGCACCACATTGTACACATACTCGATGCTACTGAATTGTTCGTGTTAAAATGGTTGATTTTACATTATGTGAATTTTGCGTCAATTTAAAAAAACACAATGTCAGGTAACAAAGGGAAACCCCAGAGGGAGAGAAATGTGGAAGGCCCATGTCAATTGTTCAAATACTTAAATATCATTTATTCATGTAATTATTTCCTAAGCATTAGGACAAAGCGTCAAAGCATTACCAGATAGCTGTTACTGACAGCTGAATAGCAGGCAAAAATGTTCTATGTTCATTTCACTCAATCTTTTCTGTTTAGCATGAAATATACTTATGCACATATAAAGCAATTATATATATATATCTAGAGAGATATATACATATATATATATATATGTATATATCTCTCTAGATATAGAGAGAGATAGTCTTGCTCTGTCACCCAGGCTGGAGTACAATGGCACAATCTTGGCCCACCACAGCCTCCACCTCCCAGGCTCAGGTGATCCTCCCATCTCGGCCTCCTGAGACTACAGGTGTGGCTAATTTTTGTATTTTTTGTGTAGAGATGGGGTTTTGCCATGTTGACCAGGCTGGTCTTGAACTCCTGGGCTCAAACGAATATGCCCACCTCAGCCTCCCAAAGTGCTAGGATTACAGGCATGAGCCACCACGCCCAGCCAGATATATCTTTTGAATGTACTTTACCTTTTCCAAATTAAGAATTCAAAATTTACTGAGGAGCCAGAAACGAGTCCCCACCATAAGAGGACTCCAAGTCAGTCTGATAATATGGGAAATGAAATTGCAAACTTTCCAGTTACACAGATCCCCTAGAACAGCACATCCTTGGTGGGGGCCGGGGGCTCCTCTATTGGGTTTCTGACTTTCATTCAATGTAATATTGTTCCGTTTAGCTGTTAACAATCAGCTACAAACAAAGAGCGAAGAACACTGACAGTCACAATAAAGAACTCAGCATCCTGGATGACAGGCTGTCGAGGAGATATCTGATGATGTTTCACGATTCCAAAACAGCAAAAAAAGAAAAAAAACCTTTTAGAGACCTAACAATTTTGTCTGGATCTAAACACGGAAGAACGATTACCTGATCTAATATTGTTTTCTTTTTCTTCGAGTCAGTGACTGAAGACAGCTGCATTTCGCCCATTTTCTTCATCTTTTCATCCATGTCAATCTTCTGTTCCAGTTTTTTGATCTCTGATTTCAGGAGTCGGAGCGTGTCTTCCTTGTGGTGGTGTCTTGCGACCGCAGTGGCGCAGGCAGAGTGGATGGCGGTGATCCAGTTTTCGAGCTCCGTCTGGCTAGTGGTCTGTACCAGGAAGAAGGGGCAGGAAGAAAAAGGCACCTCTTAGGAACTTAAGAAAAATGAACCGGAGCATTTCCAGAGAAGCAATGCCTGGCAGTCGAGGTGACAGGTCTAGATACCCACGGATACGGCTAACCTGACCTCCTCTTCCTTCAGGAAATTAGTAACAAAAAGTGAGTCTCAGGTCAGATGCCCACTCTCCCCTCCTCCCCTTCAAGGGCTGTCCTGAATGAAGCCACCACATCCGCTCACTCAATGTACTTATTGAATTCACATGTGAAAGTGACACTCCTAACACAGACAACTTGGTGTCTACTCACGAGGGTGCCTGTGAAGTAAAGGTCGGTTTCCAGATAAGTCCGGTCAGTCACAGGGCATGAGTGGGACTGAGGGACATTACTGACATAGGAAGCTACAACAGCCCTGCCCTCGTGAACCACTGCAACCCAGATCCAAAGGTCCTATCCTGGTGCTAAGCAGCAAGACAGAACCAGGGCTGGGGAAGCGGTCAGGTAGCCAGAAGAAATACTGTCTTTGGGGACTCCATGGGAGCCTCTAAGAATTGCAGCCGCCCAACAACACTCCACGTGCTAAAAGTGGTCTGTTTGAGATGGGCATTAAGCAAATGGTGACCAGCACCCACCAATGGTGACCTAAGTGGGACTGGCGTGACTCGGTGTTCTGAAAGGCAAGTCAGAATAGTTTTCAAGAGACAGCACATGTGTGATAACTCACTATTAATGATTCTTTAGGAATTCAATCAATGAGTTTTTACAAGTGAGGAGATACTGGACTTTTCCAGGTATTCTTTTAAGTCCAGAGAGGTGAAACAAATGCTCAGAAGTTAGCCCATCTCAAGAAATAGTCTATTCAGCCACGACAATACTAAAGGAGCTACTAACATCATTTTTCATGCACAAAAACACTTCATTGTTTTTTCCTTTGAAGCACCTTCTTAGTTTTCTGACTCATTTGAGTGATGGCTTATAAATAAAATTCTGGGTTTTTGTTGGTGGTGGTGGTTTGTTTTTTTTTTTTTATTTCTGGAGACAGGGTCTTGCTCTGTCACCCAGGCTGGAGTGCAGTGGAGCGATCTTGGCTTACTACAGCCTCTGCCTCCCAGGTTCAAGCAATTCTCGTGCAGCCTCCCGAACAGCTGGGACTACAGGCATGTGCCACCACGCCTGGCTAAGTTTTATATTTTTAGTAGAGATGGGATTTCATCATGTTGCCTAGGCTGGTCTCGAACTCCTGACCTCAAGTGATTTGCCTGCCTCGGCCTCCCAAAGTGCTGGGATTACAGGTGTGAGCCACCTCGCCCAGCCACTTGTAAACAACATTTTATTAACAGGAACCCACCAGCACATGACTCTGTGCTGGCTGGCAGCTGGAACTTAAGTCAAGAGAGTACTTTATCTTTATTATTTCTGAATCGGATCAGGTTTGTATTCCACATAAGAAACAGCATCAAATATTAAAAATGGTGTCAACCAACAAAGTCACCTCCCACTGGGCAAACCTAACTGGTCCAGCAGTTGTTATATGGATAACAAATATTTTGCCTGTGGATAAAGAAGATTTCAATATGCTAGACAATCCAAGAAGAAACAGCAGAAGCACCACCTGACAAAGCAAATGGAATCACTTTGTAAAGACTGAGTGGGAGGAGGCGAGGCGATAAAGACATTGGAAGCCACAGGTGAGGACTTGTAGATTGAGAAACTTAGGGGGAAAAAAATGCATGTCTATTTATGAGATTAAATTTGCTTCACTTTATGTTATAGTTATCTCGTCTTCGCAGGTCATTATCTTATAGTTTGTCCTTATGTATCACCTTGAAGTTCCACCAGAAAAAGAGAGGCCCCCCTACAGCTAATGAAAGCACCAAGCTTGTTCCTGCTGGTGTTCTGTACAAAGCTCGATCACTGGATCTCTCAGTGCCTCACAATAAATGGGTATCTCATTAGGTGGGATTATTCCCCCCGCACGTTGTTTTTTTTTTTTTTTTGAGATGGAGTCTCGCTCTGTCACCAGGCTGGAGTGCAGTGGTGCGATCTCGACTCACTGCAACCTCCGCCTCCCAGGTTCAAGCGATTCTCCTGCCTCAGTCTCCCGAGTAGCTGGGACTACAGGCGTGTGCCACCATGCCCAGCTAATTTTTGTATTTTTTTTAGTAGAGACAGGGTTTCACCATGTTGGCCAGGATGGTCTCGATCTCTTGACCTTGTGATCCGCCTGCCTCAGCCTCCCAAAGTGCTGGGATTACAAGTGTGAGCCACCACGCCCAGCCTCGTTTTTTTTTTTTTTAATTAGGAAAGGAACCAGCTCAGATGGAAAAATAATCTGCTAAGTATTTTTCCTTTAAAAAAAAAAAAAAAAAAAAAACTTTCAAGATGAAAATACCCAGTGTTGGCAAACATACGGAGTAACCAGAACTGCTATGCATGCTGACTGCTGGCTGGAAAGTAAACTTGCACAACTGCTTTAGAAAACTGTCGGACATTACTTACTAAAGTTGAATATATGTACACCCTGTGACCCAGAAAATGCACTCTAGTTACATACTCAAGAGAAACACATTCATATGCACACAAAAATATACACACCAGAACATGCACAGCAGCATATCATGGGTGAAACTGGACACCATCCAGATGCAACCAATAGGGGAATGGATGAATATGTGGGATAATCACACAATGAAATACTATACAGCAAGAATGGAGGAACTATAACTATAGACTAAGACACATAAATCTTGCACACATCATTTTGGGGAAGGAATCAGATGCACTGCAGTATATATACTGTAGGATTCTATTTATATGAAGTACTGTATTAGTCCATTCTCATGCTGCTAACAAAGACATATCCAAGACTGGGTAATTCATAAAAGAAAGAAGTTTAATTGACTCACAGTTCAGCATGGCTGAGGAGGCCTCAGGAAACTTACAATCATGGCGAAGGGGAAGCAAACAACTTCTCATGGTGGCAGCGAGGAGAAGTACAGAATGAAGCAGGGGGGAAAGCCCCTTATAAAACCATCAGATCTAGTGAGAACTCACTCACTATCATGAGAACAGTATGGAGGTAACTGCCCTCATGATTCAATTACCTCCCAATGGCTCCCTCCCACGACAAGTGGGGATTACAGGAACTACAATTCAAGATGAGATTTGGGTGGGGACACAGCCAAACCATATCAAGTACCAACACAGATAAACTAATATAGACTATTAGAAGTCAAGAGGGCAGGTTTTTTTGGTGGGATGAGATGCAATGGGTAGAATCTGGTAAGAAGCACAAGAGAGGTTTCTGGGGTGCTGGCCACCTTCTGTTTCTTCATCTGGGTGCTGCTTACATAGGTGTATGACAGGGGTGTGTTCAGTTTGTTAAACACCATCAAAATGTGCCTTTTCTGTGTATACGTTAAACTATCATAGAAAGTTTCAAAGAACATCCTTCCAAGGTATATTATCCTAATAGTTGAGTATAATTTTTCTATAACTATGCTAAAAATATGGTACTTCATATTTTTAGTTTTCATTAAATATTGTCCTTACAACACTACAAAGGAAGTTCCAAGCTTCACCCTTCTTCACCATTTCCTTGTCCTCCCAAGTGCCTGGTAGTACCTGATAAAAAGCTGGTTCCTTGGCCCAAAACTTGCTTTCCATTTTGTTTGTATGGCTCAGTGGAAATGAGGAGCTTTTAGATTTTAGTGGAGTCCATGTCTTCACGCCTGTTTTTTCTTTGAGACGGAGTCTCTCTGTCGCCCAGGCTGGAGCACAGTAGCAGCACAATCTCGGCTCACTGCAACCTGCGCCTCCCGAGTTCAAGAGATTCTCCTGCCTCAGCCTCCCGAGGAGTTGGGATTACAGGCGTCCGCCACCACGCCCAGCTAATTTTTGTACTTTTAGTAGAGATGGGGTTTCTCCATGTTGGCCAGGCTGGTCTCGAACTCCTGACCTCAGGCGATCTACCAGCCTCGGCCTCCCAAAGTGCTGGGATTACAGGCGTGAGCCACCACGCCTGGCCATCTTCACCCATTTTTAAAGGATAATGTGGGGGCATCCAGATGCAATCCCTGTAGAGGTGCATGAAGCACTAAGGAGAGGCTATGGTTCCTGCACCAACACCCGGCAGGTGGAAGCTCAGGGGCAGTCCACATCCATCTCTTCAAGGCAAACCTCTCTCATCTCTGCCTCAGTTAGAACCTCCCAGCCCCTACCCTTACCCCCTAACTCATGGAGTAAGAAAAGGAAATACCTACAACCCTGACATAATACCTGGGCAACGGATAGAAAGATCTGAAATTTCTGACAGCAAGCTTGGTTGAATATATGTTATGAACTTAAGAATTTAAATAAAAATATTTATCCAGAAGGGACTCAGATGACCATTTTTCACAGATGGAGGGAAAAAAAGCCCAGAAAAAGTAGGAAACACAGTCATTTATTATAAATCCCAATCTCCATCAACCCTGTTCTTAAAAAAAAAATGCTTTGGTTCTGTTTTTTCCTTGTTTAATATGACACACTGATCCTGACCCCCAGCTCTTAATTGCTCTGAAAGCCAGGCTGCAGCGTCATAAGCATTACCCATTCAATTACTATTATCATTATTATTTTTCTTTTTCAAAGATGGAGTCTGGCTCTGTTGCCCAGGCTGGAGTGCAGTGGTGCAATCTCAGCTCACTGCAAGCTCTGCCTCCTGGGTTCACGCCATTCTCCTGCCTCAGCCTCCCTAGTACCTGGGACTACAGGCACCCGACACCATGCTTAGCTAATTTTTGTATTTTTAGTAGAGGCAGGGTTTCACCATGTTAGCCAGGATGGTCTCGATCTCCTGACCTCGTGATCTGCCTGCCTCAGCCTCCCAAAGTGCTAGGATTACAGGCGTGACCCACTGCACCCAGCCATTATTATTATTATTATTATTATTATTATTAATATTTTAGACAGAATCTCACTCTGTCACCCAGGCTAGTGTGCCTGGGCACAATCTCAGCTCATTGCAACCTCCGCCTCCTAGGTTCACGTGGTCCTCCTGCCTCAGCCTCCCTAGTCCCTAGCTGGGACTACAGGCTACTAAGGAACCACACACCCAGCTAACTTTTGTATTTTTAGTAGAGATGGGGTTTCACCATGTTGGCCAGTCTGGTCTTGAACTCCTGACCTCAAGTGATCCGCCCACCTCAGCCTGCCAAAGTGCTGGGATTACAGGCATGCACCACCAAGCCCAGGTAATTTTTGTATTTTTAGTAGAGAGGGGTTTCACCATGTTGGCCAGGGTGGTCCTAAACTCCTGACCTCAGGTGATCACCCTGACTCGACCTCCCAAAGTGCTGGGATTACAGGCATGACCATTCAATATTTTGAGCTCTTGTCATTCTGGGAATATGGGAGAATAGAACTTTCTGACCCCCTCTGAAGCCAGGCATGGCCATGGCACTTGGCTTTTGCCAGTAAAATGTCAGTAGAAGTGACGTCACTACTCAACAAAAGCCTGATTGGCTTTTGCCCCTTTGCCACAGTCACAGAAGCATTGTGTCAAGATAGAGCTTCTGTCTGCCTGGATCCAAAAGAGTCTAGGATGAGTACGGCTCTGGAGCCAGCCTCGATCATGCCAGGAAGGAGAAAGCATGTTAAACCACTAAGATTTAAGTGCTCCTTACTTCAGCATAATTCTACCCATCCTGACTGATCTCCCAGCAAAGTAAGAATTCCACTGCAAGACAGGGGATGTCTCAAAAATAAAGGAGTCTGTGTAGTGCACGTGGAAGCCCAAGAAAGACCACAATCTGATATGTTCTGTGAAACAACAGCCTTTTGCTCTCCCTATTTAATGAAAGTGGGTTTTCTTCTTCCCCCTGTGCGGACCCCAGCCAAATTCAGCCAATAGCAACACACTCCATTCTGACGTCAGAGAGTTCACCTTTGTCTTCCACTTAAGAAGTAAAAATGAAGGAAGCTGACGAAAGTTAAACACCCTTTGAATGGTCTCTATTTAATTTTGGCAAAGCAGCTATCCTGGAACTTATAAAGACAGACAGTGGTTGCTAGGGGCCGGAGTGAAGGGGATATGGAATGTTGTTAAGTAATGGGGACCGCGCTTAAGCTTTGCATGATGAAAAAGAGTTATGGGCAGGGCAGAATGGTTCATGCTTGTAATCCCAGCACTTTGGGAGGCCAAGGCGGGCAAATCACTTGAGGCCAGGAGTTGGAGACCAGCCTGAGCATGGTGAAACCCCATCTCTACTAACAATACAAAATTAGCTGGACATGGTGGCACATGCCTGTAGTCCTAGCTACTCGGGAGGCTGAGGCACAAGAATCGCTTGAACCTGGAAGGTGGAGGTTGCACTGAGCCGAGATTATGCCACTGCACTCCAGCCTGGGTGACAGAGTGAGACTCCATCTCAAAAAAAAAAAAAAAAAAAAGTTCTGGCGATTAATAATGGTGACAGTTGCACAACAGTATGAATGTACTTAATGCCACTCAACTGTCCACTTAAAAATGGCTAGATGGTAAATTTTATGTGTGGTGTACCACAATTTAAAAGAAAAAATAATTATAAAATAAAAAGAGCCCCCAAACCTAGAGAAACATATATAGAAATGTGTGATGACAGCTGTATGAAAAATTTAGCCATCAGCCCTTTTCACCATTAAGTATGCCTCGGTTCCCCCGAACTTTTAAAAAATCTGTCAATGGCTGAAGGCAGTTCCATTAGAGAGAACTTTTGCTCCCACTGTCCTGTCTAAATAAAATGACAGCCCCTACCATTCTCTATCATTAAGCCAAATCAATTTCTCAGAAGGACTATTCAATAAATGAGCTTTTCTGCAAACTTTGTCCTTTTGCAGTGGCAGGCAGGGAGCTGTGTGTCCACAAGAGACGAGGCGAACTCTCCATTGACTGCTTTCAACAGCTAGTTGGGTGGAGAAAAGTCTTGCAACATTTCTTGACCATTCATTGGCCTAACACCTCAACTGGGGACTCCTGACCTGACACAATGTTGTTCCTCAAGGTCTCTCCAGGATATAAATTCTGACATGCTAGAAAAAGCCATTTGAAGCCACCAACCTTGCCTCCCCTTCTTGAACCAGGCAAGGTTAGTTAGGGACATCAGATTCATGAAGGGTCCCTTCGTCAGAATCCAGAAGTCAAAAAGGCAGGAAGGAGAGACCACCCAATGGTACCCTCTCAACTTGCTAACCACAAATCACCTTCCATTAAACAAACAGCAGCAAACAGGTAAAGAGAGTGAATTTTGTGATTCTTCCTTTGCCTTCTGGGGATGCTATAAATACTGTATACAGTTCAGTGAAGGGAATAAGCAAAGTTCTTGCCAACAGACAAAATATAATCAGCAAAAAATGCATTTTGCATAACAGCCCCTTTGAGTGCAGAGATAAGATGAAGCTCAGGGCTTCATTATGTATTTAAATAGATCCAGCTTCAATTATCCAACAGCATGGAGGACACTTGGTGATTTCAGATAATCAATGGTTTACGTAAGTGGCAGGAAAAGGGAAATTCATTTTAAACACAAGAAATACTAGGGAATGTATGCCAAACCTAGGAAACTAAAATTTTGGATAATCCAAGTTTATAGAAGCACAAGAATAATTGTAAAGTAGGTCAAACGTTTTCATTTTAAAAGAAAAAGAAAAGAAAGTTACCATTTTTTAAGAGGCTAGATAGGAATAAAGTTCCAGTGTGAATTCTTAAAAGGCTTTTTCTTGTTGATTCTACACTCATCATATTTTGTTTACATAAGACTTATTTAAGCCATTATTTTTAATATCTGTAAAGAGAACTTAAGGCCAGGCATGGTGGCTCACGCCTGTAATCCCAGCACTTTGGGAGGCTGAGGTGGGATCACTTGAGATCAGGAGTTCAAGACCAGCCTGGCCAACATGGTAAAACTCCATCTCTACTAAAAATATAAAAATTATACAGGCGTAGTGGTGCATGCCTGTAATCTAAGCTACTTGGGAGGCTGAGGCAGGAGAATTGCTTGAACCTGGGAGGCGGAGGACGCAGTGAGCCAAGATGGAGCCACTGCACTCCAGCCTGGGCGACAAGAGCAAGACTCTGTCTCAAAAAAACAAACAAACAAAAAAAAACACACACACGAAGCCATGCCTGAAACAGAGAACGCTTCCCTAAAATCTACACAACCTTTGGAGATGCAAGGGAATCTAAAGCTATAAACAAGTGAACGAAAAGTACAGTTTACAATAGAAAAGAACAATGAGATTGAAAAGAGAGTGGGAGAGGGGAAGGGAGGCAGGGAAGGGGGAAGGGAGGGAGGAGGTGGGGAAGGAAGTAAGGAAGGGAGGGAGGGAACGAGGGAAGGAGGGAGAGAAAGCTTCTTTTAGGAATTAAAAAAAAAATCAAAATTAAAATGTCAATAGAAGGAAATCATTGTGAAGGATCAGAACACCAACAAGGTGCAGTGCTTACACCTGTAATCCCAGCACTTCGGGAGGCCAAGGCAGGTGGATCACTTGACCCCAGGAGTTCAAGACCAGCCTGGGCAACATGGCAAAACCCCATCTCTACGTAAAACACAAACATTAGCCAAGCATGGTGGTGTGCACCTGTCATCCCAGCTATTTGAGAGGCTGAGGTGGGAGAACCTGGGAGGCTGAGGCTGCAATCAGCCATGATTATACCACTGCACTCCAGCCTGGGCAACAGAGTAAGACCCTGTCTCCGAAAAAAAAGACCAAAGAAAAGACATTGTGCTTGCTTCGGCAGCATATATACTAAACAATGATCAGAATACTAGTGATAAAGAAATGATGCTAAATGATTCAAAGAGGGAAAAAAAAACACACACACATATGCTAATCAGAAATGAGAACATTATCAGAAAATAATTAAACCAAGGGGAAATGACTTCCAAGCCAAAATTCCAAATTACTCAAATATTATGCAAGTAAAAGGTAGAATGAAGACATTTAAAAATATGCATCATTTTATAGGAAGTTACTACAGGTTATTTTCATGAAAAAGAAGCAGCTGGTAATTCTAGGGAGGCTGTTGTACAAGAGGCCCACAGAGCAGCCATATGGGAGCAGGACAATGTGCCAGGGAGGGCAGGCTTCAAAGGAAAACATCACTGATGAAGCAGCTAACACGCTGGAGATTTAGAAAATATCACTGCCACATAACCAGGAAAATAAGCAATATGAGCCTTCCCCCCCCGCCAAAAAAAGAGGGCAGTCATTAACGACAGAAAAAAACAAACAAGAAAGAAATTGTTACAGAAAAGAAATAAGATCACAGTACACTACTTGACTCTGCAGCCAATACTATTTATATAATCATAACAATGTAATAATACTGACTAGTGTTTTAATCCTAAATATTCATATACCTATATGGGAAGATGAGGAAAGAAGAATTTATAGCTAACACAGCTAAATGTTCATCTATCATAATAGAAAGTCAGTAGTACCTAAAATCCATTAGAAACAGCAGTATAAACATGTTAATGAGAAATGAGAGCAAATGCAAGAAAACAAAGAAACAAAAACATCAGCTAAAATAGTTTTGTATAGTTGCTTCTGGGGAATAAGCCTCATGAGGCGAAGAGGGCAAAAGGAGGAAAATAATTTCACTCTAAGCCTTTTAATGTTAGCTGAATTCTTTTAAACTATGCTGATATTGATTTAATACAAATTTAAACTAATGTAAGAAAAGGAAGAATACCATTAGTAACATAATTTGCATGATACATAACAGTATAGAAACTGTATAGGAAGATCCAGCTCAACCACACTTATACCTCTGCAGTGTGGGGAAACCTCTGAGGCACCCACAAGAAGGCATACAATCTAACTGATTTCCAGCCTTTTATATTCATTTTGCACTTCAATATCCATATTCTCCATTAAATGTCTCCTAAGAGGTAGGCAAGTGGGGCCCCTGCCAGAGCTCTGCACCTCAGGAGGTCCCATAGTTTGGAGGGTTTTTCTTGAAATTTTCCAAGTCTCCCTCTGGCTCCTGGAAAGCGGAGGTTTCAGGAAGTTTCTCCCCTTCAGGGAATTCTCTCACCCTGTACCAGCTATGCGGTCTCAAAAAGATGCCCAAAACTCTTGAACTTGAGTCTGTGGCTAGTGAGTCGTACCCACCAGCCTGTGTGGTATTTCTTTTACCAGACTGCTTGAGTTTTGGCCACCAGAATGGTGCTGACAGTTGATCCAAGGTGAGCCAAATTCTTTATATAGATAAAGCCTCCATAAAAAAATATTTTCCTGGGCCTCCACATATCCTAGAGTTGGCCCTTCTCCACAACTAATCCATGCCAAAATCAAAGGTAAATATTTCTACAGTGGCTGGCTAGGAGGAGGGATATAATCTACGGAGTGGGGAAAACAGGACTTAACTACAGACTAAGTCAACACAGAAACCAACAAAGAGAACGAAGACCTTGTACTCAGCTTGTCATATCAGCGGATAATGTGAAGTTAAGAGGAATATAAACACCAGGGAAGATCAAATAAGGATCCCAGAGGATTTCAACAGTTTATTAGAAGGATAAAAGCCACAAGGATAACATATCAAAGAGGTACATTTAAGTTCTGAGTTGGGTTTTTGAAAAAAAAATCTATTAAAATAAGATGGGGAAGGTCTTGTTGGGTAAGAATTGATTTTGAGGGTTTAAGATACCATGAGCTCAGTCTGGTCAACAGTTTGATGTGGCTTTTAATAAAAGGAATTGACTCTAGAGGAAACAAGGACAATAGGAACCTCACTGCAGGCTGCATGGGGCAGACCACACAGAGGCTCACACAGGATGCTAAGCTCGCTTACAAGTAAGAACAGGGAGAATGGCTTGGAAACCTTACGCAGGGTAGCCCAAAGAGACGTGGCAGGAGATAAATGAAAGCTGTTTTTAAGTATCTAAAAGGTGATGAGGAGGATAAGCAGAAGACTTGCACAGGACTCTGGGGGTGAATACAGAAACAAAGAGAAATGGCAAGACTCACTAGAAAGAACGTATTATCTCAGCATGACGAAAAACTTTCTGGGACTTATGGTTGCCTAACAAAACAGACGGTTGAAAGCTGGGAGATCTCCAGGAATGGGAGATGCTGCCCAGAGAGTAGGCTCACCTGTTGGCCAGGGTCTTGCAGGGACTGTACCCTCCTTTGAGAGGGGCACTGGGTCAAGATGCCAAATCTCCACTAAAGTCTTTTCTACCACAAGTCCACTTGACACCTCCTTGTGAAAGATGATTTACAGCTTCTTCCCCAGCCTGGCTGCCCTTGTCCAGGGCATGCGGCCATGACCTTCCTCAAGTCTGACACACACAGCTAGACATGGCTTCCAAGGGAGTTCTCTAGACCCTGATGAAACTCAAGACCTTAGTCTTTTCACAGTGAAGCCGCACTTAATTTCTGTAAAGTTGCTTATTTAAGAGGAGCCCATGGAATGGTCTTTTTTTCTTTATTACTAAAATGGTAACTGTTAAGCGTTTGCTATCTATCAGACACCATCATCATCACACTTAATCTTCAACTCAACTTAATGGCATATGAGTCTCTTAATATGCATGTAATACCCTCACACAAGTGACTTTGTAAATGATGAGAAAACTTTCTATGGAAGGAAAAGGCAATCAATTCCTAGAGATAACATTTTCTATACCCCTTTAGATACATAACAGCATATGATTTTCTACTCTATTATCTTTCTTATTTGCCTGCTAGCTATGTTCCCAAGGCGTTTAACAGACAAATTAATAACTAATATTAGGATATATTACCATAAAGGTGGGTGAGCTTTTTGGAATTGCATGTGACATCCTAAGATAATGAATGAATGAAGGCCCAATAGGAAGTTGTACTTTGTAGGTGGTAGGTACAGTCTCTGGCTTCAAGTTGAAGGAAAGAATTCAAATTAAAATAGTGCAGACAGCTTAGCACTTCTTCCATATACCCGGCTCCAACATTCCTGCTCATTCCCACCCTCCTCCAACCTCACACATAAAAATTCCTTTCCTACTTTTGTTGGTAACATGAATCTCCTTTCCATGGGTGAGTCTGTGGGTATTTGAGTAACAGCGTCGAATCAGCAGCACACAGGCTCTGGAAGCTGTGTGCACTGAATTGAGCCCTGGGGCTGGAATAACCTACAAATTACTTCCATAATCATGGCTGATCGCCTGTGCTTTAGCCTCACCCCTACACACACAGGTTTCATTCTGATTTGGCTGCTCCAGAGTTACATGGATTTATAATAAGCAGAAGGCAGAGAATGTTTTCAAACATTCTCTTTGAAAGAGAGAATGTATGTGAAAACACAAAGGTTTTCAAAAATAAGATCCTATGTTGTCACATACAAAAAAGTTTACTCCATGTGATCTATTGGGTATTTACATTCTACTAGCAATTTTATGGCCATGAAGGTTCTTTCAAAAGGAATTCACATCAGAAACGTGTAAGTGAAAAAGAAAACCTTCCGGTTCCACTTGAGGGTTAAAAACAAATTTTTAAGGGAGCCTTTCTGAAATCCATCTGATAATCATCTAACCTGTGTAGTGAGGCAAGGCAGGACCAAGACTAGGTTTCACTTTAGAAATATTTCCAATGAGTAGCTTAATTCTAGGATTGAGAAAAGGCTAGTCCCTTTTTATGGTAGCCACTGACTCTTACCCTTGTTCTTCTTAGGGTCAATCGTGATAGGACAAATAGTATACTCAGACAATAAAAGGTTTGGAGAAACAGAGGCTTGGTTTGAGTTGAGTAAGTATGTGACTTTGGGTCCAATTACTAGCTTCTGTAAGCCTCGACTTCAACAAATGGGGTATACAACACGCATTAATGGGTTAAAATGTGGATACATAATCCAACTAACTACTGCTCTAAGAATTACATGTGACTCACATTAAGATGGTAATATACAATAAGGGCTAAGTAAAACATAGCCACTAATTTCACAATAACGTTACTGTTGCTGTCAGACAGTTAGACATTTTCTCATTTGCAAGATTTCCAATTAATAAAAACTATGCCAGATGCAGAAAAACAATTTTTTTTTTTTTTAAGATAGGACCTTGCTCTGTCACCCAGGCTGGAGTGCAATGGTGCAACCATGGATCACTGCAGCCTTGACCTCCTTGGAGCAAGTGATCTTCCCACCTCAGCCTCTCAACTAGCTGGGACTACAGGTACATGCCATCATGTCCAGCTAATTTTTTTCATTTTTATTTTTTGGTAGAGACAGGGTCTTTCCATGTTGTCCAGGCTGGTCACAACCTCCTGGGCTCAGTGATCTGCCTGCCTTGGCCCCACAAAGTGCTGAGATTACAGGCATGAGCCATCATGCCCAGCCAAAACAATTGTTTATAACATATATATGAGAAAATTTTCATGACGCTATAGCATGTAGATTTAAAAAATAAGATACTCAAAGCATTACCCATTAAGGAAGGCTTGAGAAGTGAGCATGGATTACAATTAAGTTTCACGGCAACAAATGGCACCCTTAAGAGAGTAAAAAGCAAGCCACAGAGTAGAAAAAGATACTTGCAATGAATATAATCAACACAGATGATATACAAAATATGCAAAGAGCTGCCATAAATCATTAACAAAGAAACTCTGATGGAAAAAAAGTTGACAAGAAAGTAAAATAAGCACTTCACAAAAGATGATATTGAAATGGTCACTAAGTGCATGAATATGCACTCAATTTCACATTAATATCTTAAAAAGGATTTTTTTAAATCTCAATATCAAGTTGGCAAACATGAGGAATAACTAGAATTCTCCTAGGCTGCTGATGAGAATATAAATCACACTAATCATTTTGAAAACTGGCATATACTGAATATGTGCCTAACCCATGACCCTGCATGCCACTCCTAGGTATATATGTTTGTCCAGCAGAAACGTGGACAAACATAATCTGAGAACAGGTACAAGAGTGCTCACAACAACATTGCTTGCGATCCTTAACACCTGGGAACAACTCAGATGTACCTATGGAATGGTTGCTATATGTCCCAGTTGGCCTGGGACTGTCGCCACTTATACCTGGTATACTGGCATATCTGTTAATAGTGTCTACTCTCTAAAGTGTCCTGGTGAATGCCATCAACATCAATGGGGGTTGGGGTGGGGTAGGAGGGTTAAGAACCTCCAAAGAGCCATTCCTTCACAAAAGCAACAAGAACAGTGGTAAAAAATGGTCAAAATCAACTTTTTCACAATTCCAGAAATTAATCTAAGTTCTGTAACAATCTGAGCTGCATTTATTAAAGACAAATGGCTGAACCTCAGTAAAAACAGCAAGTTTTGTGATATTTTAAATCGCTCTATTTCCATCTTTGTCTCCTCATCTATACAATCACATGACAAACAGCTGCGTAGCCCCACAGGAGGAAACTACCTTCCTCAAGTCTGACACATGCAACTAAACATGGTATTCCAAGGTAGATCTCTGTATCTTTCCCAAAACACCTTTCTCAGAGAACCATCACTAAGCAGCCTGTCTAACAGGTCCCAGAAAAACCTCTTCACAGAGCTTGTTGCTATTAGACCTGACTCAGACCTCATTCATGCAAACACTCTTCACTCCAGGGGGTGCTTGTGAAAAACAATTAATGACAATTGTTTAACACTGCAGTCGCCTGAAGCAGTGGTAACAGTCGAGCAAATGAGAAGTTGACCAAGAAACTTGAGGAAAAGCTGGGGAATACAATTTCCACAAAAGGCTCTGAAAAGCTATGACACAGTTCTTATAATCTGTAAGGTCACTGATATGGTTTGGCTGTGTCTCCACCCAAATCTCATCTTCAATTGTAGCTACCATAATTCCCACGTGTCGTGGAAGGGACCCAGTGGGAGGTAATTAAATCATGGGTGCAGGTCTTTCCATGCTGTTCTCATGATAGTAAGTCTCATGAAATCTGATGGTTTTATAAAGGGGAGTTCCCCTGCATACACTCTCTTGCCTGCTGCCATGTAAGAGGACTTTGCTCCTCCTTTGCCTTCTGCCATGATTGTGAGGCCTCCCCAGCCATGTGGAACTGTGAGTCCATTAAGCCTCTTTTCCTTATAAATTACCCAGTCTCGGGTATGTCTTTATTAGGGGCGTGAGAATTGACTAATACAGTCACAAATACGTATAAGGCTGTCCACAAGCCCAGATAGTCCCAAGAAGTTCCTAAGCTCACCGTTTGACTTACCCTACAGCTCGGTGAAAGCAGAGATGAAGGCTAAGGCAGAGAGGAAAGTTAGTGCCTGAGCATTGACGATGTGCAGGAACTTGGAAACTTCTGTTCTTAGGAAAGACTAGGAAACTTATTGCTTCTGTACATTCAAGGAAATCTCTCTCTAATAGTTAGCTGACTACTAAACTAGCTGAGCAGAGACTTCAGTGGGTACACATGACAAAGCCTAAATATTTTATAGATCTCAAGAAAGTCACTAAACAAAGAAGCACTATCACCACCAATAATCAACAACAATAGCAAATCCCAGAGGATGGGAGGTGGATCTGCTTTCAGAGTTGCCACATTTATATTATTTTAAACGTACAATTTAAACCAAAAAAGTATGAGACATGCAAATAAACAATAAACAACAATAAAGTATGGGCCAGGAATGGTGATTCATGCCTATCATCCCAGAGGATTGGTAGACCAAAATGGGAGGACTTCTTGAGGTCAGGAGTTTGAGACCAGTCTGGTCAACATAGCAAGATTCTGTCTTTAAAAAATATTTTTTAAAAATTAGCCAGGTGTGGTGGTACACACTTGTAGTTCCAGCTACTTGAGAGACTGAGGTGGGAAGACTGCTTGAGTCCAGGAGTTCAAGGTTACAGTGAGCTATGATTGCACCACTGTACTCCAGGCTGGGTAATAGAGCAAGACCCTATTTCTAAAACAATTTAAATAAAGTATGGCCCATACACAGAAGAAGAAGTAGTCAATAGAAACTGTCTCAGAAAAGTCCCATGTTGAGTACTAGACAAAGATTTCAAGCAACTATTTTGAACATATTCAAAGAACTAAAATAAACCACATCTAAAGAAATAAAGTATGAGACTAATATCACATTCAATAGAGAATGTCAATAAAGAAATGTAATTTTTGTTTCAAAGAATCAGGCCAGGCACAGTGGCTCATGCCTGTAATCCCAGCACTTTAGGAGACTGAGGCGGGAAAATCACTTGAGGCCAGGAGTTTGAAACCACCCTGGGCAATAAAGTGAGACCCCCCATCTCTACAAAAAATAGAAAAAATGAGCTGGGTGTGGTGGTGCACACCTGTAGCCTCAGCTATTCAGGAGGCTGAGCTAGGAGGACTGCTCAGCCCAGGAGGCTGAGGTTGCAGTGAGCTGTGATCAGTACACCACTTACCCTACAGCTTGGTGAAAGCAGAGATGAAGGCTAAGGCAGAGATGAAAGCTAGTTGCCTGAGCATTGATGATGTGCTTGAACTTGCAAACTTCTGTTCTTAGGAAAGACTAGGAAACTTATTGCTTCTGTACATTTAAGGAAATGTCTCTCTAATAATTAGCTGACTACTCAACTAGCAGAGCAGAGACCTGGCAATTTATGAGACATGCAAATAAACAATAAACAACAATAAAGTGGGTTGGGAGACCAAAATGGGAGGACTGCTTCTATTGACATTCTGGTAGTCAATAGAAACTGTCTCAGAAAAGTCAGATCCAAAATCAGCACACCACTGCACTGCAGCCTGGGGGACAGAACAAGACTCTGTCTCAAAATAAAAAGAAAAAGAAAGAAAAAGAAAAAATAGCCAGGTGCAGTGGCTCACACCTGTAATCCCAGCACTTTGGGAGGCCAAGGCAGGTGGATCACCTGAGTTTGGGAGTTTGAGGCCAGGCTGACCAACATTGAGAAACCCCACCTCTACTAAAAAAAAAAAAAATACAAACTTAGCCGGGTTTGGTGGTGCATGCCTGTAATCCCAGCTACTTGGGAGGCTGAGGCAGGAGAATTGCTTGAACCTAGGAGGCAGAGGTTGTAGTGAGCTGAGATTGTGCCATTGCACTCCAGCCTGGGCAACAAAAGCAAAACTCTGTCTCAAAAACAAAAAAATGTATTTTTATATATATATATATATTTATATATTGTATATTTATATATACTATATATTGTACATTATGTATTATATAATATATATTATATATTGTATGTATTATACATAATATATATTGTATATTATATATACTATATACAATGTATATATATATAAAAATAACCAGAAGAGCTCAACAACAGATTAGAGTTGGAAGAAAAAAGAACCAGTGAACTTATGACAGATCAATTATGACAGATCAAGTGAGACTAAGGAATAGAATGAAAAAAAAATGCACAGAGTCTCAGAGGCTTGTGGGACTTCATCAAGCATAGTAATGTAAACAGAACATGAGTCACCAAAGGAGTGGAGCAAGATAAATAAGCAGGAAGATTATCTGAAGAAATAATAGCTAAAAACTTTCCAAATGTGATTTAAATACACAAACATATACACAGAAACCTACAGATCCAAAAGATACTACCCCATAAATATATATACATTTTGTGGCCACTAGTACTCACAATTTTTAAAATTTAAAAAATATTAAAAGATACGTATCTGAAAGACAATTCCAGGTAAAGTAAACTCAAAGAGAATGATATACCTAGACACATAATACTCAAACTGTTTAAAGACAAAGTCACGATCTTCAAATCAGCAAGGGAGCCTCATAGGATAAACAGCTGATTTTTCTTCAAAAACCATGAAGGCCAGAAAGCAGTAGGATGACATTTTCAAAGCACTGAAATAAGATGGTCAATTAAGAATTCTATATCCAGCAAAACTATCCTTCAAAAATGAAGGGGAAATTAAGTCATTCCCAGATAAACAAAAGTGTCTTGGCTTGGATGATAAAAGACATATTCACTCAATTCAACTAGCAGGTTGCGTTTGTGAGTGGGGTGGGGTTGGGGGAGAGGCTTAGGTGCCTGAAACTTCTATTTCTTGTCCTAGTTAGTGGTTGCATAATTACTTTATGGTAGCTCATGGAGCAGTACACTTATGTTGTGTGCACTCTTCTTTCTGTGTTTTACATCACAGATTTTTAAAAAAGAAAACACAGATGCTTTGTCTTTACATAATCAAAATTAGCACTTTATATTTTACTTTAATTGTCCAAATAGAAACAGGTTCTGAAGCCAAAGCCAGAAACTTGGTGAAATAAATGATTTCCTTCCTCTATACCTTTGTTCCAGCCCCCTCCTTCCATGTTATATTCTTACTGTCCTTGTCATGCCATTTATACCTGCTCTTCCTTTAATAGTCATTGTTAGGCTTTACCATATTATGAAGATTTACTGTGTCTGTCCCCTCTGCTCTATGTGAACACTTTGAAGAAGATGAACTGTCAGCTGGGCGTAGTGGCTCACACCTGTAATCCCAGCACTTTGGGAGGCTGAGGTGGGTGGCTCACCTGAGATCAGAAGTTCGAGACCAGCCTGACCAATATGGTGAAACCCCATCTCTACTAAAAATACAAAACTTAGCCAGGCATGGCAGCAGGTGCCTATAGTCCCAGCTACTCAGGAGGCTGAGACAGGAGAATTGCTTGAACCTGGGAGGCGGAGATTGCAGTGAGCTGAGATTGTGCCACTGCACTACAGCCTGGGTGAAAAAAAAAAAAAGACAAACTGTCAAAATCTTCTTGGTGTGCTCAGTAGCACTATGCAGGGCACATAGGAAGCACAGAATAAAGATTTGAGAAATTAATTCTTGAATGGAATCAATAAAGAAAGCCTTCCTACATAACAACACAAAAAAGTTCTTGCTGAGTATATTATAACTATCCAAACTCAAAAGATTCCGTATCAAAGAAAATGTTAATACTGAAGCAGTTAGCAGAGAAATATTTTTTTTACAAGTTGAAATTCAAGGATGCTGAGTAGAAAGTTTTGATCAGATGAGGAAGAGAAACTGTTAGGTGATGCCAGTCATTTCTGAGATGTCATTATTTTACTTTATGATTAATATTAGAAAAGAACATATTATAAGTAAAAATTTTTGACAGCTCAAATCATGTCTAAAAGAAGAAATTCATGATCCTTTTCTTAAATGCAACAGAAATGGTACTGAGACCACACGAAGATATCTTTCAACTCATGGCAAACAGAGCAAGTTTCTCACATCCAACTCATAGCCCTCCTTAGCCTTCACTTGGAAAACCTCTGAATGTACCTATTCTTAGAATTTAGTATAGATGTTTATTTTGTCATTCACCATTTTTGTTTTTATAATGAGCAACAGATTAATCTCACCACCAAAAAAAAAGCAGTAGAGGAAGACTGGGTACCTAGGCAAGAAAAAGAAAAGAAAGTACCCAGTTCAGAGGTTTGAAATGCCCTGCAAAGGAGTGCCCAACAAACCTGAAAAAGGAAGGCATCACCCAGGGAATTGCTGAGGCAGAAGACAAAGTCCTTCTTGGGGTGCTCAGGCACCGCCTGCACAATGCTGTTCTCCACCCAGACGGCGTGTTTGGGGATGCTGTTGTGGTCTATCCCAGACCTGCCGTCGCTCTCGTAGAAAAATAGCGTGCATCCTGAGGAAACAGAACAGGGGTGTGCATGAGTATTTAGTGCTTGGGAAACAAAAAAACCCATAGTGGAATCTAACACGTGCACCCTGTCAGAGGCTGAAAATTAAAGCAGGTGGAACCCAGGAAGTAAAGAGAATGGAGCCAGGCTTGGACTTAAGTCTTGGATGGGACTAAAGAAGGTCAAAGATCTTAAATTGTAGCTTCTCAGCCTGCCTGGGATTCCTTCCTGCATGCCCTCAAGTTCTCTCAAACCCTGCCTCTGGGTTTTAGATTGATTCATTACAGGTCTATTCACAGACATAGGGTCTTGTGACTCGTCTGTCCCGAGGCGAGTATAAACATGGTCCTCCAGGCCAGAACTGTGCCTGGCACTGTGTGAGGACTGGAAGTCACTACCGTCTGACTGAAGCTTATTCAAATATGTCTCACATGATATGCAACCAGAAAAATCTAGAAATGGTAGTTTCCAGACCATGCCCTTGGATAAAACAATATATAATACCAGCATTAAGTACGTTAAGGATAAGAAAAACAATGATACATTTTTGGTCTCACATCTTATCTATAAACATTTTTTTTCTAGAAGCCAACCATGCCCTTGTTCCTACTGAAAGAGGAAATCCATGGCACACATACAAAGGCCTGGGAGAAGCCAGAGTCCTGGTCCATACATAATTGCACTGTGAAACTAACAAGATAGTAGCAACAGAATATTTCATAGACTTGTGGCAAGATGGCTTCCACAGATTCCCTCCATTATCACCTAAACTCGAGGCTCACTTTAATAGCAACTACTAGCTGAACACTTACTCTCAACTAACTGAAATCAATTTCAGGGGAAGCCAGGGTATAACTTTATGACTCTTCCTCAACTTCAACATAAGCTATCCGTACATTTTCACCATCTTCCTTACCACAAACAAGTGCCACACTTTCTGTGAACTGCACAACCCTTGAAAGTTCAATCTATTCAGCTACAATGGGAATCTGTAAAGCAAATTTGCTTATATGCGATTAGTAGTGTAGAATGATGCAGATCAATGGAAAGGTCACACTGGTTCAAGGGCAACTTTTCCTAGCCTATAATATTTCACATTACCATAGAAGAGCTGTTGAACTCTACATCCTTTCACACAGATGAATGAAGCATATTGATATGCCCTGCCCACTCATTTCACATTTTTTCTCTTGGCACAGTCTGACCACGGGCTCTGCTTACAAGTCCTTATTGCACGGTGCTGCTGAGCATCATGATTTCATACTTGTGGTCCTTGTCTCCATAATTCAGGAGTCTCAACTGTTCCTTCTACCCATTCAAATTACAGTTGCTTCTTTTTTCAAAGGTAAACCCTTATACTAACGCTTTTTTGAAAGATAAAGTTTTCTAGGCACAGTGGCTTATGCCTATAAACCCAGCACTTTGGGAGATCAAGGTGGAAGGAATACTTGAGCCCAGGAGTTCAACACCAGCCTGGGCAATATAGTGAGGCCTCATCTCTACTAAAAATTAAAAAAAAATTCGCCGGACATGCCTATGGTCCCAGTGACTCAGGTGACTGAGCTGGGAGGATTATTTGAGCCCAGGAGGTTGAAGCTGCACTGAGGCATGATCATGCCGCTGCACTCCAGCCTGGGCAACAGAGCAAGACCCTGTCACAAAAAAATTTAAATGAAAGATAAAGTTTTGGCCTGGCTCACATGGTGAAACCCCATCTCTACTAAAAATACAAAAAAATTAGCTGGGCGTGGTGGCAGGCGCCTGTAGTCTCAGTTACTTGGGAGGCTGAGGCAGGAGAATGGCGTGAACCCGGGAGGCAGAGCTTGCAGTGAGCCAAAATTGTGCCACTGTACTCCAGCCTGGGCGACAGAGTGAGACTTCGTCTCCAAAAAAAAAAAAAAGATAAAGTTTTATGTTGCTTATTGTTAAAAAATTTGAGTGGAGCTCTGCAGGGTTATTTCTATTTTTTATTACTTTTTTTTTTTTTTTTAGATATGGGGTCCCACTGTTGCCCAGGCTGGGGTACAGTGGCACAGTCATAGCTCACTGCAGCCTTGAACTCCTGAGCTCAAGTGAACCTCTTATCTCAGTCTCCCAAGTAGCTGGAACTACAGGCATATGCCACCATACCTTGCTAATCTGTATATTTTTTTTTTTTTGTAAAGACAAGGTCTCACTATGTTACCCAGGCTGGTTTCAAATTCCTGGCCTCAAGTGATCCTCCTGCGTCAGCCTCCTGTAGTGCTGAGATTACAGGAGTGAGCCACCACACTAAGCTAATTTTTTTTAGTTTGGGGTTTAAAAGTTGCATGGTGTAATTTAAATACATACCTGTGGAGTAGCCTGCCCCAACTCTATTTTTCTCAAATCCCAAAGATTTTGAGAATCTCAAGGCTTTTCAGGAACACTTGTATCAAAAAGCAGAATCATCTGTACCTCCTATTTCCATGCCTTAGGCTAGCACAGATTAGAGACAGAAAGAAATAACAAAACTGGGAGGCGGAAACTGTTTTCCTCTAAATCAGAGGGTCTCATGGTGGGGCAAACTTGGCAATGTCTGGTGACCTTTCTGGATGTCACAACTTGGGGGAAGGTGCTATTGGTATTGGTATCTAGTGGACAGAACCTAAGGAAGCTGTTAAGCATCTACAATGCCCAGGACAGCCCTCACAACAAAGAATTCTCCAGAAAATGTCAACAGTGTCACTGTTGAAAAACCCTGCTCTAAATAGTTTTTGTGACTAATTCAACACTAATGAAAAGTAGATTCTTAACATAAAAGGAGCAACACACCTTAGCGTGGGTTAAGAACAGAGAAAGAAGTCTGTGGATAATGCATTAGGGGACACTCACAAATCCTAACATGTACACCTACTGAATATTGTATGGTCCCTATCAGGTAATTGTTTTTATAATTTTTCAACTTTGATTTCGAATCATCCACAACAAAGCACCACCAAAGGTGACTAAAATCAGCTTTTACTCAATGATCAACTTGTTCCAATTTTAAGATGAACACGAAGCAGCAAATCTGAGAACCACATTCCCCCTGATGAAAGTCTGTTTACCTTCATCTTCCCTGGAACATAATCTGTACGTTCTTCCGTTGCCCATGGAAACACTCCAGAGACTAATTCCAAATGAAATCTTTTTTTAAAAAAATCAACTACTTTGCCTAATGGGAAAGAATCTTTGGGGGAAAAAAAATCTCTATCCCACAGTTCCAATGTGTTCTGCTTTTTATTTCCCAATATTCAAGCATTGCTAAGAAAAAGTCCGCCGCAAGTCTTGCTTTTGAGCAGCAAGGACAAAGCCCTGAGGTTGTCAGCAAATACTGGGAACCCATCAGGATGAAGCAAAGAACTCAGTGGCTCCATGTTCTGGGCCTGAATTCCAACAGGTTGTGTCACTCAGATCTGCGTCACCAAGAAAGTAAAGACTCCCTTCCCTAAAGAGCCTGTGGGCTGTGCTCCTGGACACCTGCACCCTGACTTCCTGTATCATTTACTCTTGGAGGGAATGGCAGAAACAAAATAAACCCCTCTGATATGTCAAAAGTAAAAAAAGCCAACTAATCATTTTTATTTTACACCACTAACATTGCTGCTCTCAACCGGAGAGTGAGAATCCCCTGGGAAGCTTGTTTAAATCACAAAGTCAAGGCCTGTTGCAGGCTGAATTGTGTCCTCCAAACATCCTAAATCCAGTTAGCTCAGAATATGATCGTATTTGGAAATATGGCCTTTAAAGAGGTAATTAAGATAATATGAGGACACATGGGTAGGCCCTGATCCAATATAAATGGTGTCCTTATAAGAAGAAGGAATTTGAACACAGACAAGTAAAGGGAAGACCATGGGAAGATACTGGAAGAAGACAGCCATCTCCAAGTCAAGGAGAGCAGTCTCAGAAGAAACCGACCCTGCCAACACCTCGATCTTGGACTTCCAGCCTCCACGACTGTGAGATGATACATTTCTGTTATTTCCACCATCCAGGCTGTGGTGCTTTGCTATGGCAGCCCCAGCAAACTCATCCAGGGCCCACCTCCAAATCTTGTGATTCAGCAGGTGTGGGGTACAACCCAGAAAGACCCTCAAGAGGCTGTGCTGCAGGTGATCTTCAGATCAAGCTATTAAGAACTTGGCACTAATTAATAAAATGAACAGTAAGATGGGCTGCTAAGGATAAGAGGCTGCAGCGTCCAGTGGTGTGACCATCTAGGGGAGAAGCAGGAAGTGGAAGAAGAAGAAGCCTTTCCCCTCATCTCCTCTCACTCTCCCAGAGCAGAGCCACTGGTGTGATCCAGGCCCCTCAGACATAAGCCTGTAGCACCTCCACATTAAGATGAGGCAGGTCACACATGAGAAAGAACACTGCAGTTCTCCAAAATGCTTCCACCACGATGCACATCTATGTCTCATATGCAAGACCACTACAGCAAAAAAGCGTCAAAAGATAATGTTCTAGGAGGCCAGGAACCAATGCACCTGTAAACCCAAGGACAAAGCAGGAGGATTGCTTGAGGCCTAAAGTTGGAGATCAGCCTGGGCAACATACCAAGACCCTGTCTCAACAAAAAATAAAAACATTAGCCAGGCATGGTGGCACATGCCTGTAATCCCAGCTACTTGGAAGGCTGAAGCAGGAGGATCACTTGAGCCCAGGAATTTGTGGCTGCAGTGAGCTATAACTGTGCCACTGCATTCCAGCCTGGAAGACAGAGTGAGACCCTGTCTCAAAAAGAAAAAAAGGAAAAGATAATGCTCTAGGAATAGCTGAGCATCAAAACTTCAGAAGGAGCCGGGGCCTCTGAGTGACTTCATAGAAAAGAGTTATCACACAAGCCTTCGATCGTCTATTTCTGATAGGTGGGAGGGAAATAAAGTTCTGTCTTGCTTACGGCATTGGGAATGGCATGGCGGGTCTCTGGCACATGCAAAACCTATATCCTAACCAAAACCCTCCCTTTCTATGTCATCAGGCATCTGAGCAACAGCTGGCACCAAGAGTAATGGGGCTAACCCAAGTCCTACTCGTGCAAGGGTTGATCTGCACCTGCATAGGCATTTGTGTTCACCTCACTAAGCAGAGCTCTAGGCTGCTCCATGTCTCTAGGATTGCATGTTCCCAAACCAACCACAGTCTGTGAAATCCAGTATCAAATGGTCTAGTTTGATACTGGTAAGCCCAGGCTTCTTCCTCTTGTGCCTTTCCATCAATCCTGTTGACATAGCTAACCTAGCCTGCCATGTATTAACACTGTTTCAAGTCTAGCTTGGGATGAAAACTCTGTGTGTTTGAGAAGTGTTTTTCTTTTTAAAATATAGAGCTCACAAATATATTACATTTTCTACGCTGCCAGGACGTACGCAGATACGTGCAACAATACGTACATGTAATTCACGAAAATGTGCAAAATAACAATAAATACCAACAAATACAAGCATGGTTATATAAACAGAAAATAAAGTGATCTAACATACATGTCTGTTATCTATATATACACAGTAAAAAACACAAAGTTTGACTATTAAATAGTAACTGACTTTTTCATAAACATGATGGTCTATACATTCCATTAATATCAGGTTGAAGCCTATGAAATTAACGTTATTCTACCAATTCTTTACCTTAAAAAACGGCAATTTCATAGAATTCAAGCTAATAAATTTCCCTCCAAAATAGTCACTTTGAAAGATGCAAAGCTGAATGATTCCAAAAAGATTTGTTTGTTTTTGGAACTCATCCTTTGAAACTGTCGTCAAATCAGTTGCATATATGCCAAAACTAGACATGAGATGCTCCTCTAGCATAACTGTGAAAAAAGAAAATAAAACATCATTTGCAGGGGTGGGGATGGGAGAGTTACTACTCAGAGGGCATAAAGTTTCACTTAAGTCACATGAATAGGTTCTAGCTTATTTATTTGTTTGTTTGTTTGTTTGTTTGTTTATTATGAGCTGGTGTCTTGCTATGCTGCCCAGGCTGGCCTTGAACTCCTGGGCTCAAGTGAACCTCCTGCCTCAGCCTCCCAAAGTGCTGGGATTACAGGCGTGAGCCACTATGCCCAGCCCCGATGACTAGGTTCTAGAAATCTGCCTTACAACATTGGACTTGTAGTCGATAATACCATATTGCACATTTTAAAATGTGTTAAGAGAGTAGATTTCATGCGAAATGCTCTTACCATGATAAATTTTTAAAATTAGTATAACTTTCAAATTCTATATAACAACAACAATAAACCCACCCATCCCGTGAGTATGTGCACCACGGAGCACATCTGTTAGTGCATTTGGCACATAGCTAGGGCCGTCCCGCTCTCACCTTTCAGGGACACCCAGTAGTGCTTCCACTTCCTCCGGGTGGCTGACTCTACCTTCTTGTTCTTCTTGTGCACCAGGAAGTTCTTGACGGCCAGGGCGCCGGCCTTGCGCACCGTGCCCTGCGCGGCAGTCAGCAGGATGTCCGACTGGCCCGGGGAGCTCAGGGTGCCGCTGCTCTGCTCATCGCTGTGCGCTGAGCCGGCCTCCTCCAGGCTCTCGCTGTTGGTGGTGCTCATCTCCAGCTCCCGCCGGAAGTTCTCGTACACCCCCTGACGAGCCGCATCCCCGGTGGAGCTGCTGCCGCTGTCGCTGCCCACAAAGGCCCGGCCTGTGGTCGGTGAGTAGCTGGAGTTGGTGGCATTGGATCGTCTGGACAGGAGGTCCGTGTCGGTGGTGGCCCCTTCAATCCCACTGTCTGCAAACTCACTGCCCTCGCCTGCATTAATATCCTTGGGAGCAGAAAGGGAGAGCAAAGAAGACAAGCGTCACGTAGAGAAGGAACCCGGGAGCTCCTGTGGGTCCAGTCAGGGCTCTGTAGCACCGGGAGACACATAAGGTACCGCCACTCCCGACGGCTCCTGGACCAGGTCCTGCTCAACCCTGGACCAGCACAGACCCAGCAGAGCTGCTCAGGAAACCTTCAGCCACCCTCCATGAGAACAAACGATTTGGAATGTTCAAGAAATATAAAAGAAATAAGGAACACTTCAAAGAGCTTATTATTTCTCTAAGATAATTAACGAACTGGCAAATTCGCGATTGAGATTCTACAGCTGCCATGCTGAGAACCCAGCACCCTCAGCCTCATCAGCTTGCCCTGAACTCCAGGAAATTCTGTAGCCAGATGAGTTAGTTGTTCCAGACGTAGGGAGTGACAATGAATAACTAGGTCTTTATAGCTGATATCTTTAAAAATAAATAAATAAAAGGCCTGCTTAGGAGTCTCTTTTATAATGGGATGACTGAAAAGATAGCTAGGGCACCACTTCACCCACTCACCTGGCACAGCCCCATGTTCCAGGAGCAGGCAAGAATCCTCATCCTCTAATCAGCTTCGCTTCTTGAAAACAAGCAGCCTCGCACTCTGCATTGTGCTAAATAAGTCTGCAGGGCCCACAGCTCCATCCAGCTCTCCAATTACCTTGCCCTTTCAAAGCTGGGATGCTAGGAGCCTTGGGCAGGCTACCTGCTGCCCCAGGGCCATGTGACAGCTCGGGGCAACTGCCAAGATACTGGGGGTATCAATTCCTAGTTTAAAAACATTGGAAACTTCCAAAACTGCTTCTGCTCTGAAGTTGAACATTTCTGAGACGGATAGGTCTGTTCTTAAATCAGTATCTTAATTGCTCTAAAGTGCTACAGGCATTTCCATAAACAATAATTAAATGATGGTAGTCATCAAGGAAGGACTGCAGTATTGGACAGAACAGCTCAACAGTCTTATGCATAAGAAAGGAGCCGGACTGTTCTCCAAGGAAGAGAATGAGAGCCTGAGTCTAATATAGAAAATGCCAAAGTAATACACGGTTTGGCGGTTTCACCAATTTGGCTAATTCTGGTTAGTCTCACAAATGGCTAATTCTGGTTCAAACATGTAACAACTAACCAGATATTCTGAATTACAATACAAATGAATGCTCTGGGCTCCTATCTTTGCTGAGAGGCAATGGGGGTAGTACGAGCCATGCCACAAACGAATACTGGCCTACCCAAGGCCCCAGACAGACACTGTGCCTGTATCTCCACGAACCTCACTTAGTCAGTTCTAAGAATTGTTCAAAGTTCACCTTCATCATGAAGAAATATTAAGTGAGCAACTAAAAGAGGTGTATAGCAAGACATGGAAAAAAGAGGGTGGTGGGAGTAGAATGGCAGCAGGAGATTGCTGGGTGAGCTTCTAGGGATCAACTCCATTATAAATGGAGCTTAGACCCCCAGGAGTTAGAGGGACTTAAGGGAAAGAAAGAAACCACGAATGCAGCTCAGATGCAGACCCCTGTAACTGCTGGTTCCCACAGCTTTGCTATCTGCTATCCTGCTTATTAACATCCACGGGTGGTCATGAAAGACCTAGAGCCAATTGGTAAAAATCCTCTACACAAACAGGAAAACACTGTCATCAACCCACATTTCTCCCTGGCAGGGACACTGACCATATGCTTCCTTCTTGATACAAGACAAAAAGAAAATTTGACAATTGTTGATTATTCAGGATAACCACTGAGTTATAGAAGGTAAGTCCATGAATTTTCCAAACTTTTGGATTATTTTCATGTCTCAGTCCTTCTGGTAAGAAAGTTTGGTATGCATGAAAAAATCAGCTATTAAGTTCTCTCCTCTAAAATGCAAAGAGTTCAGTGAAATGCTTCTCTACAAGACAGGGAAATTTAGCTACACAGGTAACATCACTATTCCATAAGAGAGACTTTGGTACAAAGGAGAGAAATGATCCCAGGCGTCTTGTAATTCCCAGAGCTCCGGAAGAGGAAGGGACTTGGCAAAGTCATCTCATTGATTAACAGCCTGCGGCTCAGAAAATCACAAGTCTGGCTGGTGGCAGATGGGAGGTTGAAACCTATCCTTCCAAGTACACTTTCCACTATTATATGGCGACCTCATGGCTCAGCTGGAGGTAGCACCTGACCAGATTCTGTCTAAATATTCAATCCCAGCAGGGCATGGTGGCTCATGCCTATAATCCCAGCACTTTGGGAGGCTGAAGCAGGTGGATCACCTGAGGTCAGGAGTTTGAGACAAGCCTGGACAACAAGGTAAAACCCTGTCTCTAATAAAACTACAAAAAATCAGCCGGACATGGTGGCATGCACCTGTAGTCCCAGCTACTAGGGAGGTTGAGGCAGGCGGGAGGATCGCTTGAGTCCAGGAGGCAGGGGTTGCAGCGAGGCAGGACTGCCCACTGCACTCCAGCCTGGGCAACAGAGTGAGACCCTGTCTCAAAACAAAACAAAACAAAACAAAAAAAACAAACCAACCAATCCCATGCCTTCCCCTTTTTCTTACCAACAATGGCTCTTCTAGCTTTTTTCAGCAAAAGCTGAGTGACTGTTTATCCAGTTGCCTTGACCTGCCTGGCAAAAAGCTAAAACCTTCAAGTGGAAGAAAGTAGGAGGAGGAGATGAAGAGAGGATAAGGAAAAGAGAGGCAGAGACCTGAAAGACCAACTCTCAAGAGCATGTCTCATAAGATTCCACTATATTCCCAACACCATCCATCCCTTTACAGAAGGTCTTCACATCTGTCTCTATCTAAACTAAGAGTAAGGCCTCAATGGACACTCACCTCTGTATAAGACCTGAACATCTGCTCGTGCCAACTGACACTGTAGCTCTGCCATGGCCCAGACTATGTGTGTTCAACTCGGGGACAACCACTAAACTAATGAAGGAAGTGATTACTCCAGGTAAAAGACCTGCGGGCCCCAGCTGAGCTTGGATGCTTTGGAACCACACAGCTCCGTGTCACTACCCGGGAATGCTCTTGTCATCTGTGATCCAAGACAACTCCACCTTGAATCCTTAAGTGGTTATTCAGGCTCAGTGGTACACATGCCCCCACTGATATGTGACCCAGCCCACTGAGAAACGGATGCAGGTTGCCCAGCCCCAGCCCTTATTTAGTCATGAAGCTTGGGATGTCCCAAATTCCCAGAAGTCCATTCTCCAGCGTTGCTGGAAATGGTGATGACCCAGCCAGAGGTGCTACTCAACACTGTTCTTTCTTTCCTTCATTGTGTTGCAAATTCACTTAGTGGTCATCTTTCAGGGGGGCTCCTCCTACTACCCACCTGAGAATCCCGATCCTTCCCCTACCCAGAAGCACCTGGAAACCTGATCCTTCCCCTACCCAGAAACACCTGGAAACCTCCGCAGTCTTCCCAGGAGCGACAAATACCGAAGACTGACACCACAGAATAGTCCCAGGGGAGCTTCAGCAGTTTTTGTAGCAACTGCAAGATAGGTTCCCTCTTAGAGTCAAATACTAAATTTTAATCAAAAAAGGCAGAGGAAATCAAGGGAAATGGTAAGATCCTGGCTAGACAGAGAAATCATTCTAAACATGGTTCATGATCTAGCCGAGATTTCCAGCAAATAGCTCCAAATAAACTCTCCATGTTAGAAGCACTCCGTTGAAGAGATTTCCGATCACGAACAACATTCACGGGGCAGAGAGGCTCTTCAATCCTGTTCTCCCAGGACAAATTCTCTGAAGCCAGATTTTCAGGGCACTCACCAGTTTCCATTCTACTGGCAGCTTCCCCAAAATGAATGTATGCACAAGTGGCCAGCTGTAGCCTAATACATACAACAGCTGTGGGCAAGAGTTTTCTTAGCATTTGAGCTGGGCAACAAATGCTTAAATGAGCTCCCACACTAAAATGAGGGAGGCAAGAGGCAAATTCAAAGCCTGTTTTCACCGCCTTAAAAACTGGAGGGTCACGCAGCATGAATGTAGACTAATGACACATTGTGGTAAGGCTCCAGTTGTTTTGACAGGAGACTTCAAATACGACGAAAGGGAGAGGTTTTCTGAGCTAATGATGTGCGAACACAATTTTGAAAATGCAATTAGCCAGAAAGTGCAAAGGCTCTGGGACAATTCCAGGACGAGTAGAATCAATTGGCCACTTGTAGTTAAGTTATAAGTCGAATGCAATTAGATAATGTTTCCTTTGTCACTTTAATTTCCCTGATAGATCCAGCTTAGCTTGAATATACCTGTGTTAAGATGCTAAATATAATGCAGAATTCACTGAATTCCAGGGGGTAAAGAAATGTGGACCTGCAGAAATCCTGAATTAGAACTGTTTCTGGCTTGTTAAATTCTAACATGTCCTTCCTCTGATTGATCATCTTCTTCCTAACCCCAAAATGTTAAGTACCCCTCATTAGACACACACACACACACACACACACACACACACGAATATCATCTTTGGTTCTCAGTATTATCTCCTTGGTATTCTCAGTACACTCTCCTTTGATAATCTCAGTACAGCAAGTATCAATTCTAGGTAAATGACTCTGAACTAATCTGTGCCTCAATTTCTTGATATGTATAATGGGGAGAGCAACACATGTACTTTGTAAGACACTTTGTAAGACACTGTGAGATTGAGTTACCCAGGAAAAGTGTCTTGAACTGAGCCCAGCACATAGTACCTGCTCAAAAATGTTAACTCTAATTATGATCATCTCCACCTTCAGCCCTACTTACATCTCGGCCCAAGGAGAGAAGGCATTGCCTGAACTCAGTTGCTAACTTCCTGCACCAACATGGAAGAAAGGTCTCTGAGAAACCTGGGAAAAACACAGGCATACCAACGCTGGTGCTAGCCTGATACTAATTAGGCTTGTTCACTGTTTTCACATTCATAAAACAGCACACTAAACTAGGAAAATGGTGACGTTCTCTACATCGTAAATTAGTAACTACTGGTCACTATTATGAATTACTAAGAATTGCCATCCTTGATTTGCCAGCATAGGAAATCAACTCTATTTTCCCTTCCCTTCCTTTCTTAGGGCAAAATCTCTATGCCCTTCTTTTTATGTTTCCAACACCCATTCCTCTTCTTCTAATGATTTCCAATGGGAGTGACTCACAATTTCAGCTACAAGCATTGGAACCAAAATTCTTACTGTTACCAAAAAGGGATTCCAAAGTAAGTTGGCAAAAGCTTGAAATGTTCCTTCAGGTAACTCCTGATTGGAGACGCTTTATGTCTAAGTTAAATGAATCATCACCTCTCCTTTCATCTGCTTTTCTATGTATGTGCTTATACTTTACAGTCATCCCTCCCCTCCCGCCTCACTATCCATAATATATCAGAGACTCAGTTTTTTCTCTTCCCTTCTGAGTGCCACATCACTGGTTGAGCAATAAGCTCTCTCTTCTAAACCATCTTCCTTCCATCAATCCATCCGGCACACCACTGCCAGGTAAATGTTCCAGGAGCAATGCGGAGGACTCCTCAGACTGCTGTTCCAGACCCTCCCCCAGTGTCCGGCTTTAGCACTTGAGCTTCAGATGTCCCGGCCCACCAGTGAAATTGAAGAACTCATTCCAGGGCATACTCCCAACCTTTCTCGCTCCCAAGAATATTCACGTTCCCCCTTTTACTACAACCAGAAGCCTTCTCTGTGCTTCCTCCAACTGCCATGCCAACCTCTCCACAGCATCTCCTCTCCCACCCCCAGCCCACCCCAGCCACACTGAGCTCCTCATCCTTGCTGAAATATGCCGCGCATCCTCCCATATTGCAACTCAGGAGCCAGTTCCCTCCTCCCCTCTTCTCCTTCAAGTCCCTATCCAGGTCTGCCCTCTCAAGAGTGCCCACCCTGACCACCCTGTCAGAAATTGCCCCCAGTATCCCCCACACTCCATCTTCCTCAACACACCCTGCCTTTCTTCCACAGCACATCGCTTACTTCTTGTGCTAACTGTTTTCTGCCCCACACACCCACTTCACCCCAACGAGCTCCACGAGCTCGTGGATCGTTCCTCGTTGACGCATCCCAAGTGCCAAGAATAGAGCCTGGCATGGGGAAGGCACTTCAAAAATAATTGCTGAATGAACTCACTGTTGCTCATTTTCCACCACAATCTCAAAACAAGGAAAACAGTCTCTCATGGAATGCACTGCAGCTGGAGTTAAAGGTTTTGTCATTTCTCAACTCAGCTCATGCTCAACTAAAGTTGAGGTGACAAATGAGTCCTAGCTATAAAGCTTACATTTGTAGGTTTCACGCAACCCAGATGGATTATGTCTTGTGTGGATGCAATCGGAGTTCACTTAAATTTTTGTTAACTCTTTTAAAAAATTGAGAAAGTAAGAAAGATATATTAGGCCGGGCATGGTGGCTCATCCCTGTAATCCCAGCACTTTGGGAGGCCGAGGCGGGCAGATCATGAGGTCAAGAGATCTACACCATCCTGGTCAACATAGTGAAACCCCATTTCTACTAAAAATACAAATATTAGCTGGGTGTGGTGGCAGGTGCCTCTAGTCTCAGCTACTCCGGAGGCTGAGACAGGAGAATCACTTGAACCGGGGAGGCAGAGGTTGCAGTGAGCTGAGATTGTGCCACTGCACTCCAGCCTGGCAACAGTGCGAGACTCCACCTCAAAAAAAAAAAAAAAAAAAAAGAAAGATATATTGAACTATCTTATGGCCCAAGCTAGATGCTCAGTCAACTGGTGGTCCAAAGCCAACTGGGCCCAAATGACAATGTGACAGGCCAGTCAGGTGAGTTTCCTAAGTTCTCCCCTGGGACCCATGGAGACCCTGTGAGGCCTTTAGGGCAGGCTGGCTTCATGGCCACATCCAACAGTCATACATTTACAGTTATGCTATAAGAAAACAATGATTACACATTGTTATGACCCAATTTGAGTTAAGGGGCACAACTTTCCTCTATTCTTATACTAGGAATGTGATCTTTTTTTTTTTTCTTTTTTCTTTTTTGAGACAGGGTCTCATTCTGTCATGCAGGCTGGTGGAATATAGTGACATGATCATAGCTTGCCGCAGCCTTGACCTCCCAGACCGAAGCAAACCTCTCACCTCAGCCTACTACGAAGCTGAGACTACAGGCACACACCACCACACCTGGCTGATTTTTTTGAAATTTAGTGGATACAAAGTCTCACTATGTTGCCTGGGTTGGTCTTGAACTCCTGAGCTCAAGTGATCCTCCCACCTCGGCCTCCCAAAATGCTGGGATTATAGGCATGAGCCACTGTGCCCGACCTAAGAATGTGATCCTCAAAAGCTGAACTGGTGGCCATAGCGGTCCATGCCTGTAGTCCCAGTCACCCAAGAGGCTGAGGCAGGAGGATCACTTGAGCCCAGTTCAAGGCTGCAATGCACAATGATGATACCTGTAAACAGTCACTGCACTCCAGCCTGGGAAACACAGCGAGACCTGTCTCAAAAAACAACAATAATAATCATAATCCTGAATGTTCCCAACCTGTATTAGCATGAATGACCAGCTCTCAAAGTATGGACTACGGTTCCCTAAAATATGTCCAGGGAATCCGTGAGGCTCTTCCTTTTCCAACTACCCTGTGCAAGGCCAGGTTCTGCTCATAGGGTCCAACCAAACAGCATATTGCAACAGAGTGAAAGCAAAAGTAGGTATGAGATGCTAGTGTCTTCTGTTAAGCTGTAAGTCACAGAGATCTGCAAAAATGGAAAACAATGCCTCTGTCCCACATCTTTTATTTTAGACAATAAAACATTGTATTCTTTTAGAGATAGGGGTCTCATTCTGTCACCCAGGCTGGAGTGCAGTGGTGTGACCTAGCTCATGAAAGCCTCAAATTCCTGAGTTCAAGCCATCTTTCCACCTCAGCCTCACAAGTAGCTGCGACAATAGGTACTCACCATGGCCAGCTAATTCTTCCTTTTCTTTTTGTAGAGGCGAGGTCTCACTATGTTTCCTAGACTGGTCAAAATATATATTTTTTAAATATAAATATATATTTATACAGTATATAAATACATATAAAATAAATCAAATATATTTGTTATATAGAAAATATATA
>NW_012103643.1:1930890-1947000 GCF_000951045.1 Mandrillus leucophaeus | reverse complement strand
CGAATGAGACACAGCACACATCAGTCTTAAATACACTAGTCTCTTCTCTCAGGATGCCTGGAAGATACTTCCCCATCAGCTCGCTGCTCTCTGGGCCCTTTCCACCTGCAGGTCTGTGTCCGTCCCTTACTCTGGACCACTGGGTTGAAGGTCACCCTGATCCATGAACTTAGGGGTAAGGGTGTTCAGCTTGTGCTCCAGTGTGTTCCCCTCCCCACCCCCAGTGCTTCCTGGGGAAAGAATTAAGGGCTTGCACCTGTCTCATTCCACTGAATTCTTGCCTTCAGTTCCTATCTTCCTCTTCCTTTTGGAGCTACAGTGCAGAGATTCAGGAATGAGGTTAAGAATTGAGAGAGCAGCACTCCCCATAGTCAGGGCAATGAGTGCAGAACTGCTCAGGCCTAGGAGGATCCAGAGAAAGTGGGGGCAAAGGAGACTAAGTGGCATGATGGGCAAGAGTGTCATCTGAAAGTGGTATGGGGTCAAAGCATCAGGAGCTCCCAGGGGAGTGCTTAGGGCCAGGGATCAAAGACAATAGGATGAGTGTGATTCTTCTATTCTTACCAACACCACGATCCTCTCTTAAAGTGATGAGTTAAACTTTTCAGTAAGTAATCACCTTAAAGGCCTTTAAATCCCATCAAATTAAATGCAGATGCTCCTCCATTTATTATGGGGTCATATCATCATAAATCCACTGTAAGGTGAAGATATCCTAAGTCAAAAATACATTTAATCTACCTAACCTACCAAACATCATACCTGAGCCTAGCTTACCCTAAATGTGCTCAGAACACTTACATTAGCCTACAGTTGAGCAAAATCATCTGACACAAAGTCTATTTTAAGTATTGAATATTTGTTGAATATTTATTTATAATAAGTGTTGAATATTTCATATTCAACACATATTTCATGCAACTTATTGAATACTGTGCTGAAAGTGAAAAACAAAGGGATTGCATGTGTACCACCGTAAAGTTAAAAAAACACAAGTCAAACCACCCTAAGTTGGGGACTGTCTATACATAGTAAAGGAGTCAAAAGGTATTTTAAGAAACTTTAGCAATATGCATAAATACTTGTTAGGGTGGTTCATATATATCTGATAGGTGGTCATTTCTCAGGGACTGCTTTTATAGATTTATCAGGCTACTAAGCCTTTAAAAAAAAAGATATAGAACTACACATACATTGAAACAATGTCAAATTCCTGGCTTTGGTATTTTACTATAATTATGCAAGATGCAACCATTAGAAAAAACTGGGTGATGGTTACATTTCCTGCATACAATTTCCTGTGAATCATAATTATTTTGAAATAAAAAGTTAAACAAACAAAATGAGTCTTAATTAACTAACTGAATAGTCTAATGAAACTGTAGTTTAAAGTGAGAGTTCTTCCAAAAAAAATGTAGTTGAATCCCCTTTTATTTTTAGCTGAAAAGCATCTAGAATATTCTAACATAATTTCAATGAATTAGGCAACAACAACAAAAAAAACAAGCATTTATTGAGCATCATCTAGCAAAATGTGATCAGAAAGTACAAAGCAAACACAGAACAGTGGTCCAAAATGTGGTTAAATAAAGAGGTGACATTGATTATCTGAGGATAAAGCTTCTGTCTTAACAAACTAGTAAAAAAAATAAGTTTTTAATATCTGGTGCCAGCAAGTTGAAGTAAACCAACTAAGGCCTATCTTGCCCCAGCTAATGACAACTAAAAACTCTGGACCAACAAGTAAACAAAAGCAAAAAAAAAAAGATCAAAACCTGAGGATGCCACCCATTTAAGGGTGAGTTTCCTATTTTGTTTTTATTGTCCTAATTTCTCACCCAGCCTTACACCAAGGGTGAGTATAGCTCCAGTGAAGCTATGACACAGGCAACAAAAACTCTGGATCAGACCTTGTTGTTCTACCCAGAGGAATCAAGAATAGTCCCTGTAAGCCAGAGAGAGTGTGGAGATCTCAGAGAAAAGAAAACTGGAAAATAACATCCCATAATGGTGCATATAAATCTGCACAAGTGCCAGGCTCACTCCTCAGATGCACATGCCTAGGACTGATTCAAAGCAAGACAGCAAAAGCTTTGAGAACTGAATCAAGACATAAACCACAGCCCAACCCTCAGGCTAACATCTGAGTGGTGCACAAACAGGACAAACTCAAAGTAGTATACCAAAGGCTTTGAAAACTGAACTGACATTACAGCCTCCACCCACGGAGGTGAGACAGCACTTATCATCTGAACCCAGTCAGGTTGACTGCCTGCAAAATAACAACAAGGAAAAATCAATATTCTCCAGATGATGTACCAAGACCTGGAGTATCACGACATAATATTCAAAATGCCTACAATGTATTTCAAAGAACCAGGAAAATTTGATTAGCTCTCAGGGGTAAGGACAATCAATAGATGCCAATCCCAAGGTGGCCCAGATGTTGGAATTATCAGACTTTTAAAGCAACTATTACAAGTGTGCTTCCTGAGTAAAAGTAAACACCCTTGAAATTAATGAGAAACTTAGCTGCTTGCAATGCCTGTGTAAGATCATTATGAACATCAATGATGATATTAATACATGAGTAAAGGCTGTGCGCGGTGGCTCATGCCTGCAGTTTGGGAGGCCAAGGAGGGTGGATCACTTGAGGTCAGGAGTTGGAGACCAGCCTGGCCAACATGGCAAAACCCCATCTCTACAAAAATACAAAAATTAGCCAGGCATGGTACACAGTGAAACCCCATCTCTACTAAAAATACAAAAATTAGCCAGGCGCAGTGGTGCGTGCCTGTAGTCCCAGCTACTCAGGAGGCTGAGGCAGGAGAATCACTTGAACCCAGAAGGCAGAGGCTGCAGTGAGCCAAGATTGTGCCACTGCACTCCAGCCTGGGAAACAGAGCGAGACTCCTTCTCATACATACACACATAAAAATTATATAGAGAGATATATATATGTATATTTTTTGAGACGGAGTCTTGCTCTGTAGTCCAGGCTGGAATGCAGTGGTGCAATCTCAGCTCACTGCAACCTCCATCTCCTGGGTTCAAATGATTCTCGTGCCTCAGCCTCTCGAGTAGTTGGGATTACAGGCACCCGCCACCATGCCCGGCTAATTTTTGTATTTTTAGTAGAGATGGGGTTTCACCATGTAGGAGAGGCTGGTCTCCAACTCCTGACCTGAAATGATCCGCCCACCTAGGCCACCTGAATTACTTTTTTAAGAGTATAAAAAGGTCTAAGAACTGCTGACATAAGCTATCTCTCAACTACCTACCCACCATCCCACTTCCCAAAAAAAGATCTTGGCAAAGAAGATATATATTCTTGTTGAAAATGCATGGGTTCGTTTTCAAAATAAATATCTCACTGCTTAACTTACGTGCCAGAAAAAGAAAGATAAAGAGAAAAGAAAAAAAAAAAAAGGCATCAAACAGAAGACAGAGGAGAAGGGAAAAAAAGACAAGGGTGTTTTAAAAATCGATTTTACGTGAAAAAATTTGTTTTACAAAAACCTGAGGTTCTTAACCAGAAAGAAGCCTCTAGATGGAATGTACTTTAGGGGACCTATGGATCCCTTGAAATGATATGCAGAAGTCTTTATTCTAAGGAAAAGGTCCACATTTTTCATCTGATTCTCAAGAGTCTGTGAGTAAAGGTCAAGAATCATATGGTTGTTGATGTGCATTTTCAGCCCAGGAAACAAACTTCTCTCTGAGGCATTGAAGCTCAGTTGCAAAATAAAACAAAATTTTAAACATCGAGATAATTTTTCTAGGAACTCAAGCTCCTCTTCTGACAATGCTGCACTCTACCTTGTTATTAATGAAATCATCCACGCGACTACTTGCTTATCAAAGAAGGCAGCCGTGAGGGATGGCTCTGCTAGAGTTATCCTGGCCACCTCTCTCCGTAATCACTGTTTTAGGTGACAAGAGTGGGCAGTAACAATTTTCTTTTCAGCCAAGCCCTTGTGTGTGTGTGTGTGTATGTGTGTGTGCGTGTACCACAATTGAGGGTTTTGATCTTAAAATCTGAGGATATTGAGCTGAAACCTTTTCAAGCACAGGGAGGCAGTGCAGTGTGGGTGTGTGCTTTGGAAGAAAAGGCCCTCTCTGATTAGCAAGTCAGAAGACTTGGATTTTTGACCGGGTGCGGTGGTTCACGCCTATAATCCTAGCACTTGAGAGGTTGAGGCGGGAGGGTGATCACTGGAGATGAGGAATTCAAGACCAGCCTGGTCAACATGGTGAAACCCTGTTTCTACTAAAAATACAAAAAATTAGCCAGGCGCAGTGGTGCGTGCCTGTAATTCCAGCTACTCTGGGGGCTGAGGCATGAGAATCGCTTGAACCTGGGAGGCAGAGGTTGCAGTGAGCCAAGACCGTGCCACTGCATTCCATCCTGGGCAACAGAGTGAGATTCTGTCTCAAAAAAAAAGAATACCTGGGTTTTCATCCAGTTGTGACACCTTATCTCCTAATCTCTTTATTTTCTGGGAATGCTGCTGTGTCTGAAACTGGCCAGTGAAACTCACAAACCTATTCACCAGCACCACACCTGGCTAGGGATGCTCGGAGAGCCGAGCTCCTTGCCGCTCTCCTGAGGCTGAGGTTCCCAGAGACATGCTCAGTAGAACCTGGCCATGTTCCTTCATCTCCCAAGTGGATGAATGAAGCTCTCCTTGCAAGCACGCACAACGGCTCCACGCCAAAGCTTCCCACAGAACACGGAACCTGGCTCCATCGAACGGTAGGGTTCTCTCGCCAACTCACACACTGAAAGTCTCAAAGACACAGCAGAGCTGAACCCTAGAACAATGAGGCAGTCTTCACTATCACATTGTGCATCTGTATGTGTAAAACTCCTATTAAGCATCTGTACGTGTAAAACTGTGCCGTGAGTTCTCCATTCATTCATTTGCAGAATCTCCAGCCTCATTTAAGAGGCACTGAGATCCATAGAAGTTAAATAACCAAGAGGTAACAGCCTCAAAATTGGAAGCTCAGATATGCTCCTAACTTCTTTGTCTGACACTAGGCAGCCCCCTCCTCTGTCTGTAATTAAAGAAATTCACAAAGTTCAGGTCCAAAGACGAACTAGCCATCAATTAAATCCAAGGAGTAACCTATTAAGTACTTTTACAGAAACCAACAGAAATAAATTCTGCTTCAAATAGCATGAGGCTTTACTCATGTTGACCCCCAAGACAAACTTTTCTGCACAGTGCACATGTGCATGCACAACAAACATGCTCATAAAATACCCGGATTAAACCAAAACTTGCCAGACAGACCCTGAAGAACGTATGTGCCACCGTTCAAGACTGAAATGTGAACTCCAGTGCCTTCACATTTCAATAATCCATCCAACTACTGAAAAAATCCAAAAACAGGAAAAAGGGCCAAAAACCCTTTTTTCATCATTTTCAAATCAAATGAAGTTGTTCACATTATTTCAGATAACATGTGTTTTCTTCCAGGCTTAGAGGTCACGCTCCTGGGTCAAATGTCTGCCAGGAACTCTTTTCTGGGGAGTAAAAGTGCTGACAGGACGATTACAGATTCAACTACATCACCAGGGCAGCCGAGGAGACTTAATATCTACGATTCAAGCTCACTGGAGAGGTCTCCTGGGTCAAAAACTTTTACCAAAAAAAAAGAAAAAAAAATTTTTAAAAAAGCATTCTTTTCAAGGAAGCTTCCACACCCACTGCCTCTTAAAATACACTGTTTGGAACATAGTGGGCTCTCAAGAAATCGCGTTGGATGAACACGCCAAACTTAGACTAGGAAATGTGGGCGGGTGGATAGTGTTGTGCATAATTCTGGGGTTTGTTTCAAGTCATTAAAGATCCTCACTCAACATATAAAGTCAATACAAAAATAATACTTCCGTGCATTTTATAGGCTCCACAAGAGGTTTCCATGCATGGCATCCTATTTGGTTCTCCTAATGGCCCTGTGGGAGGCTGGTGTCACTCAGACTGGACAGCAAGAGATCCTGGGCCACAAAAGATGGAGCGACTGGCCCAAGGTCACCACTGGGTAAGCACTCACGCCAGGATGCAAATGCACTTTTTAGGATTCCTGGCCAATGGCACTTCCCATTACATTAAGCTGCCTAAGCAGTGATTTTATGAGACACCACCTTTAGATGATCTCACTTCCATATATTAACAATTTTAGAAGGTGACAAGCCAAAGAATGGAAATTTCATATAACAATGACACATGAGAGCTTTCAGTGGTACCAGACCTGGAGGGGAGAACTGTCCTTTGCTTTGCCCATTTTCTGGGGGTAACCATAACTCAAAAGCTCAAATCCCCATCAGCCATGGAGTGTGAAGGAGAGCAGGGGTCTAGCCATCCCCAGAGTCGGAATCACGGAGAGCCAAAATACAACAGGGCACCCCTCTCAACTCTTCCATAGCATATGCACTAACTTAGCACCGTTCAGGTGAAAGTGAAAGTCGGAGATGATGTTCTGTTTTTAACAGTCTGTGTCACTGTATCCTTCTCTAAGCTCCAAAGGCCCTATAGATCATCTCTTTGAATCAGCCCTGCAGTGCCAATCTGATGATGCCTTCAAGACAGCCCTTCGATCCCTTTCAGGTGACTCTTTAATAGGTCACATGTCTCCATGATCTGTCCAACTGGCAGTGCAGAAGTAGCCCTCGCAGGGCAGACAGAGGGGCTGCAGATGGGTTATCTGGTCACTTGTGTCATTATACTCTCAATTCAGAAGAGATGGGTTTAAAATTCAGGGAGTACATCTAGAGGCAAGCTTCGGGCTTACCTTCTCAGACCACAGATGCAGCCTTGGTAGCAACTTGATTTCTAGGACACAAGTGTTTTTTTCTTTCCTCAGAGTCAAGGGGTACACGTGCATGTTTGTTAAATGGACATATTGTGCAATACTGAGGTTTGGGCTTCTACTGAACCCATCACCCAAACAGTGAACACGGTACCCAATAATTCATTTTTCAACTCTTGCTCCCCTCCCTCCCAGCTTTTAGCATCCCTAGTGTCTACTGTTTCCACCTTTATGAGGTACCCAAGATACTGATACAAACTACTACCCCGGGTCCTCAACCCATATGGTTCCACTAACAATGATGAATATTACAACAGCTAACAAAGTTGCCCTTACTGGCTGCTTCCTAAGAACCAGGCACTTTGCTTCACATAGTATTTCATTCTACTTTCTCAAAAAACCTTATCATCTCCATTTGACAGATGAAGAAATTGAGGCTACAAGAAAGTGAACAACTTACCCAAAGTCACTCAGGTAAGAAGAGGTGGAGTTAAGATACCTGGCTTGGACACCATCAGCAAAATCTGTCCTCAGGCAGGAATACAGACAGTCTAATGCCAGTTTTCTTTTTATCGGCTCTCCCTACATCCTCCATCCTATGCCCATTATATTTAGACCCCCTTTCCAGCAGAACATACCTTCGAAATGCCCATTTGACTTGCACTGGAGCGAGGCCGGAAGGTGCAGCACCACCTCCTACTGGGCAATCAGAGTGCTGTGCAGGGAAGTTTGCTGGTCAACCTTGAGGCTGCTCCGCCGTCAAGGCAAATGGGCCCAGTCTGGAATTTTAACCTGAAGCACCATCTACAAACCACCTCCCCATCCTCAGCAAAAGCCAAGACTCCCTGAACTCTGCCTTGGGGAACAGAAGTACCAGAAAAGGCCCAATGCATGCAGGATTACTCCACCTTCCTTTCTTTCTTTTATTGACACAGAGTCTCACTATGTTGCATAGTGATTTAAACTCCTAGTTTAAATGGTGGGATTTAAACTCCTAGGTTCAAAGCATCCCCCTGCCGCAGCCACCAAGCCGGCTCAATTGCCCAACATTTTATTATCCTAATCTTAATTATCACTGCCAACTAAGGTAATGGTGCCTCCTTTCACTAGGAAAACACTTTCAAAGTCTTTTTTTTTTTTTTGGAGATGGAGTCTCACTTTTGTCACCCGGGCTGGAGCGAAGTCTCTTGGTTTCCTCCCCACGGTTTCGTGCACTAGACCCCGAAGCAGGCAAGCTGAGCATCTTTATCCCCATTTTTCAGAGGAACGACTAGAAGTCAGGGTTTGCCCAAGGTCAAACAACTGGCTGGTTGCAAAGTAAGAACTGGAAGCCACTCGTGTTATTCCTTCCGCTCCACCTCCCTCCAGAGACAGGGCTGGCCAGCATCGCACGGAACAGGAAATTGAAATGGCTCCCGGTAAGGCAGCGAGCCTGCCAACCACCGAGAGGAGCTGACAAGTGACCCAAACCCGCCCAGAATTTAAAATGCCTCCTCAAAGGAGTTGCCGACTAACCTCCTCCCACCTGCTGCAGTGAAGAAATAAGTTCCAAGAGTCTGCAACCCACCATGCCTGTTTTTCCACGGGAAGGACCAAGTTAGAAAGGAAGCTGGAATAAGTGGGATGCTGTTGAAGAACTAAGATGTAGAAGCAGTTTCCCAATATGAACTTACTAGCTTTTTTCCCACTCCTATCACATCGCCACTCCCCCCACACACTTCCCTTAATCCCCACCCCTTAACCACAGAACTGTAAGAGGGGCAAAGCAGAAGAGACAGAAATCCTCCCAAAACAGCACCAGCTGCAGCAACTACCAGGCAAACAGGGTAAAACCCGATTAAAAGATGGAAATATTCTAAGAGCAAAGTCATGCACTGAAAGAGTCATGCACCATTCCCAAAATATTGAAACAAATTTCAATCACTTTACCTGAGTTGTTTTAGCTCTTCTGCCTTGCATGCTGTTGCTATGGCTAATTTGTGGGTTGGTGGCACCTTCAGAGAGACAGTGAGATTTCCTACAGGGAAGTGTGTTATAATTACTGTACGGAGGAGTCTCTTCAGCAGCAGCTGGTGGCATCTTATGGTTTGCAAGATTGGGAATATCAGACACCAAATTCCGACAGTAGCCTGCAAATTTGCTCCCCGGCCCCCCGTTTGCTGTCACTCCAGAGTTTTTCTGAGCATACAAGTCACCCAAGGAATTGGCTCTCTGACAGGTGCTGAGCTGCCGCGGACTCGCCCGCGTTTCCATCCCCCGAGCCTCCTCGCAGTCCTTCTCTTCCGCGGAACCCAAGATTTCTTCGTTGCTTGTTAAATGTTCTTGGCTCAGATCAGAGAGTGAGAATTCCAGGCTGTCCTCCCGCCAGATGTCTGCAGATTTGGAGCGTTTCTTCTTAAAGCTCGCCGTCTCCATGAAAGTGGGCCCATTGGATGTATAGGAATGCTGCCTCCTGCCTCCCTCAGCCAAATATGTAGCGTCATCCCCGTAAAGCCTGCTCTCCTCAGAGTCTGGCATGCTCTGCACAGAGGCTGCCGTGAGCACGATGCTGCTGTCTACGCTGGGAGTGACAGAAGAGTCAGTGTAAGACACAGGTCTCAAGCCCATGTCCACTCGGTCCACCCAGATGGGGCTCCCGAAGTCTTCTAGGGTACCATCTTGGGAGAAGGGCTCCAGGCCATTTTCAGCCAGGGACTGGGGGATGCTGGGGGTGCTGCTGGAGCGGGTGCTTACTTCGGAGTTCCTGTGGATCACCTTCCCCGAGGAAGCGTGCCTGGTCCGCCGCGTCTTGTGCGAGAGGCGGAGGGAGCGGGACGTGTGCTTGCGCCCCAGGCTGGCATGCTTTTCTCCATAAAACTCGTGCTCTACATGTTGACTTTCTGCGTTTCCCATGGTTTTATGGTCTGCAGCAAAGCGGGGGGAAAGGGGGAGAACTGAGTCACTACCAGTACAGGTATAGGCGTCTCAGAGAAAGAGCTCAGCCTGCAGGGAGGGTTAGAACACCTTGGCTCACAGGGCTTGTGGGGTAAGTAACAGCACAACTTCCTACATGCACCTGGTAGGTTCTTGGACTCTTACCTGGGAGCAGGTCAACAGTAACATCATCTACTGAGACTGCCCCCTGAGATATGAAATGAGCTCCTAAATATGAGCATCAGACAGTTAGACTCGTCTCTGCCCAGAGGGACGATGGCCACAGGCCACAGGCCACAGCTGAGAGCGCTGCTTTTGTACAGCCAGAAACTCCACTGACCTGGTCTTCCTTACTAAATATCTGAAGTTCTACTCCTATCTGTAAATGGAAAACTCTGAAAGTACAAACCAAAATGTTCACCAAAGGAGTAATTTCTGTTTGACATGATATACGTATTTCAAAAAACAAAACTTAGAGGTGCGTTTGGTAACCTCCTTCCCTCCCTGCCAATGGGTACTTTTGGGTTTTTTGGGTTTTGTTTTTTTTTTCTCTATTTGAGCTCTAATAATGCTTCAAAATCAATCAGAAATGGAAAACCTCAAAGTATAAGTCTGATCAACTTTTCCTAGTAAATCAAAGTCAAAAACTTAAAAAAGCTTTGACCTTTAATGTCACAGCCTTCTGAGGACCTGGATTTTAGGGGCATTTTGGGAGGGCTATGGAGGGGTGGTGGGGATGGGCAAAACAAAATAGAAACTCCGCTCTCTGCTTAGCAGTAGATTAATGGGTTTATTTCTGGGAGCAAATCCAACCTGCGAACATTAATCTGGTACAGCGTGCCCTGCAAACAGAAATTCACATTGTGAAACCACTAAGTGTGATTCAGCCTTCTGGGGCCCCCCAGGTTAATTCAAGTCTCTCCTTAATATTTTTATAGTCTCTCTCACTGACCCGATGACACAATTCTGCTACCCACAGTGGGAAAGAGAAAAATCTTCAAAGCTCGACAACTGTGACTCTACTTAGCCTATTCTCCTTGCTCCGTGAGGTCTCTCTGGCACATTTCAAATTCTATGCACTTAAGATAACGCACATGAAAATAGCTAGAAAGGAAAGAAGAAAAACAGAGTAACTGGGCATATCTCTGAGGTGGTTCTTTTAACCACCTAGAGAGTCATTCATTCAGAAAATACACATTGAGCACCTACCATGTTCTAGAAGCCAGAGATACAGCAGGGAACAAAAGGGACACATCCCCTACTCTCATGAAGCTAACTTCTAGCCAGGGAAGGCACGCAATACACAAGAAAGTAAAAGGCATGGTGGCAAAGCCGGAAGTGATATTACTGTGATCATTGCAAAGAGATCGAAACAGCCTGGAATACAATATACCTTCACGTTGATCCTAGACTTACTCTATAATTCCACTGTTCAGGCTAAAATGTTACTGAAACTCTCACCAGCACATCTTTACTGAAATAAAATTTGTTGCAATACAAAGGGAAACCCTCCATTGAATGTTCCAGTGAGTTCAGGGATAACTCATACAGACACCAGATGTTAAGCTATTCCCAGTCTGGAATATTCCCCACCAGGTCACACATCAGAGGAATCTCAGAGGGAATTTCCCAAGAAAGACAATCTCCTTTTTACTAGTAGCAAGTAGATTTCAAAGCAATATGTTCATGCTTCTCTGGTATCTTTAAGAAGAAAAAAGATAAAAATGAAAAGATCAACGGTCTGTGCACAACCATTTATATTATCTAAATTCCTAAGAATGGCACATGCTACATTTCTTACAAGTAAAATAAATAAATGTGCATTTCAACAACACTAAAGGCTTTGACCAATGCCTTGGAGTTCTTTAGTTTTTTAAAGGATATATTAAGATACCTGGATGTGCCTATGTAACTATATGTTTTGCCAATAAATAAAGACTTAGAACCATTTTAAGAATCACATAGGTTTCAATTTAAAAGAGAAAAGGACTATGATGAAATAAATTGAGTAAAAGAAAAGGCAAAACTGTCGCCTCAAATATGCTAAGATTTACCCTCCTCTAGCACATATATCAAAAGTTTGCAAATATAAATTGACAGATATATTTTCAACAACAGCTTTCTGGTGAGGGTTGTTTCTGCCAACAGAAAACTCATCAAGTTAAAAGGCTCAGGAGAGGTTTTCCTGAAGGAAATGGCCCCAACCTTCAAGAATTACCGCACTCCATGTATCACGCTGACGGCTCTGTTATATTCATAGCATTTTTAGTAGCAAGATTCTTTTCAGCTGGCCAAGGTAGGCAAGACGCCACTTTTATCTTCAGAACTAGAATGTAGACAGGAATGCCAAATCTCCTAAATCCTACTAAGAGAAACTCTCAGGGGATGGCCTAAGGAGCGTGAGCGGGAAGTTTGAAGCAACTAAAGTTAAGAAAAATAAGTTTCTAGGGACTGCTGAAACACCTTTCAATTTGAAAGCTGTTCTTGAAAGGTTAGTAAGAACGATGAAAGCCCATGTGGATCAGTGGAGGACTCTGAAATAACATCAGTGTGAAAAGTTGAAATAGCTCATTGCATCCAGGAGACAGCATCTCCGCTTCAGAAACAACCCCTGTCCCACTGGCAAGCCCCAGAAAGTTGGTGAATTGTAAGGTTTTTTTTCTTTTTGGAGACAGAGTCTCGCTCTGTCGCCCATGCTGGAGTGCAGTGGCGTGATCTCGGCTCACTGCAAGCTCCTCCTCCTGGGTTCACGCCATTCTCCTGCCTCAGCCTCCTGAGTAGCTAGGACTACAGGCGCCCGCCATGATGCCCAGCTAATTTTTTGCATTTTTAATACAGATGGGGTTTCACCGTGTTAGCCAGGATAGTCTTGATCTCCCGACCTCATGATCCGCCTGCCTCGGCCTCCCGAAGTGCTGGGATTACAGTCGTGAGCCACCGCACCCAGGCGGTGAATTTAAGTTTTAACCTTTCCATGTACATATGTAAAATGCCAGCTACTTCCATCATCTTAATTTCTTCCTATTCTATCTTACTTAACCCTTTTTATTTTTATCTTCAACAAACAAAACCTGATTTGCATTTTATATTTGCGTGGGTTTTGTTGTTCCTGTAGTACAAAGGAAGCAAATTCAGGGCAGAAATTTACTTTTACTTTTTTTATGGCTTCCATAAGACTAGAAATATTCTACGCATGATAAAGAATCATAAATATTGGTGCATTTTAGTAACAAAAGCAAAAAGTGAAGGACCAGCACCTCACCAACATCATCACACAGTCACTAGGTAGGAGAGAGAATATTTGGGACAAGAAGGACAAGCTGAAATGCAGAAACGGGGATTGACATTGAAAAGGAGGATGCCAGAAAACTGGTACTAGATCTGGGAAACGTTACCAGGTTTAAATTCATTAAACTTTTATTTCCGACTATGACTTACTTCTCTAGAATGTTAGTGGTCCCAGATAGCTCTCATGTTTAGGTACTAGGTAGGAGGGAGGTAGGACAAGTTTTTAGCCTAAGAACGACTCTCAATATTCAAACCTCAAGTCTGGCTTCTCGTGCTTTTCTTTCTTTCCAATCTTCTAAGTCAAGCTTGTTCAACCCGTAGCCTGCAGACCACGCGGATGGTTTTGAATGCAGCCCAACACAAATTCACACACTTTCTTAAAACACTAGGAGATTTTTTAGCGATTTTGGTTTTTTTGGCTCATTCGTTATCGTTAGTGGTTAGTGTATCTTATGTGTGGCCCAAGACAATTCTTCTTCTTCCAATGTGGCCCAGGGGAGCCAAAAGACTGGACATCCAGGCTCTGAGTTCTGGCTTCCTTAGCCCGCCTCAGGGCCTGTGCCTGTCCCTCTGCCTAGAACGCTCCGCCCTTCCGCCTACTCCACCAAGTTCCTTCAGACCTTCAATCAAATGTCCCCTTGTCAAGGAGGCCTTTCCTGACCCCTCCATCTAAAATGACACCCAGTGCTGCAGAACTCAACATTTCTTACCCCTCTTCTTTCGCTTTTCGCCTTCACATTGATCATAATTGTAACCAACAATATATATTTCACTTACTGGTCTTTCCTATTCTCTACTGGTCTCTCTTATTCTCTCTTCCCACTAGAGCCTAAGCTTCAGGAGGGCTGGAAGTGTCTTGTTTCCTGCTGTATCCTCAGTGCCTAGAACCCAGCCTGAGAGGTTGTAGGTGGTCCATTAAGAAAGCACTAAAAACTCAAAGGAAAAAAAAAATACTGGAATGAATGAATGACAGACACTTTAATGTAAGATGTGAAAACTCATACAACTACAATGCAACATAGGTGAGAACATGACCATAATTCGAATGAGACACAGCACACATCAGTCTTAAATACACTAGTCTCTTCTCTCAGGATGCCTGGAAGATACTTCCCCATCAGCTCGCTGCTCTCTGGGCCCTTTCCACCTGCAGGTCTGTGTCCGTCCCTTACTCTGGACCACTGGGTTGAAGGTCACCCTGATCCATGAACTTAGGGGTAAGGGTGTTCAGCTTGTGCTCCAGTGTGTTCCCCTCCCCACCCCCAGTGCTTCCTGGGGAAAGAATTAAGGGCTTGCACCTGTCTCATTCCACTGAATTCTTGCCTTCAGTTCCTATCTTCCTCTTCCTTTTGGAGCTACAGTGCAGAGATTCAGGAATGAGGTTAAGAATTGAGAGAGCAGCACTCCCCATAGTCAGGGCAATGAGTGCAGAACTGCTCAGGCCTAGGAGGATCCAGAGAAAGTGGGGGCAAAGGAGACTAAGTGGCATGATGGGCAAGAGTGTCATCTGAAAGTGGTATGGGGTCAAAGCATCAGGAGCTCCCAGGGGAGTGCTTAGGGCCAGGGATCAAAGACAATAGGATGAGTGTGATTCTTCTATTCTTACCAACACCACGATCCTCTCTTAAAGTGATGAGTTAAACTTTTCAGTAAGTAATCACCTTAAAGGCCTTTAAATCCCATCAAATTAAATGCAGATGCTCCTCCATTTATTATGGGGTCATATCATCATAAATCCACTGTAAGGTGAAGATATCCTAAGTCAAAAATACATTTAATCTACCTAACCTACCAAACATCATACCTGAGCCTAGCTTACCCTAAATGTGCTCAGAACACTTACATTAGCCTACAGTTGAGCAAAATCATCTGACACAAAGTCTATTTTAAGTATTGAATATTTGTTGAATATTTATTTATAATAAGTGTTGAATATTTCATATTCAACACATATTTCATGCAACTTATTGAATACTGTGCTGAAAGTGAAAAACAAAGGGATTGCATGTGTACCACCGTAAAGTTAAAAAAACACAAGTCAAACCACCCTAAGTTGGGGACTGTCTATACATAGTAAAGGAGTCAAAAGGTATTTTAAGAAACTTTAGCAATATGCATAAATACTTGTTAGGGTGGTTCATATATATCTGATAGGTGGTCATTTCTCAGGGACTGCTTTTATAGATTTATCAGGCTACTAAGCCTTTAAAAAAAAAGATATAGAACTACACATACATTGAAACAATGTCAAATTCCTGGCTTTGGTATTTTACTATAATTATGCAAGATGCAACCATTAGAAAAAACTGGGTGATGGTTACATTTCCTGCATACAATTTCCTGTGAATCATAATTATTTTGAAATAAAAAGTTAAACAAACAAAATGAGTCTTAATTAACTAACTGAATAGTCTAATGAAACTGTAGTTTAAAGTGAGAGTTCTTCCAAAAAAAATGTAGTTGAATCCCCTTTTATTTTTAGCTGAAAAGCATCTAGAATATTCTAACATAATTTCAATGAATTAGGCAACAACAACAAAAAAAACAAGCATTTATTGAGCATCATCTAGCAAAATGTGATCAGAAAGTACAAAGCAAACACAGAACAGTGGTCCAAAATGTGGTTAAATAAAGAGGTGACATTGATTATCTGAGGATAAAGCTTCTGTCTTAACAAACTAGTAAAAAAAATAAGTTTTTAATATCTGGTGCCAGCAAGTTGGAGTAAACCAACTAAGGCCTATCTTGCCCCAGCTAATGACAACTAAAAACTCTGGACCAACAAGTAAACAAAAGCAAAAAAAAAAAGATCAAAACCTGAGGATGCCACCCATTTAAGGGTGAGTTTCCTATTTTGTTTTTATTGTCCTAATTTCTCACCCAGCCTTACACCAAGGGTGAGTATAGCTCCAGTGAAGCTATGACACAGGTAACAAAAACTCTGGATCAGACCTTGTTGTTCTACCCAGAGGAATCAAGAATAGTCCCTGTAAGCCAGAGAGAGTGTGGAGATCTCAGAGAAAAGAAAACTGGAAAATAACATCCCATAATGGTGCATATAAATCTGCACAAGTGCCAGGCTCACTCCTC
>NW_012103643.1:1831591-1930070 GCF_000951045.1 Mandrillus leucophaeus | reverse complement strand
AAAAAAAAAAAAAAAAAAAAATACATGAGTATACAAATAGAACACACATAAAAAAGAAAGGTCAACCCTATATGACCCAAGATACAGCACATACCTTGCATTTTTAAACCACCTGTACTGTGTAAGGAAATATTCCAGTGAATAGAAAGCCACCCTGTGGTCAAAGTCCTGGGTATAAAGAACATAGAAAAACACTTCCACAACCACAGATTGTTGAGAGGGAAAACAGGGAAGGAAAGAAAAAGACACAAGGGAATCTGGAAACAACTTCATCACCTTGAGGACTAAGGAGGTTGTAATAATATTTTTATGGTTTAGGATGTCTAATGCCCTCAATTATCCCAGAGGTTCCAGTGGTGCTCCTGGCAGTAGGATGCCCCACCCTCTAGCTGAAGAACAGGAAAGTTCCACATGAACAATGCCTAGCTCTGTGGGTCAGCTGGTCAGGGCTTTCCCTGTGTGGGAGTAAATAATCCAAAAGGTGATTCTACCACTGGGATCAAACATCTCTAGTGCAAATTTTTCTCATCCTCCAGAATTAAAATCTTAGATTTGAGATGCACATTCAAGATACGGACTTTGAGAGAGTTAAAAATTCTCTCCAAGAGTATTAAGATGTGGCCGGGCACAGTGGCTCACACCTGTAATCACAGCACTTCGGGAGGCTGAGGCAGGTGGATCACTTGAGGTCAGGAGTTTGAGACTAGTCTGGCCAACATGGTGAAACCCCATCTCTACTAAAACTACAAAAATTAGCTGGGCGTGGTGGAGGGGGGAAGTCTGTAATCCCAGCTACTCTGGAGGCTGAGGCACAAGAATCGCTTGAACCCGGGAGGCGGAGGTTGTAGTGAGCCAAGATTACACCACTGCACTCTAGCCTAGGTGACAGCAAAACGCTGTCTCAGGAGGAAAAAAAAAAAAAAGAATATTAATATGTAAATATTTCACACGCCTATATACATGATAAATCTGTGTAAGAATTTTAAAAAGCAATTATTCCGGATGGATTGCTTGTAGGGCAATTTTCACAATTATACCTTTTTTTGGTATTTTCTAATGTTTTTATACTAAATATGTAATTCATTTTAAGGAAAGTAAAATAAATAGAACATGCCAACAGGTTTTTAAGTCACTGAATTTTTTTTTACAGTTGAAGAGAGTGAGGATGTGGGCACTATGCTGACAGCTACAACAAAACGGCATCAAACCCAAACTCTAAAACAGATGGCCTGGGAAAATTACCTACAATGAAGAAAATACTACCTAGCTTGGACTTACTCCACTTTTTCACTATGTTTCAATGGCACACTGACCTCCTCTCATTGTATCTCTGGCAGGGTTATTTGTACACTGGCACATCTGTCTTGTTTTTAACTACCCTCTTCTCATTTTATTATAAAAATCTCAATGGCAGAAACCATATCTTACTTGTGATTGTAAACTAAATATACAGAAGTTTTAGTCTAGCTCTTCTGAGTGGGAATGTTCAACACCGACACTGCCTTATTACAAGGGTACTGCAAATACATAAAACCTTAGATCTCACTGGTGGGCCCATGATAATCCAATTTATATCATATTCAAGTCAACAGTTAACTGTGAAAGCAAGGTTTCTCTGTCGTTGGGAAGGACGTTGTGAAATCTGACCAGAAGGCATTTAATGATGTAAGTTATAATGATTAATAATACAAAATCTCACTCCCCTGAGGTATTTAGAAACTTATTAAAATAAACGTAATCATTACCCTTCTATGACTTGAAAACAGGCCTCCAAAACTGTAGGAGAAAGGATGAAATGTATTTATTTCTAAGTTAAATTTGAAGCGAAATCACAAGACAACAGATTGCAAATTTAAAATTAGATTCTAGTGGGAGGTCTTGGTTTCAAGCCTGTTTTTTCCCTACTGGAGGCTGCGCTTGAAGACGGTGTTGGGGGGTGGGGGTGAGGGAGAGAGCTAAGATTAAACTGAGACAAAGTTCTCAAAGTTTTCGCTAAATCGTTACAACCCATGAAAAGAGTTTTGCCAAGTCACACACAAATACCCTGAACACCAGAGACTAAGCAGGAAAGTTTTGCAACAAATATAAGATGATCTTTGATTTCGAAAAGATTATTATTTTGACGGTGTTTATTTTCACTTTTTAAAGATTATCCAAAGCAAAAACAAAACATATCATTGTTTTCAAGTTGGATTTTGAAGCTCGGGTTTGCCTTTTTCAAACATAATCCGATATAAAGATGGTGAAGCCCAGGGATAAATGTACGAGATCCTGAGGGCAATTCACAGGGGAGAAAAGGATTTCATAGGCACCTACTTTGTTTCTTCTGTTTTGTTTTAATGCTAATGCTTTTGAATTGTCAGATAGGTGTAACCCTAATTCAAGGAAGTGATTCCAAATTCTTTTTCCCACGAGCTACACACAACAATGATAGTAAAATGCATCTGTCCCAGCACCTTTGAAGCATTTCCATTAATTCATACAAACATAATAGGCTCAAATATACATATGCAAACCTACCTTAAAAGGCAACAGTGGTCCCCAGCCCAACTTGCTCCAAGAGCACTGTGGCATTTAGATATTGAGGTTGGAAATGATGTCTGGATGAACAGCCACTGGGCTGGGGACGATGTCAGCACCTGCGCCCTGGGGTGGCCATCACAGTTTCATCTAAGTCTGTGAGAATGCGCCAAAAACCTGGAGAGGTGCGGGTCAGAGGAGACAGAAAAACAGAAAGGAAATGATGAGGCAGAAGGAAGGAAATGGGCATTTTCTGTCAAACCCATTTCATCAATTCTATGACATCAACTTTTTGTGAAATACTGTCAGAGGCATTTGAACCACAGCAACTCCATCTTAAATAGGAGATGGGTAAAATGAGGCTGAAACCTACTGGTCTGCGTTCCCAAGCAGTTAAGGCATTCTAAGTCACGGGATGAGGCAGGAGGTCAGCACAAGATACAGGTCACAAAGACCTTGCTGATAAAACAGACTGCAGTAAAGAAGTCTGCTAAACCCCACCAAAACCAAGATGGTGACGAGACTGACCTCTGGTCATCCTCACTGCTACACTCCCACCAGCGCCATGATAGTTTACAATGCCACAGCAATGTCAGGAAATTACCTTATATGGTCTAGAAAGGGGAGGCATGGGCTGGGCGCGGTGAGTCATGCCTGTAATCCCAGCACATTGGGAGGCCAAGGCAGGCGGATCACCTGAGGTCAGGAGTTCAAGACCAGCCTGGCCAACATGGTGAAACCCCATCTTTACTAAAATACAAAAATTAGCTGGGCATGATGGTGGGTGCCTGTAATCCCAGATACTCAGGAGGCTATGGTGGGAGAATTGCTGGAACCTGGGAGGTGGAGGTTGCAGTGAGCCAAGATCACACCTTTGCACTCCAGCCTGGGAGGCATGAATAATCCACTCCGTTTAGCATATAATCAAGAAATAACTATAAAAATGGGCAACCAGCAACCCTTGGGGCTGCTCTGTCTATGGAGTAGCCATTCTTTCATTCCTTCACTTTCTTAATAAACTTGCTTTGACTTTATAAACTCTCCCTGAATTCTTTCTTGCGTGAGATCCGAGAACACTCTCTTGGGGTCTGGGTCGGGACCGCTTTCGTATAACATTGTGACATCCCAAATCAAATGATGTAACATTGGGATACAGGCATAAAACGACAGGCTTAAATCAGATAACTAGATAAATAAATAAATAAATACCAGCCTATTTACACTCAGGGTAATCCATAGCCCTACAGACTAAGTCATCTTATTATTTTAATCTATCTGTTTATATTAAGGTGTTGGAGAACAGAAACAAGTTATTACGGAGTGGTTCCCATGTCCCACTCAATCTTCAGAGTCTCAAGAAACAGAAATGAAAGGAAACCAGCAACCCTCAGTTATTCTCAGAGTAGTGCTGTATTTATAACGGATATTGAAGAAAATGTGGAAAGAGAGTAAAACAGAAGCCCAAATCCATTCCATAGAACTTTCCATTGTATACATGTTTTCTTGTGAAGGCAAACATCAAATTCAGAGAAAACACATGAAGAATACGCATGGGAAAGAATTTAGGTAAAAGATCCAAACTGTAATTTAACATGGCAAATCAATGAACAAGGCAAGGGCTCCAGGAACATATGGGTTAATGGGGTTGTTTTATTTCATCTTTTTAAAGCCTGCTGGTAGAGGTGAAATGACAAATACTAAGGCAAGCAAAACAAAGGCCTGAAGGGCCTCTTTGGGTGGCTTCATTTTGGTACTTTCTTCCCAGACATTTCCCTGGGGCTGCCCGCTGCTGGTGGTTTCAGCAGGTGGGAACCTGAGATGGCAAATACTTTGAGCAGGAACATGAAGAAAACTGCCTATTTTGTGGAAAGGAGCCACATACAGGAAGTAAGTAAATAAATATATATGTCTATCCAGAATGGAACAGTAAGCAAATACAGTTCTTCCTTATCTTGGAAAATATGCTATTTAACCATGAAGTTAGTGACTCATGCTTGCAGGGAAAGGAGCACAAGTTCTCAGCAACACCCCATTATTACCCCACAATACGTTCCCTTTCCACAATGCCCCCATTGCTACCCGGTTCACTCCCTTTCCCTGGGCATCCTCCTTAAAATGCTCTCTGCAAATTTCCACATTTCCAAAGCAGTTCCTGAATTGCTTAGGAACTGGCAGAAATTAATAAGCAATAGCCCATTTATGCTGAAATGGACTCATTACGGTGCCAGCTGCCAATAATTTGCAAGGCTGGATTCTTGCTGGCAAAGGAGGCCGGCAGGCGGCTGTCCTTCCACCTGCACAACGGAGGCTGATAATGCATTTTCTATACTTTAAAAAAAATTACGTATTCAGATAGAATACATTTTTTTCTCTATATTCTTCTAGTCCCTGAGCAAATAAATAAATAAATAAACAAACAAACAAACAATACAGGGAGAAAGGGCATTATTTGAAAAACATGAGAGCAAAACAGAGTTGATTTGGTATAACTTCTTTCTGATTTTGGTGGGGAAAAAAATTTGCCTATGACCCTGGTTGTGGAACTGATCCACGACGCGTCCTAATGAAGAGCTCCACAATCAGCAGATATGCTAAGGTCAAAACATGCCAACAAGTACGCATCCATTTCCCTTACAGCAAGTTAATTGCTTCATGGCCTTGTGAATGGATGCCACCACGGCAATTTGGGAACTGTCAGTACTCTGGGTTTTCTCCAAGAGCTGCAAAGAACTCAGTTTCACTGGGAGACAGCTACGCACCAAGCTCAGCGTTGGCAGTCCAAGCTGGGAGTCGGGCTGCACGCATCCGGTCATATCTTGGCTTTGCAGGTCAAATCTTTATTTTCAGCGTGACCTGGGGCAAACTCTAAATGTCCTATCCCTCTAACAAGTGGGGACGATAAGATTCCTAAATCATTGGGCTGTCATGAGCTTTAAATGAGATCATCTATGTTACAGAATTATTCCATTATTAGTTCTCAATAACCATATCCCATGATCGGTTCTCGATAAACATTAGCTATTACTTCCACTACTATTTAAAATGTTTCAACCATAAGGAATGTGCTACAGAATGGGCCAGTATTATGCAGGCCTCCTTAGCAAAATGATACCCACTTCACTGAAACTGAATCATATGTTATAAATTGAATGACATCAGTCACCTTAAATTTGCTGTGGAACAAATTGGAGAATTAACTAATCCAGCTATCATATGCATGCGGTCTACTCAATTGGCTACCCCACACACACACACACACACACACACACACACACACACACAGCCATACTGATGAAATCCAGCAGTACCAGTAGGCCTGCTTACATTACATGAAGATGACTCTTAGGGAACCAAATGCTGAGATTACCAAGTTTTTCAGTCTCACTCTGAGACATCCTTGATATGGTTTGGGAGTGTCCCCACCCAAATCTCACCTTGAATTCTAACTCCCACAATTCCCATGTGTCATGGGAGGGACCCAGTGAAAGGTAGTTGAATCATCGCGGCAGGTCTTTCCTGCGCTGTTCTCCCAGTTGGTGAGTGGGTCTCGAGAGATCTGATGGTTTGACAAAGAGGAGTTCCCCTGCACAAGCTCTCTCTTTGCCTGCAGCCAAATAAGATGGGACGTTCTCCTCCTTGCCTTCCGCCTTGATTGTGAGGTATCCCCAGCCACGGGGAACTGTGAGTCCAGCTAAACCTCTTTCTTTCGTAAATTGCCCAGTTTGGGGTATGTGTTCATCAGCAGCGTGAAAATGGACTAATACAATCCTCAATTCATATGGCCAATTTCTGTGTCATATGTCAAATGACCAGTTTTCGCAGGAATATGCGTGTACTGGAAGTGAGGAAGGTATTACCAAAACTAATGTCAGGCTTCAAATACCTGCAAAAATTGATAGGGCTGAGAAGTCCTACTGCTCCACTCCTGTAATATTATTTAAGATGAAAATACGGTAAGTGTCAGAAATAGTGTGTCCACAGCATTTAATCCTTGGCTTTTCCAAAAATGTCTGCCAAACCAGAACTTTCTTTTTCACCTTCAAAGTGTCAAAGACACTTGGGGGTGGGGGATGGGGGGCAGGGGACAGACACAGTGGCTTGTGCCTGTAATCACAGGGCTTTGGGAGGTTGAGGTGGGAGGATGGCTTGAGGACAGGAGTTCAAGACTAGCCTGAGCAAAACCGTGAGACACCCACCTCTACAAAAAAATTTACAAAATTAGCTGGGCATGGTGGCGTATGTGTATTCCCGGCTACTTGGGAGGCTGAGGTCAGAGGAACCCTTGAGCCCAGGAGTTTGAGGTTATAGCCTGGGCAACAGAGTGAGACCCTAACTCAAAAAACAAACAACAAACAACAACAAAAACACACTCATAAGGGGGCATTCTGTCATTTTTAAGTCCTTGCAAGTTCCAGGGATCAGTGTATAGAGAAAAAGACACTGTATTGTATTTGCCCTGGAAATACCCAAGTTCAGTTACCAGGTGCTATTACTTCATAAATTATGTGACTTTTGGACAGTAAATTACCCATTCTGAAAACCATTAGAAAAAATGAGGACGTAATATGTTTGCCTTACCAATACTTAACTCTAATATCTTTTCTTATAGGAAACTGTAAGATTCCTATAAGCTGTATAACTGTACAGCTAACAGCTGTATACAGCTGTATAGCTATACAACTGTAAGATTCCTATGATTCCTATAAGTTTATAACACTATAAACCGTAAAATTTATATAAGTATGTAAATTCTTACTGTGTTTACTATGATTTAGTGTCCCCAAATTTTCCATAACCAGTAGGTTAATGACAATCAGGAAGTTTTCCTTTATACGGAGCTTAAACAGTGCGGGCAGAGGTCTTGGATCAAATTCCTAAACATTTATTTCATATACAATAAGCACCAACAACCTTAGTTTTTAACAGTCATACTTAGACCCCAAATCAGTACTGACAGATAAATAAGTGGATGGTAGATGGGTAGATGGATGGACAGATAAGTAGATGGATGGAGGGAGGGATGGATGGATGGAGGGATGGATGGAGGGATGGATGGATGGATGGTGGATGGATGGTGGATGGATGGTGGATGGACAGATGGTGATGGATAATAGATATATGGATGAATGGTAGATGGATGGATGGGTGGTGGATGGAGACAGAGACACGGATGAATGGTAGATGGGTGGATGGATGGATAGAGGGATAGTGGATGGTGAATGGATCATTGATGGATGGTAGATAGATAGATGTAGATGGATGGAGCTAGCGCATTAGAAAATTTTAAATGGCTCAGAAATTAAATTAAAGTTAAAGAAGTCTCATCACTTTTTAAACTGTTACTTAACAAAAAACTTGGGAATGACTTCCAAGGATACAGAATTTAAAAAGTAATAGGAGGAAAGAGGGTAACCATGCATATCCTATTGAGCTGCATACCTAGCTCCATTTAACAGTAAGCTTTATAACAGCCAAGTCAAATAGGAAAAACATGGCAGTTGTAAAATTCACAATGTCCAAATGGATGGCTCAAAGGAAGCACAAAAGTTCTTGGTTCTTGGTACTTGGATCAGACAGGAGTCTCCACTGGTGGTCCTCTGAGGCCACTGTGATGTGATGAGCAATGCTCTAGACCTCATCCTTCCACGAAGGCTCAGTGACAAATTTCATAGAAATGTTTCTTGTCTTGACAATTATTTTTTTAAAAATCACGATTCAGCAGCAAACAGCCGTCTTGAAGACGCAGGATACTGCTGCAGAAGAGACAGACGGTGTTCCTTCCAGGAAATTCTTCTTGAGCACTGTCTGCCCTCCACGGAGTGCAGAAGCATGACTGAGGGGGGTGACCTTGAGATGGACTCTCTGGCTCACAGCTGACTGTAGCTAGGACATGCTGACAGATGACCACACCCCATCTGGTGTAAAGCCACTGTTTCACCAAGGGTGTGTTTGTCTGGCTTCTGTGAAAGCTGAGATGGCAATAAGGATTCATGCATAAAGCAGAGCTGCTCCACCTTCCCACTGATGGCCCTGGGGCAGGGCCAGGACTCCCAGTGAAAGACCAATCCCTCTAAACAGATGAATGAGCCATGATAAGGGCCCCAAGTTCCTACTCCATAAAGCATGATGAAATAGTTTTAGCTCTACCATTGTTTTAAGGCAGGTATAAAAAGACATCAAAATCAGAAAATCATTAAAAAGACCCCAGAAGTTTCCATATCCATAGACTGCCCTAGTTTTGGGCAATGTGACTTCCTAATGTATCCAAATATATCCTAAATAAACTACGCAAGAAAACATATTCACACAATCAATATGTTTAAGTCAATCACAAGTCGGGAACTATCTAAAATCATAACTTTAATTTTAGAGCAGTAAATCTTTGGCAATACTTAACCAACAGGTTCAGCCAGGACAGACATTACCATATTTCTTAGGAGTAAAGTCGGTACATTTCAAAGTGAAGTTAATATGTACCTCAACTTAGGGCGAGCTACCATTTATGGAAAGCTTACTATCTGGCTGGCACTGTGTTCATGGCATCAGGCCAAAATACTCTTCAGACTTCTCCTAAGTTCTTGGTGTTTATCACCTTGGAACTACACCTCTGACTGACAGCTGCCAACGTACTGCAACACTGACACCACGTCACTTCCTGCAAAGTTTGTTCCCAACAGGGTTTGGAAGCCACTCAACCCCCAAGGGCTGTGTCACACAGCCAGTGACCAAATCTCCCAAATACTCATACAGCCAGCCTGACTCTAGGAATGGTTCAGATGAGGCCCCAGCTAGCTGAAATGGATGTAGTAACTTTTTCAGGACACACCATGAGAATCACGTGCTTTCTACAAAATCCAAGCAGCATCTCTTTTCCCATCCCCTTCCTTCCTTCTTTTTTTTTTTTTTTTTTTTTTTTTTTTTTTTATGGTGTTGCTCTGTCGCCCAGGCTGGAGTGCAGTGGCATGATCTCTGCTCACTGCAACCTCCGCCTCCAGGGTTCAAGCAATTCTCCTGCCCCAGCCTCCTAAGTAGCTGGGATTACAAGCGCACATCACCACGCCCAGTTAATTTTTGAATTTTTAGTAGAAACAGAGTTTCACCATATTGGTCAGGCTGGTCTCAAACTCCCGAGTTCAGGTGATCCACCTGCCTCGGCTTCCCAAAGGGCTGGGATTACAGGCATGAGCCACCGCGCCCATCCCCCTTTTCCCATTTCTTAAAGCCGCAAAGCTACTGAACACTTGGGAATTCCATCCCGCACTCCAAGAGTAGTGACCATGGAATGCTAGAACACAGCTTTGGGCTTCCTCCTGGCTCCTAAATTCCAAGTTGCAATCACATCAAAAAAGCACACTTACATCGTAAGGCAGGGTAGAACATTTGATCCCCAAAGAAAACAGAAACGGAGCTGAATGTCATTAACTTCTAACGCTGAGATCCGTCCTTTGCTATTTCCCCACACTGTGGCTTAACGTACAGGGTGTTCCCAGTGAGAGAACCAGCTAATCGTGCAAGAAGACTGTGGGAGAGGACGGTATTCATTCTCAGTGTTTTCATACCTCCTGTGAAACACAGGAGAGTAATAATCCTTAAACCGCACACCAAAATAATCGCCTCAAGAACGTATCAACACCTTGGTTTAGAAGAGATGTCAAAATCAAATCACTTTACTCAACAACTCATTTTCCAAAATTGAGCCACCCTTAGGTGTCTTCCCTTGGACAGAGCTGCCTCCCACTCCCATGTAAGTTGTAGAAGCTGCACCAGACGCAGGAGGAAGTCACGCTTCCTGGGACACACAGCAGGGTGGATGGAGGGTAAAGAGAGCTCCTCTTTCACTGTCAAAGACTGAAGTTCCAGGAAAGGAATTTATTTTTTATTTTTTTGAGATGGAGTCTTGTTCTGTCCCCAGGCTGGAGTGCAGTGGTGCGATCTTGGCTCACTACAACCTCCACCTCTCAAGTTCAAGCGATTCTCTTGCCTCAACCTCCCGAGTAGCTGGGACTACAGGCATGTGCCACCATACCCAGCTAATATTTATTTTATTTTATTTTTTTAGTAGAGATGGGGTTTCACCAAGTTAGCCAGGCTAGTCTTGAACTCCTGACCTCAAGTGATCTGCCCACCTTGGCCTCCCAAAGTGAGAAATTTGGTTCTAATTCTCTGTTTTCCAAGTCTGAGGTTCAGCCTTGAGCCCGCCTGGAGACAAGGGAATCTCCATTCTAAGAGACATGGCCCAACATGGGAAGTCTGGGAAAAAGGCACCGCAAGGAACTCTCAGACTCAGCAGCTTCTGTCTACCTCCAAGACATTCTCCAGATCAGCCCCAGTGACCCAAAAGCATGAAAGTGCAACCTGCAATTTCCCTGATAGCCTCTGACCCCTGCAGCCTGGATTCCCCGACCTGTTCCCTTCCCGCGCAGCCAAGAGGAAAGTCTTTCAGCCAGAAATACAGTCAGGATATCAAGGGGTCCCCTTCCTTCATTAGGAAGCAGAACAGGATGTGGTCATGAAACATTTCCTTCCCCAAGCCACCCCCCAAGCCAATTCCCGACCCAGAGCTGCCTTCGCACACAGAGGGGTGCGGCCACTCTGGAATCAGGGAAGAGCTTGTGGCGGGGTGGTGAGGCCATGCACTGGAGAGGCCAGTGTGGCAACTAAGCCTGTTGGCAACAAGGTTGCCTGCACCCAGACAACAGAGAAGATAACCCCAAGCCCCGCTGGAAAGGTCACAGGGATGGGGTGTGAAAATCTGCCTGGTTGTCCCTGGATGCTTTGAGTCTAAAGGGCCCATCCAAAAAGAATCACTCCCCTCATGGACTTGCTGCTTCCACCTTGGGGCTGTCTCTGCTGCTGTTGCGCTTGTGTTGACGGCATGAAATTCTTTTAACAGAATATGGTTAAAGAGAGATTTCCGGCCAGGCGCGGTGGCTCACACCTATAATCCCAGCGCTTTGGGAGGACAGGGTGGGTGGAAAACTTGAGGTCAGGAGTTAAAGAGTCCAGCCTGTCCAACATGGTGAAACCCTGTCTCTACTAAAAATACAAAAATCAGCTGAGTGTGGTGGCACACACCTGTAATCTCAGCTATTTGGGAGGCTGAGGCAGGAGAATCACTTGAACCCAGGAGGTGGAGGCTGCAGTGAGCCAAGATCGTGCCACTGCACTCCAGCCCGGGCACAGAGTGAGACTCCAGCTCAATAAATTAATTAATTAATTAATTAATTAATTAATTAAAATAAAAGAGAGATTTCAATCCTCCAGACAATGAGAAAGCTTTTAAGGCTATGACGTTGTAAGTGGAGAGGAAGCAAGAGAATCTAGAAATATTAAGTATGTAAGTGTGTGTATATAATTGATCGGCAACTTAATTTAATAACTAAAAGGCATTGGGCAAGCACGATAGTTGGGAAATAAGAGCTACCATATGTAAAAAGTGTAATTGTGATAGGATCCTGTGTTGCACCATTGCTAGAGGGATATTACGAACATCAACCTTGATATGTGTTTAGGTGGCATACCCTAACAGAAGGATTTTAATCAAAGACTAAATAAACATCACAGTGCAGCAAAGAATATTGCACTTTAAAGTTAATGATTTTAAAAATATATTTAGGCCGGGCGCGGTGGCTCAAGCCTGTAATCCCAGCACTTTGGGAGGCCGAGACGGGCGGATCACGAGGTCAGGAGATCGAGACCATCCTGGTTAATATGGTGAAACCCCGTCTCTACTAAAAAGTACAAAAAACTAGCCGGGCAAGGTAGCAGGCGCCTGTAGTCCCAGCTACTTGGGAGGCTGAGGCAGGAGAATGGCGTGAACCCGGGAGGCGGAGCTTGCAGTGAGCTGAGATCATGCCACTGCACTCCAGCCTGGGTGACAGAGCGAGACTCCGTCTCAAAAAAAAAAAATATATATATATATATATTTAAAGGGTCCAGGCACAGTGAGTGGCTCATGCCTGTAATCCTAGCATGTTGGGAGGCTGAGGCAGGAGGACAACTTGGGCCCAGGAGTTCGAGACCAGTACGGGCAACGTGGTAGACCTCATCTCTATTTCTTTAAAATAATAACATTTACAGGACTGGGCTCATGCCTGTGATCTGAGCATTTTGGGAGGCCAAAATAGGAAGATCACTTGAGCTCAGAAGTTCAAGACCAACCTGGGTAACACAATAGGACATCATCTCTACAAGAAATTTAAAAAAAAAAAAAAATTAGCCAGGTGTGGTGGCATGCACTGCTAGTCCCAGCTGCTGGGGTGGCCGGTCCGGGAGGATCACTTAAGCCCAGGAGATCAAGCCTGCAATGAGCTGTGGCTGTGCCATGGTACTCCACCCTAGGCAACAGAGAGAGATCCTGTCTCAACAAATGTGTGTGTGTGCGCGTTTATTTATTTAAAGAAATTCTTCCCACAGATTTTCAAAATACATGTGATTCTTCACCCAAAAATACTCATCTTTTGAAAGAGAAGAACTGAGGTTGAAACTTGAGGACTTTGTCAGAGGTACCACAAGATAGAGTGACGTAACCATGGGCAAAAGGCCTTGAGTCCCAAGTCACTCCCTGGGCACTTGGTCCCAAATTCTCCTTTATTCACTCCTCATTTTAAAATAGAAAAAAAAAAAAATGTCCTTAAGTTTTTATTTGCAAATCATTTCAAGTTGTGTCACAGTTATACAATTAAGACTACAAGCTCTAACATGTAAAAACATAATTATTTATTTCATTGATTTTAAGAAACATCATTTTTCACTCTTAACATCTCTGAAATTGAATATATCTTACAATCACAATGGTGTATTGGGATTTAGTTGGTGCCATTTTCTTTGCTTCTTAGTGGTATGCAAAACAGTGGTGCATTTTACAAATGACAGCATCTTATGAAATAGAGTATATAAAAATAGGCTTCTAAATAGCTACACTTAGGACTATCTAAAAACTGCTTACGAATTGTTTGGGTAAGGCAGAGTATCTATGTAGAATTTTACTGATGATCACACATTCAGTTCAACTCAGCCAACGTTTTACTGGGCACCTGTTATATGTTTGAAATGAGGAAATATACCCTTTCTTTATGATGTCTATAATCTGGGAAGACAGTGGGCATTCACCCAGTCAGACAGGGCTGTAACAGCTGGTCTGGCATTAATAATAGTGAAGGATGTGGAGAAATAGACTAATTCTGCTAGGAGAGGCTCTCAGTTAAACCTCGTCCTGACAGGTTAATAGGATTTGGCTTAGCTTAGGAGGATGGGAGGAAATGAACAGGGATAGGAGAGAGTTTACACAAAGAGAAGAACAGAAATTTCCAGTAAAAGAGAAGGTTAGTATAAGCAAAGACTCTGAGGAATCGAAGTATCATTAGCCCAAAGTTGTAGGGAGGCGAGTGCATGGGAAAAAGCTGGAGATGATGAAGCTAAAAAGACGGGCTGGGGCTACGGATGCTACACAAAGAAACTGAACATGATTATATTTTATGGGATTATGTGATGATATTTTATTATGGTAGTTACATGATCAAACATAGTTTCCCCACCTGGGTAGCTCGGAAGAGAAGGGTAAGACTTATTGCAAGCAACCAATCACATGGGATGGCCCAACGTGGACAGTGAGTGCCTTGGAGTAGTGAGAATGACAGGTAGGATCACCAGGACTCAGTGGTCACATACATGCTTTGAGGAAAGAAGGATGAAGAACGAGGAGGTACAGACTTCTCTCAAGTTCCTGGTTTGGTAACTGAAATGGAAGGCGACAATAACACCTTCCACTCTGAGGTATAATCAAGCACCAGGTTAAAATGTTATCCCTGACAGGCCACAATTCACTTACAGTGATCTGACTGGAAATTTGGTGTCCGTTCCACAAAGGACCTCAAAAACAAAGGACTGGAACCCATTAGAACAGCAATACAGCTAGAAAAAAAAAAAAAACAACTCCTGCCTTAGTGTGTTTGGGCTGCTGTAACAAAATAACTCAGACTGAGTAATTTATAAACAACAGACATTTCTTGCTCACAGTTCTAGGGGCTGGGAAGTCCAAGTTCAGGTTGCCAGCAGATTCAGCATCTGATGAGGGCCTGTTCCTCACAGACGGCACCTTCCTGCTACATCCTCTCCTGGTGAAAGGGGCAAACAGGCTCCCTCAAGTCTCTTTCATAAGGGCACGAATCCCATTTACGAGGGCTGAGCTCTGAAGACCTAATCACGTCCTAAAGGCCCCACCACATGATACTATCACATCCAGGTATTAGGTTCCAACATAGGAATTTACACCAACATTCAGAGCATAGCACCTCCCAAAAAACTTAGACCAAGAAGGATATTGGAATGGAGACACAAATAATGGCCAATTTCAATGCAGATTTATGGAACTTAAAACACACACAAAAACAAAAACCAAACCCTCTAATTATCCATGAGAGACCAGAAGTTTCGAACATTATCTCAACCACACTTTATATGGACTAAATCAATACCCACAATAATAAATGGATTTAACAGCTTCAATAATTTAATGCAAAAATAAAAATAGGACATCTCGGCCTTGGCGTCATAAAGTTAAAAAGTAAATTAGATTTAGGTTCAGCCTCCAAAATACTCTCAGGCTGCAGGAAACCCACCATGCTCTTGACTCATACCTTGAACTCACTCTTATTATTTAAATAATATCACTGAATGCAGGAAGTGATCAAAGCTGTACAAATCACAGTGCGATATATCTGCAATGCATAAATAAGCATGCCCAAGTGCCACTTAAACACATGTAGCATTTAAGAACAATCATTTAACTTTTCTGTGAGTGTATACAATAAGAAGTCAATAGCTTTGCAACACCAAGCAGACCTCAGGCAATGCCCTGGTTTATGTGAGTGACCAGACCAGCAAAGGATGAGAGTAGAGCACATGGTGACGGGCATAGAGGGATGGCAACAAAGACATGGGTTAACTATGGGTCACAAGTGACTCGGCCCAACTCTCCTGGGTATCCACTCTTTTTAAAGTTAGGAGGATGGTCTGGAAGTTTTTGTGTTCCCTACATCTAGAACGAAGTCCAAGTTTCCTTAACTTGCTCAAGTCAAAACCCACGGGCATCACAATGGTAACCACCGTGAGATTTTTCTCTACAGGGTATTCTTTTTTCAGGATCTAAGTGATTCAATTAAGGCAAAAGTACCACTGAGCTGCACCCCAGAAAAGTGACCTAAGCTCATTTAAAAGCCGGTGCAAGATTTTTTGGCTGTACAGCAATTAATGTTCATCCTAGCCAAATGACAAATTGGGAAAGAATAAAAAGCATATGAAGTCATTGCAAATCAGATTTGTTAAAGTAGAAGAAAACAAAAAATCAAACAGACCCCATATTCCCCTCCCTAAAAATCATAAGAGGATAATCAGCCTCTTTTAACATAAAGGCAGTTCCTGGGGAGTCATGGGAACGTTTCTCAAACAATGATACATCAAAGTCCCCATGCAGAAAACCGATATATAAAATCACAAAGCAAATCTGTTTCTAGTATGACAGCAACGGGCTTTAAAAGCTTGACATTCGTTGCCAAGTAATATCTAGGGGACCACACACAATGCAAGTGAAACAGACAACTAGGCTTGCCTTCTAAGAATCAATGAGTATACTCCTGTCCAGGGCACTACAATGCAAATGGTTTTATTGGCATCCCCATTCAAAACAATAGTTCTAAGCATACCCACCGAAAAAAGTATGCCTATCATTGCTTATTTATTTAATGTATAGATTATATACATGAAGTACTGTTCAAACACATTATGCACATTTCAATTTTCTGTATTTATAAAGCACATAATTTATTTGAACCAACAGAAATACACAGAAATCTAAAGGCAAAAGATAAAAAGAAACATAAATTTTGAAATTTCCTTCCATGCCCTGATGAATTCATCTTGCAAATTCCTCTGATATTGAAGACCACTGCTCAAGGAAATACAGGGCCAATCTGGAACCTACCAAAAAAATCAGGAAAGGCAACCTGTGCAGAACTCAGGCTCAAAAAAACAAACATTGGCCAGGCATGGTGACTCGCACCTATAATCCTATCACTTTGGGAGGCCACAGCAGGCAGATCACCTGAGTCAGGAGTTCAAGACCAACCTGGCCAACATGGTGAAACCTCATCTCTACCAAAAAAAAAAAATACAAAAATTAGCTGGAATGGTGGTGCATGCCTGTAATCCCAGCTACTCTGGAGGTTGAGGCAGGAGAATCGCTGGAACCCGGGAGGCAGAGGTTGCAGTGAGCCAATGTCGCGCCACTGCACTCCAGCCCAGGCAACGGAGCAAGACTCCATCTCAAAAAAAAAAAAAAAAAATTAACAACAGATTGTGGAATAGCTTTTTACCAAAGAGGATCTGTTTTCTGCTGCTGAAGAGTGCTTTTGCAACTTGCAAACCCCACCTGTGCTTCCTCAGTTTCCCCATCTGTACAGTCAAAATATTATCCACATTTTAGCCTTATTACGAAGTCACATTATGTGTGAGGGCCAAAATCTCCCAGAATCTTCAGGAAGGTAACACACCACCATTCAGGAGACATGTGCCAAAATCCTCTGGCTGCTCTGAAATCATCTGCTGATAGCACTAGCGCTCACTAGGGACCATTAAATTCAGTTGTGCTTTTGCAACAACGATAATAACAAATTATCCCTTCACCAGTAGTTAATAAAACGGCACCATACATAGAAGAAGAAAATTGTAAGACAGAAGGACTCATCCCCACCCACGACAAGTCAAGACAATAGAGTGTATTGTGATTCACCAAGACGCAGTAAACAAAAAACACCTTTCCAACCATAATGGTATTTCTCGGTGCGGGTGATTTCAGACACAGCCAGGATAAGTAGCCAAGAAATGCCAGTTCTATAGTCTGGAAGAATAAAGGCTAACAATAACGAGCAATGGAAAAGTATTAAAAAAATTTTTATACAAAACTTTTCTCCTCATAGATAGAAAAAACAACAAAGAAGCTTCATCTTCCAGAAACCTGTCTCTGGCCAGCTTCCAATCCAGAAAGTCACTGCTGATGATGGAAGGAGCTCTCCTTAGGAACTCATACAGCTATGGCCTCCCATCTGCATCTGATCCTGCTCATCTGCACCCCCTCCAAAATACACACCCTTCCTTGAATTCCATGCCTTTATTTATTTACTTATTTACTGAGACGAAGTCTCGCTCTGTCGCCCAGGTAACAATGCAATGGCGCGACCTCGGCTCACGGCAACCTCCGTTCCCAGGTTCAAGTGATTCTCCTGCCTCAGCCTCCTGAGTAACTGGGACTACAGGAATGCGCTACAATACCCGGCTAATTTTTGTATTTTCAGTTGAGACAGGGTTTCGCCATGTTGGCCAGGCTGGTCTTGAACTCCTGACCTCAGATGATCTGCCCGCCTTGGCCTCCCAAAGTGCTGGGATTACAGGCATGAGCCTGTATACCTGTCAGATATTCCTCTTGCCCCAACTGTAGGTTCTGCCCACAGCCTTCTACTTGGCTCCATCTAGTTCCTTCCAGACTCTTCTTCAGCACAAACCCCTCTTTCTCACCTCCTGGGATTATCCTATTGATGATCCACCACTTAGGGTCAAAACCTTCCACCCTTAGGAGGGCAGCGTGATTGGTAAATGTAACATAGGCTTAGGATCTGAGAGACCTGACCCTAACCTGCCGTTCACTGCACCTGTGACCTTAAGACAGGTACTTAACATCCCTATGAACCACTTTCTCCATCTGCAAAACAGGACACCTGCCTGCAGGTTTGTACTGGGAATTAAGTGAGGCAATGTATGTAAACACACCTTTCCTTGGTATTTAGTCGGGGCTTAATAAATGTTCATTTCTTTCTTTTCCTCTTGTCTCCTTCTTCCCCTTGTTCTTCCCCCAGGGTCCCTGAAGTATCTTCTACATCTTGTCCTTTCTATTCCTACCCTTCTAATCCAGGTCACTTTACTTTCAAAATTGTCATTGTTTTTTGTTGTTGGTTTTTTTTTTTTTTTTTTTTTTTTGCTTGTTTGTTTGTTTGTTTTGGAGACAGAGTCTTGCTCTGTGGCCCAGGCTGGAGTGAAGGGATATGATCTCGACTCACTGCAGCCTCTGCCTCCCGGGTTCAAGTGATTCTCGTGCCTCAGCCTCCCGAGTAGCTGGGATTATTTTTGTATTTTTAGTAGAGACAGGCATGCGCCACCATGCCAGGATAATTTTTGTATTTTTAGTAGAGACAGAGTTTCACCATGTTGGCTAGGCTGGTCTCAAACTCCTGGCCTCAAGTGATTCACCCGCCTCGGCCTCCCAAAGTGCTGGGATTACAGGCATGAGCCACCGCGCCTGGCTTTAAAAAAAAAAAAAAAAAAAGACAAGGTCTCACTTTGTCACCTAGGCTGGAGTGCAGCGAGGTGATCTCAGCTCACTGCAACCTCCACCTCCCAGGTTCAAGTGATTCTCATGCCTCAACCCCACAAATAGCTGGGACTACACGTGCACACCACCACACCCGGCTCATTTTTATATCTTTGGTAGAGACAGGGTTTCACCATATTGCCCAGGTTGGTCTCGAATTCCTCAGCTCAAGCAATCTGCTTGCCTTGGCCTCCCAAAGTGCTGGTTTGAGCCACCATATCCGGGCCTCAGTTGCCATTGTGAATATCTCTTTTCTGTCCTATTTACCTAATGCATATGTCACTGTACAACTAAACTAATCCAAAGTACATTGACCGTCTTCAAAAATGCCACCACTCCTATCCCTGCTCTGCTAACTTGAGGTGCAAACAACCGCAGCATACACAGCAGAGAGGGGTGCTAAAGTTCTACTTGGAAGTTAGGGTGAGCAGGGGAGGTGGGGCAGATTGATACTGGAATGCAATTTTAAACATGTATGACTTTCTAAAATGAAATATCTATCTTCCCCTAAAAATAAAATGGCACATGGAATGGTTAGAAGCTCGTTCTCTTTTTATGTTGGGATGTTTCACTGGAAAACTTTGCAAACCTCTGATCTTCCAAAATTGTCTTTATCACTTTTCTTCTCTGAATCCCCATGGTTATCAGATTTTTGAATACTTGACTTAATCCTATCCTCTGGTTGAATCACAAGTTCCATGGGAGAAGGGACCACAGCTCATTCCTTTTTGTCATAGTGCTCGATGGCACATGCCTCCCTGGGTTAGTCAAAGTGGTCCAGAGAAAAAAAACCTATATAGAGAGATATACAGTTACACTTCTACATCTATATGAAGAAAGAAGAAAAAGATTTACTTTTTTATTTACTTGTTTGTTTATTTGAGGCAGAGTCTTGCTCTGTAGCCCAGACTAGAGTACAGTGGCATGATCTCGACTCACTGCAATCTCCGCTTCCCAGGTTCAAGGATTCTTGTGCCTCAGCCCTCCAGGTAGCTGGGATGACAGGTGCACACCACCATGCCCGGCTAATTTTTGTATTTTTAGTACAGACATGGTTTCACCATGTTGGCCAGGCTGGTCTCACATTCCTGACCTCAGGTGATCCACCTACCTCAGCCTCCCAAAGTGCTGGGATTACAGGTGTGAGCCACCATGCCCAGCCACATCTTAATTACTCTTGGAGAAAATGTTTGACTCTCTCAAAGTCCGTAATTTTTGTATTTGTAGTAGAGATGGAGTTTCCGCATGTTGGCCAGGATGGTGTTGAGCTACTGACCTCAAGTGATCCGCCCTCCTGGGCCTCCCAAAGTGTTGGGATTACAGATGTGAGTCACCGTGCCTGGCCAAGATTTACTTTAAAGAATTGGCTCATGTGTTTGTGGAGACTCTCAAGTTTGAAATCTGCAAGGTAGGGTTGGAGACCCAGGGAAAAAATGATGCTGCAGTTTGAGTTCAAAAGCATCTGGAGGCAGAAATTCTTCCTTCTTGGGGACCTTAGTCTTTTGTCTTAAGATCTTTGACTAAGATTGGATGAGGTCTACCAATGTTATGAAGGGTCATTTGCTTTACTCAACCACTACTGATGTAGATGCTGATTATATCCAAACATAACTGACAGCAACATCTAGACACCTAGACTGGTATTTGACCGAACGACTAGGCACCACAACCTACCAAGTTGACAGATCAAATGAATCATCATTCCCTACACAACAGACTTTTTCTCCAGTACCTAGGAATGCCATCAATATTAGCCAATGGAAGAAAGAGAATAAAATGTATTTCTCCACAGAATGTCTACAATGCAATATCCAACAGGTGCTCTCGACAGACTCTCTTCCATCCCACAGAGCACACCCACCTGTGCTCTGAAGGGAGGTCAGCTCAGGTGTTTCAGGTAGCCACAGTCCCCGGGGCATGAAGAGGTCGCTGAGAAGAGCGGCAAGGCTTGCAGAATGTCTTCCTCTGCACATATTTCAAGACAATTGCAACCATCCAAGCTTATGTCTCTTGGTAGCCAACATCATCAAGAGTGGTGACTACCTTTTATTTCAACATGGAAAACTGTATTAAAATATATTTACAGATCAGAAAACACACATATCCAGGAACAATGTGGTAGTTTATACCACAGCTCCTGGTTCTTGAAACAGCCCCTACTTTTAACCACCCTCTCTCCCCTCCCAACAAACATAAATTATGGAGGTCCTGGGTACATAAGCTACCCTTGTTGGTATTATTTCTGCTCTAGTCTTGGATCTGAAATCATTACCCTCTCCCACCTCTAAGCCAAGACTTCAAGCACACAGCATGGTGGGGGTGGGGGGTGTCCCCAGCAAGTCCTCAATTCCAATGCAGCTGGGCTTAAAGTTCAGCATGAAAGGCCAGCAGTGGGGAGGGAGGTTGGAAGGATTGTTCAACAGCCTCCCACTCCCTGCTCATGACTAATGCATCACACTGGGAGAGCATTTCCTCCCAGCTAGTAAGAACTGACAAGTCACATTTAAACCAAACCAATCCCAAGAAGGCTCAGAAGCCACTCAGCACCCCCAAGCCCTAAGTATACCCCTTTCTGAAAATATCCACCTAGACAGAAAACAAGCTGAGACTGTTGGCTTAGGAGTCTTTTCTAACTCTGCTTCTCCACCATGGAGCAGGGAGTTTGAATTTTCAAGGGTCAAATCAAAGAACATACACAGTGGGTAAGCAATTGTTATTCCATTTTGAGCACCAGGGTAACCTGTTAACTTAGGGAAAATCAGTTAACTTCTCTATGGTTTCAGGTTCTTCCTCAGTAAAATGTAGCACTTAGTAAGGGCTTTAAAAATGTTGGGCTTCACAGAAAAGAGAGCCGTTGGGTGTGGTATGTAAAGAGAAAAAAACAGGATTGTGGGCATCATTAATGTAGAGATTTATTTTTCCAGTAGTGACTTTCCATTCAAAATAGCATCCATGAGAAGAAGGAGGGAAATTAATCAAGTGTATTCACTAAATAGAGCTTGGTGATCAAAATAACATCAGCCTTCTGGTTCTGCGGCTGCCTCACTCGCGCAAGCACGGGGAAGGGGGCCCCGCACACGGCCCGAACGCATGTTGGCACCAGGGTGGCAGCTCTTGAGCCACCTGTTTGGTTCTGTTTCTCTCGCTCCATCCCCACACTCACAGGAACAGCCTGCCATCTGTGCTGCACCACCCAGCACAGCTCGGTTTTCCAAAAAGGTAAATAAGATCCTGACGCTATTTTTCATCTAAAAATTTCCCTTCAATTATGGCTTCCAGACCTCCATCTCAATTCAACTCAACCCCATTCACTGTCACCATATGCTGAGCACGCACCTAGTGGATGGCATGGGTCAAGATTCCACATAGGATGGGAGGACAAGGAAGGCTTCTTAAAGGGTCTTAAAGGGCCAGGCGCGGTGACTCACGCCTGTAATTCCAGCAGTTTGGGAGGCCGAGGTGGGCAGAACACGAGGTCAGGAGATCCAGACTATCCGGGCTAACATGGTGAAACGCCACCTCTACTAAAAATACGAAAAATTAGCCAGGCCTGGTGGTGGGCGCCTGCAGTCCCAGCTACTAGGGAGGCTGAGGCAGGAGAATGGCGTGAACCCGGGAGGCGGAGCTTGCAGTGAGCCGAGATCACGGCCACTGCACTCCAGCCTGGGCGACAGAGCGAGACTCCGTTTCAAAAAAAAAAAAAAAAAGAAAGAGTCTTAGAGATTATTTGGATGGGTAGGAATGAAGAAATGAGATAGGGACCCCAAAAATGTAATCTAAGGCTCAAAAGTTAGGTGCTATACAACAAAACTCAGAGGTTATGAAGAGGGAGGTGTGCAGCTTAATGAAATTCTTTATGGTGAATGGTTAACAGGTTATGCGGCTGCTCAAAAGGAATGCCAATTGCCACAGTATGGTAATACAGCTCAGAGTCTCTACAATTCAACAGAAGCCCTTAACAGGACAAAGGTACAGAATACATGTACCTTTAGAGAATATGCATATTAGGATTCTAAGATTCTTCACTCTGATTTCCGCCCCCCTCCCCCCGAGACGGAGTTTCACTCTTGTTGCCCAGGCTGGAGTGCAGTGGAGTGATCTTGGCTCACTGCAAGCTCCGCCTCCCAGATTCAAGCGATTCTCCTGCCTCATCCTCCTGAGCAACTACGACTACAGGCATCCAACACCAAGCCCGGCTAATCGTTTGTATGTTTAGTAGACATGGATTTTCACCATGTTGGGCACACAGGTCTCGAACTCCTGACCTCAGGCGATCTGCCCCCCTCAGTCTCCCAAAGTACTGGGATTACAGCTGTGAGCCACCACACATGGTCAATTCTTATTTCTTTTAACCTGGATTTGATGATTATTCAGGAAAAGAATATGATCATTTTGGTATACTATTTAATGTATAATCAGAATACTATTGAAATCCTTGGGAAAGGAAACATTTCTATTTCTTGGGGTAATAAGGAGTATCTGGATATACTTTTACCCTAAACTCCTGGTACAGAAGAGAATACTCATTCCAAAAAAATATGCACACATTCAAAAGGTTTAACCTTTATTTAAATGAATAAAAACAGACAATTTCAAATTTTCAACTATTTAAATTTGAGGTGATCTTCACAGTGACAGAGGACTTCCCCAACAGAGCCCCAAATCAAGAATAACCATTTTAAGACAGGTAGAAATGACAAAATAGATAATTTTTAAAACTCCTGCTTATGCATGAATCATCTGCAAGATAATCCACAAGAGAAAAAGATAATACTTAAGTGCTGACACTCATGTCCTTCTATTTCAAAACCCTGGCTGCAGAAGAAACAAAATGAGACTTCTTATCAGGGGAGTCCAGGGTCCTTTTAGTTTCAACTTGAGGTTGGACTGGAATTTTTTTTTTTTTTTTTTTTTTTTTTTGAGACAGAGTCTCGCCCTGTCACCCAGGCTGGAGTGCAGTGGTGCGATCTCAGCTCACTGCAACCTCTGCCTCCCGAGTTCAAGCAATTCTCCTGCCTCAGCCTCCTGAGTAGCTGAGACTATAGGCATATGCCACCATGCCCGGCTAATTTTTTGTATTTTTAGTAGAGATGGGGTGTCATCGGGTTAGCCAGGATGGTCTTGATTTCCCGATCCCATGATCCACCCACCACGGCCTCCCAAAGTGCTGGGATTACAGGTGTGAGCCACCGCGTCCGGCCTGGACTGGATTTCTGATCAGCATTTCTTAAAGACATATCCTTCACATCCCTTCTCCTGAAATCATGCTACTAACTCTTCAGGGCTGTTCTAGAGGAACACTCTAGGGATACCTGCACCCTTCCAACTTCATGCTATGCAAAAGAATGGCACTAGGGGTGAGTAAATTAAGAAAATGAATAAAACCCAATTAAAAGTTCACATTATATAAAATTAGAGGGTATACTTTAAAGCATTACGCTAATTGAATAAACTAGACACAAGAGGACAAATACTGTATGATTCCACTAATATGGGGTACCTAGAACAGTCAAACTCATTGAGGCAGAAATAGAAAGGTGGATGGCAAGCTGTTGTTGAATGGGTACACAGTTTCGGTTCTGCAAGATGAAAAGAGTTCTGGAGATGGATGGTGGTGATGGCCACACAACAGTGTGAATGTACTTTCTTTTCAGACAGAGTCTCGCTCTATCACCCAGGCTGGAGTGCAATGGCGAGATCTCGGCTCACTGCAATCTCTGTCTCCTGGGTTCAGGAGATTCTCCTGCCTCGGCCTCCTGAGTAGCTGGGATTACAGGTTCCCGCCACAACGCATGGCTAATTTTTGTATTTCAGGTTTCACCATGTTGGCCAGGCTGGTTTCGATATCCTGACCTCAGGAGATCCACCCGCCTTGGCCTCCCAAAGTGCTGGGATCACAGGCTTGAGCCACCGTACCTGGCCAATGTGAATGTACTTCATGCCACTGAGTTGTTCACCTGAAAACGGTTACAATGGCCAACTGTGTGTTTTACGTTAGGGTTTTGGCACCCCAAAAATACAATATAATGCTCAAGAGTTAAGTGCCATACGATGAACTCAGAGGGCTATGAAGAGGGAGGGGTGCAACTTAATGAAATTCTTTATGATGAACAGTTAACAGGTTATCCTGGTGCTCAAAAGGAATGCCAACTGCCCAAGTATAACGATACATATACTATGGTAACAAAAAAATTAGAGGGTATAATAATAACTACTATTTGCAGGGTGCTTCGTAATTTGAAAAAGGCTTCTATGTACATTAGATAATTTAATCATCACAGCCACCTGGAGGAGGATACGTGACTTACTCTTACACCCATTTCTATGTAAGTGGCCTGTCCACAGCTGAGCGGATGGAGTGGCTTGACTGTCATCAGAACCCAGGTGGGCTTCCTTCCAAACCTGCAGTGCCCCTTTCACTCCTCCACACTGCCTTCCAATAGCTGTGCATATTTCTGTAGAAATACAGGAATGTCACCAGGTGCTCCAAGAAATATGCATTCTACGGCCAAAGCTGGGAACTCCAACTCCAACAGTAAAGAAATGGATTTCACTTTATATAACCTAGTTTTTCCTAAACATTCTTAATCATGAAAACTGATTTTGTAAACTGTCTATTGAAAACCTGTGAAAGAGTTAGTGTGTCACGGTGACTACCGTGGGAATAATCTTAATGAAATGTGCTCAGTTCTATTCCTACAGATTCTGTCTACTTGCAATAATCAAGTGATCAAGGTGTTTACTTAATTGACATTTCCAAATATCAATGTCATGCCTGGTCAGCTCTACTCCCATCTGGTATTCTTCCCTCTCTCATTGTCTATCTTCCCTCATTTAAAACTTTCCAACAACCATAAAAGTACCGCACACAATAGGCCATGAAGAAGGTAATAACTAACCTGACAGACGTCATCCTTGGCTCCTGTAGTTCTTACTCACCAAGCATGGATCAGATCTGATCCAATTGAGGGTTCGTGTGTGTGTGTGAAACAGAGAGAGAGAGAGAGAAAAACAATGAGAGAGAGAGAGAAAGAGAGAAACTGGGCCATGGGAAGTATAATGGTATATATCCTCCCCACCTCAAATCCCTCTTCACAGGCCTGCTACAAATGAGTCAGAGAAAGAAGCAAATATATCACTCTGTGTTAAACAAATGTTATCGGAGGAGGGAGGCGTAGGGCGAACAGGAACACAGGTTCAACAACAATACTTAGATCTGGAGTTTAATATACCTCATTAGCAGTGTCTTCACACTAATTGAAACAAAAACATCAACAACCACAGACCAACATTTCTAATCATGGGTTTCTTGTCTTGCTTTGTTTTGAACACAGTGCATCCATAAACCTTTAAGACAACGCAACAAATTGTTCAAAAATGATCTATAATATGATAGGCATATTTAATTATTGAAAAGACTTCAATAGCTTCTTCTGGGATTCAATTAAAAATAAATGTCCCTCCCTATGCTTTTCACAGCCCTCCTTTTTAAGTTGTAAACCTGGCCATGCTACCACGTCGCCACCCTCTCCTTTCCATGACATTTCTGAGAAGGCAATTAACTGCTGACACTGGCCCAGGCTTCAGTGGAGAAAACACTAAACCTATCAACTGTTATTTCTTGTTGGGGCTTGCACTGTTTGTTACGTATGTTCAGTTTATAATGGAGTTTGTCAGCTTATTTTGTTTGAACTTGACACAATAGAAAAGCCCTTACGGGTTAATTATTAATCTTGAAATCTGAAACAGATAATGAACGGGTCTTGAGCAACTGTGAAAGAGATGCAACAGCATTAGTTAAAATAGGGACTGTTCCCAGACGAAAGCAGTCTCAAGTCCCACGGCACGACGTTCGCCATTAAGTGGTAGGGAGTAAGGGATTCGTGCTTGGGGAATGGACTTCAGAGCCAGACAGAAGCGGCGGGGATTTTGCCACTGCTGCTTGATGCCCAAATGACAGTGGAAAGTCACTTCACATCACCAAGCCTCGGTTTCCTCACTGGTAAAATGGGAATAATAAGAGTACACGGAACAAACTGTTGGAATCACAGCCCACTGCCTGAGACACAAAAGTGATCAATAAATGGCAGCCTGGAAAAAAAAAAAAAAAAAGTGGGATCTTTCCTTACATCTGCATATTGATTGGCTATCATAATCTCCAGTCTCCTGGGCTGATAGAGCTTGGATATTGTCCTTGCCCAAATCTCATATTGAAATGTCATTCCCAACGTTGGAGGTGGGGCCTGGTGGACATGACGGAATGGGTTAGTACCAACCCCCCCTTGGTACTGTCCTTGTGATTGAGTGAGTTCCTGTGAGATCTGTTCATTTAAAACCGTGCAGCGCCTCCCCACTTGGTGTCTTGCTCCTGCTCCTCTGACTTCACCCTCTGCCATGAATGGAAGTTTTCTAAGGTCTCCCCAGAAGCAGATGTCAGCATCATGCTTCCTATACAGACCCGTGAGTCAATTAAACTTTTCTTTATAAATTACCAAGTCTTAGGTATTTCTTTATAGCAATGCAAGAATGGCATGAGCCATAATCACTGGGATTTTTCAAAAAATAAACAAGTATGAAAAACGCTCTCTGAAATTAGTGCCTGAATTCATAGAATCTCATTCCTTCTTGATTACAATGAAAACACACAAACTCTTTCATGGCCAGAGGAAGGCACAACATAGAACAGAGGTAGGGGCATCCTGAACCCCTCGTCAATGATAAACGTCAAGGATAAGAAGTGACAATGCAAAGGACTACTGCCTTGCAAAGTAATAATACACTAATTCTCTAGCTTCTTCATGTCTTTACCACATTTTCTGCAAAAGATTATTGTTGCTCAACATTAAAGTCACAGACAGCTCATCTTCTAAACATAAGCAACCGTTGTTGACTAAAGATGAATAGAAGCAAAAATGTAAGGATCTTGGAAAGAACATTGTCAATGGCAAACATTATTTATTGCTCCAGAACTTATCAGAAAGGCACAAAGCAAATCAGATTTACCAAACATAGATATGGTAAAATACTAACTCTATAATATTTAGATGTTTAAAGTCACACCTTTGAGGCATAATCAAATTCCAGCTATCTCATGGTAGCAGGTGCCAGTAGTAAAATGTATTTGCTGCTAAGTTGACTCAAGAAAGCCAGCACCAAAAAATACGGCTTATAGTAGACAACCCCCAGTTATGTTTGAAAATAACAGTAACGATGAAACTGCATTGTGAATTTTGGAGCCGAGTGAGATTATAAGATGTGATCACTTTTTGTTAACAACCATACACAACAGCTATTACAAATATTCCCAGTCCTTAGGACAGGGGCGAGATGGAAGTTGTATCAGCTCGAATACAGATGTGCTATCCTCATGAGTTCTCCTGGAAGGACCCAGACCACAACAGGCCAGGAAGCCAGTGGCCTGTTTCTAGAATGCCTAATTCCTAAGAACTAGATTAATACAGTGGGATTTAAAATTCTACAATAAAAACTCTGGGTTCAATTTCTCATTCTTCTCTAGATTCTCTTAATAAGCAGCCCATAACTATGGAAGATAGATGAGGGTATTAAAAAAATACACCATTGGGATTCTACAGCATAAAAATAAGACCAGACAGGAATCACATTCTAGGTAAATTACGGCGCAGTGGCTCACGCCTGTGATCCCACCACTTTGGGAGGCAGAGGAGAGTAGATCACCTGAGGTTAGGAGTTCGAGACAAGCCTGGCCAGCATGGTGACACCCCCTCTACTAAAAATACAAAAATTAGCTGAGCATGGTGGCACACACCTGTAATCCCAGCTACTCGGGAGGCCAAGGCAGGAGAATTGCTTGAACCCGGGAGGCAGAGGTTGCAGTGAGCTGAGATCACGCCATTGCACTCCAGCCTGGGCAACAAGAGTGAAACTCCGTCTCAAAAAATAAATAAATAAATAAATAAATAATATATATAGAGAGATAATATATATAAGTGTGTGTATATATGTGTGTGTATATATGTGTATATATAAAACATATATAAAATGGAGATGTAAATAGCCTGCAATGCTATCCATAATCAATTTTAAATTACCTTTTGTTTCTCCAAAATTGCATTCTAATTTAAATTACAGGGCTAGCCTGATATTGTGATAAGAAATTCACTTTTCCTCAGGAGAAAGAAAATGTTTTCATGGCATTGTGAACAAATGTATACATCTCCACTTTTTTAAGGGTTAAAAATCACATTAAGTAACTAATTGCCTTATGTAAAATTAAACCTTTGTAACACAAAAAGAAACCACTTCCAGTATAATAGTCTTGGTAATATGAATATATTTAACTATCATAACTTCAAATGCAACATTTCAACCTTGAATGTTTTCACATTGTTTTGCCTAAAAACAAAACCCAAGAAGTCTTAAGGACCTTCAGATTCCAATGCAAGAGTAACACGTTAATGCTATATTAATGCTGTCTTTGACATACCGCAAGCCCTCGTTGTCTTCCACGTAAAAGGCTCTGGTGCTACAACATAATTGCCAAAGTGGAAGCTGTTGTGTTGTTCAAGTTCTAAGAATGAGCTGGGCAAGAAGACATTTCTTCCACTTGGTGTAATCCATGTTTTCATACTAACTCCAAACACACAGCACTACACCACAAAAGCCAGGATGCCGCATCATGGCCAAGTCTGCCTTCCTAAACATCCAAGAGATTTTCTTTTCAAGGAGACTAGACCGCTTTCACTGCTTTCTGTAGAAAAAGATTAATTATTTCACACAGATTCTGGTAAAGACAGTCTCAGGAAAAGACAATTATGATGTAGACTGCCATTTTAATAAAAATAAAATCTATCTATATTTTCTGGAGCTATTTTCCTAACTGGTGTTCCTTGATTTTAAAAATCTCCTGAAACAGCAATTGGGAGGCCCATTTTACTGGCCAATATATAATTTCATTAGTAAGACAGACTAGCAAAGAATAATCGTATCAACTTCTTAATCAGCTGCAGCCATGATGAATTTGAACTGGCAAACTCTGATGTGTAGGCTGTTAGTAGTGATCTTCACATCACTAAAATGAACAAGATAGCATTCTAACAACTTCACACAGACACAGTCTAGAAGACATTGTTCTGCCACAGTCACAGTAATAAAAGAGAGGTATAAAATCAGTTACTTTATAAATGCTGATAATTTGCAGCATTAAGGAACAGGACATTAAAAAAAAAAAATTCCCATAGGACACCTATGACTAGGAACTCTTATTTTCCTAAGAGAAGCCAAAGTTTTAATTATTCAGTTTCACAACTACTGTACTGGGTTACCTACTCTAAGAAAGAAAAGGCGCTTTACAGAGGTTTCCAACACACACAAAGAATCAGCATTAATTTAGCACAATCTCTGTCATTCACAGATCTGGCGGATTCATTAACTCATTTTAAATGAATAAGGCCAATAGGATGTGGGTAGGAGTGGCTGACTGATTTCCAGGGGCTGTATTTCAGCTTATTGATGGCATCCCATTAGGAAACTGAACACAAAGAATTGGTTTATTTTTTTTCTTGTAATGTTGTGATATTTAAGTAACTTTTGAATTTAAATCTTCTGGCTTACAAGGCAGCATTGTCTTCATTATAATTAGCATCAAAGTGATTTATAATTATCAAAACAAAAAAGAACTAGACCTTTAAAAAAACACCCTTAGGGAAAAAAACCACCAAAAGAAAACAAAAAGTGGTCCGGCGCAGTGGTTCACACCTGTAAACTCAGCACTTTGGGAGGCTGAGGCGGGTGAGTCACCTGAGGTCAGGAGTTCAGCCTGGCCAAAATAGTGAAACCTTGTCTCTACTAAAAATACAAAAATTAGCCAGGCGTGGTGGCATGCACCTGTAATCCCAGCTACTCGGGAGGCTGAGGCAGTAGAATTGCTTGAACCCTGGAGGCAGAGCTTGCAGTGAGCCAAGATCGCACTGCTGCACTCCAGCAAGGGCGACAGAGTGAGACGCCATCTCAAAAAAAAAAAGAGAGAGAGAAAAGAAAAAGCAAAAGCAAATGAGACAGATGAATACGACATAGCTCTGTCCCAAGGTTCTACTTTCCAAAAGCAACGAAATGGAAGATGCTGGCTTGGTGGGGCTTCTGAGAGCTCTGGCCTTCATTTGGCTGTGAGAGCTACACACATGTTCATATACTTCATTTACTCCTCTAGCAAAGAAAAAGTCCTTTTTCCAGTTTTCTCAGAAACTCCAGGCCAACTTAAAGGTTTCCTATCTAAGTTAGTACCAAAGGCATTAATAAATGGTAAATATAGCAACTATGCAAATATGTAGTTAAAGGGAAAGAAAACGAAGAGAAGGAAGAAAATAAAATTACAAAGTAAAAGACAAAATAATCTTGGAAGCTTTTGTCAAAAGGGAATCAAGATACACAGATTAAATCCCAGTCTGAAGTTTTCAAATACTCTTTATTCATTGGAAGCTATTAGGAAAAGCTGCTTTTAAGAAATCCATCTTACAGTCTCAAAACTAGGAGCCCAGTTCAATTCCATTCAACCAAACAGGTATCGTGTGACACAGGTAAGAGTACCGTGCTAAAATACAAACATGGTTGAGATTCTTTTAGAAATGTGGTTGTGGTTGCTGAAAATTCAGTAAGACAAAAAGAATTTTTCAGTCTTAGTAAATCCTGACAACAGATTAGAATATTGTATCATTGGTATGTCTTGAATTTTTAATATTTTTTATTTTTTGAGAGCGAATCTCACTCTATTGCCCAGGCTGGAGTGCAGTGGCGCGATCTCAGCTCACTGCAACCTCCGCCTCCTGGGTTTAAGTGATTCTCGTGCCTCAGCCTCCCAAATAGCTGGGAGTACAGGTGCCCGCCACCATGCCTGGCTAATTTTTGTATTTTTAGTAGAGATGGGGTTTCACCATGTTGGCCAGGATGGTCTTGAACTCCTGATGTCAAATGATCCACCCACCTCGGCCTCCAAAAGTGCTGGGATTATAGGTGTGAGCCACCACACCCAGCCTACTGAATTTCTAATTCACCCAACTCCTGTCTCCAATAAGTACCTTTCATCACACTGCTTTGTAGTAATTGTATATGTGTGCAAGAGACAAAGAGACAAGATTTATAAAATAAATGGTAAAAATTTAAAATATTTTTCTCAACAAAGATGTGCATCTGGAAGTGTCCATTAGGACCTCACTCCACTAAACTGCTGATTTTTTAAAAAATCTATCTATAAACAATGTTTTAAATTAAATTTGGAGCCAAGAGTTTTCACTGATTACTTTCCGTGTGATAAATGAGAATAAACCATATAGGAAATTAGGTGATACTGAATGAGCGATTGGTTCTACAACTGGCCAAAAAGGCTGGATGGTAGGATTCAGCAGCAAGGGGCTGGCAAATGGATTAGGGAAGGAGCAATGGACATTAACTATGAAAAAAAGAAAAACAGTTCTCAGCTTTTTTCCTTCCTTACAGGACCTTTGATGAGAATTTTAAAACAATCCCCAAAGGTTCCACTGACAGCTGCCCCTCACGGGGGCTCACCTTCTTCTCTCTCATCCACACCGCTCTTTAAAAAGCTGCGCCCCTAGCTCCCTGGAAATTTTATCAACACCCAGGTGCTGAGAGAAAAGTGATTACGACATTTTCAAACTGGGGTTTTAACATAACCGAACCCCTCCTGAGTCTTTTAATAATTCGTATGAGCATTTGCCTGGAGGCGCAGAGCTACCCTTCTGTGCCAGTTTATGAATTCTAAACAGGCCTCATTATTTTCAATTTAGGCACAAAAACAACTCTCCCTAAAACCTCCAGAAAAAAAAAAAAATGTCTATGGCTTATTTAACCCAACCTAACCAGAAGATACACTTTTTTTAAAAAAAACACAGTGACTGGAGCCAGAAGTGTCTGCTCACGGGGGGGTGACTGCCATGGTGGTGTCAGAAGCCCCAAAGGGCAAGCAAGGCCCCTGGGGGAGGAACCGCCAGGGTCCTCACAGGCCAGGCAGAGCACAGGATGGTGAGACACAATGAGACAGAGAAGCACACTGACAGGCCAAGTCAGGGCCAATTTGAGTATCAAAATAAATAACAGAATGGCCTGGTAACCCAGCAAGACCTCATTTCTACAAAAAATTAAAAACTAAGCCAGGCATGGCGACATGCCCTTGTAGTCCCAGCTACTGAAGAGGCTGAAGGAGGAGGATCGCTCGAGCCCAGGAGTTTGAGGCTGTGGTGAGCTCTGACTGCACCACTGCACTCCAGCTTGGATGACAGAACAACACCCTGTCTCTAAAAAATATATCAATGAATAATACCACTAGCAGATTATAACCCACTGAATAAAATAGGAAACTGTGAGTCCATATAGAGAGAAATAAAATTGGAAGTCTGATGAGAAAGAAGAGACTTACATTAATTTCAAAGTATCCCACCACAAAACATTTACTAACATTTCTTCCCTTGACAAAGAGGAAAAGAGTAACTTCACAAGCGGGAAGGCTGGCAATGCTGTCTTAACCAAGTGGCCAAGATGAGTCGGCAGCATCAGAAGTGGGACAGGTCAACTTTGGGAGCACTCAGAGAAGACAGAGGAGGAGGACGCCCTCCTTCGTGGCCTGTGGTGTGTCTGCCAGTGATGCCACGATCCAGTGTGGAGTGAATCGTGAGGAAACATCTGGACAAACCAAACTGAGGGGCATCCTACACAACAACTTGCCTGGACTCTTCCAAAGTATCAAGGTCGTAAGTCCAGGAAAGACTGCACAATGGTTCCTGACGGAAGGAGTCTAAAGACACGAGACAATCACATGCAAGGCGTGATCCTCCGCTGGAAACCTTCGCTGTTTTCCAGCTCCCCGACCGACCGGCAGGAATGGGCCAGCCTCTGACCCCTGTATGGTGGTTGTATAGAACAGTGGCCTTGAAAAACACTAATGTCTTTGGTAAGAACCATGGACTCTCAAATGATTTACAGAAAATAAAATTCTTCATCATACTGTATTGCATCACCGACTTTTCTAGAAGTTTGTGGCAATTTCAAAACAAAAAAAAATCTTAAACCTGACAGTTGATTTATTCTTAGTTACATATACAAGTGGAAACAGATGTGGATAACTGATATAATGAAATGAGGCACAAATTACCACATCACTTAGTCTACTAATGTGAGAATTAATGACAATGTACAAAATTTGCTAATTTCTTATTAGAAAAAACAAAAGGCCCTTTAGCCACATGGGTTAATGTGCTCTTCTTGTCCTCACCAGAGTATCCACAACCTCAGCCAGCAGGTTGTGCAAATGCAGGGTTTTGCTCTGTCTTTTTATGCCAAGCCACTCTTATGACCATTACCAACCCTCTGAGTACACGGAGGGCTCAGAAACACCTCCTGCATCCAAGTGCCCCGGGACACCATCCAGAACACGGCCGGAACTAAGGAACGCAATCGGAATCCCTGTCGGGTCTTCTGTTTCAAAGGCCATGCTGTCACAGACTCTGAATACACGGGTTCTAGTCCCGGATCTACCCCGGAGAACTGTGTGACAGTATCACACTGGGCCTTGGTTTTGCTATCTGGAAACTGGGGAGGTGGGCGCGATCATCTAATTCTGATCAACTCCACCAGCATTTAATAAAGGTCTTCCCTTTTGCCAGGTCCTGATTCTGTCTTCAAGGAGCTCAAGTCTAGCAAGGAGGGGCTTGCAAACAGATGCCTCTAGAAAACTGAGGGGTAAGGGGAGATGGGACATTATCTCATTAGACAGCACAGGCTCCATCCTGTTCAGGAAGAAGACACTGGAGAGGAGGGAAGGTTACATACAGGAAGATGGAGAATCTCAGTTGAATTTACGTGATAAAAAACAGAGGCTTTCCCTAAGTGAAATAAAAGGATAGGGAGAAGAGAGCGAAGTTACTTCAATCAGAATCAATATTACACAATGGGCTGGGTACAGCAGCTCATACCTGTAATCCTAGCATTTTGGGAGGCCAAGGCAGGCACATCGCTTGAGAAACAAAATCGGAATCCCTGTCAGGGTTCCAGACCAGCCTGGGTAACATGGCAAAACCTCATCTCTACTAAAACTACGAAAATTAGTTGGGTGTGGTGGTGTGCACCTGTAGATCCAGCTATTCAGGAGGCTGAAGTGGGAGGATTGCTTGAGCCCAGGAGGTGGAGGTTGCAGTGAGCTGAGATCTCGCCACTGCACTCCAGCCTGGGAGATGGAGTGAGACATCTTCTTAAAACAAAAATCAAAAAGCTGCACAATGGTTAGTCTGCGTGACCTTGGGCAAGTTAGGTAACCTCTGTCTCGTTTCCTCATTTGTACAGGGAACATAATGGCATTATCTAACTCATCCTTGGGAGGAGGGTTCAATGTTTTCATATATTCTATATGCCTATATATTTTATACATTTAACATTTAACCTATACTTATTAAATCACTAACATATGGTTTATATTATACATTAATTACATATAATTATTTTAAACATTTCATAATCGAATCTACATTTACTATATTCTAAATGCTTCAGTCTCCAGTAATGTTTACTATAGTATACTCTATAAAAGGACCTGGCACATAGTATACACTCAATAAACATGTGTTGTAATTTGTTATGATGACATTGATAATATCCATTATAATCTGGTGTGATTCGGGAAGGGGATGCAGTGTGTGTGTGATGGCGGTGGGAGAGTTGCAGTAACTCATGCATCCAGCTAAGGCCAGATGAGCCAGCTGCCAGAGGCCCACAGACGCCAGGACAAGGAGTCTGAACCTGATTCTGTCGATAATGAGAGTCATTCTGTTGTAGTCCCTATGTACAGCCTATTGATTCTCAATTTAACAAGCCTGGTTATCTGGTTTGACAGCCTACAGCAAACTAAAGGCTGGGCGTTGCGGGGCGGCGGGGAGCAGCGCGGAGTTAGTGCTGATGCAGAGGAGGAAACGGGGATGAAAAATGAAGCAACTATAGGAGGCAAATGCAAGTAGCTTGAAAACATCACCATTCTAGGCCTTACAAGCTCAACGACCTCCACCTCACCACATCTCAGCACGATATGCCAATCAATTCTGTGGGAGGGGAAAACTGACTAAAGATCAATTTAGAGTAATTTAACATATTCTGTCGAAGATGACTAGTAACAAATGAAAGGTTTAAAGGTCTTCCAAAATTGGGCCAGGTGCAGTGGCACAACCTGTAGTCCCAGCACTTTGGGAGGCAGAGGCGGGCAGATCACCTGTGGTCAGGAGTCCGAGACCAGCCAGACCAACATGGTAAAACCCTGTCTCTACTAAAAACACAAAAAATAGCCAGGCGCGGTGGCATGCACCTGTAATCTCAGTCACTCAGGAGGCCGCAGCGGGAGAATCACTTGAACCTCCGAGGCAGAGGTTGCAGTGAGCCAAGATCGCACCACTGCACTCCATCCTGGGCGACAGGGTGAGACTCCATCTCAAAACTAAATAAATAAATGAAAAAATAAATAAAATAAAAGTCCTGCAAAATTATTTCAAAGGTGAAAAGCTTTCAAACTTGGAGGGAAAAAAATATTTCAGCAGGAAGAGTCATGTACCTAGAATTCTAGAGTCCCCAGCTGGAGAGTCTGGTTGGCATCCTCCTGAAAAGTCATGAGAATGCTTCAGAAATGAAAAAAAATGAAGATGCCGTCTACAAGCCCTGGAAAGCTAGGATCAGTGCGAGACTCAGGACCAACTTAAGGGTATCTCTGAAGTCAGCATAGATCCCTACAAGAAACTATACGAAAAACCCAAATCTGATTTCAACTAAAATCCATCATGCGTGACCAGACATTCATTCTGGCTCTCTGAGCTGGATATAAAGACTTCATCAGGCAAAGAAGAAAAGTCTCCAGTGCAGCATTTTAAAAAGTAAAAAACCCAAATCCCCTCCTTTCCCATCTGTGAGAAGCTCGTAACCACCTAAGGCAAAAATAACTCCAGAAATGCAAATCAAATACCCAGCTACCAAGTGAAGTAAATTGCACAGCCAACGTCTTCCTACTAGATACACTTTACCTTAAGACTAAGTTTAAATACTCAGCAGTGGCAGAGATGCTAAATCAATTCCTTTTCTACCTGGGAAGTAAGGATATGTACATTTCCAGGCCCATCACAGCTATGTGGGGGCCACACGCCTGAGTTCAGGCCAGTGAAATGTGGGTGCAAGGAATGATGGCCACTTCCAGACGCTGCCCCAGTCACCTCCCTGGAGGGCCTCCAAGCTCTATCTCTAATATTCCCTGCACACCAAATGCAGAGAAGCCAGGTGGGGATTCTGAGAGCTTAGAACCAACTAGACAGAGGAAGCTTGGGTCCCTGTATGACCACATGGAGAGACAGAAAGCAGTCTCCTCCCACAGCCAGCCAGCTTTGGCCTGTGACATAGGCAGTAAGAAAACCTCTAAATCCATGAAGCCACTGAAATTTGGGGTTGTGCGTTACAGGAGTCAGCCTGTCTGGGTGAAAAATGGCCTTGGGTTAAAGAACTTTTGTGAGAATCTTCTAGGTAGTCACAAAGCTACCAAAACCACTCCAATAAAGTCTGGGACATTTACCCCCATGGAAGTTAAATTAATTTCACAGACTTACAACCTGGACACACCTGATTCCTAAAAATCCAGGTCACTCGCTGCCTTTCAGATGCAGAAGGTAACTACTCCCTGATGGAAAACGCTACCTACTGCATTTCCTTCTACTACCAATTTGGTGACCCCAAAATGACAAAGCAGACAAGTTAGAAAAGTGCTCTTGTTAGCATAGCCAAAAACCCTAAAGGAAAGGTTACACAACGAGAAAATGAGAGAAGGATGGCACTAACAACCGTCATTGAGGAAAATTATTTAAGGCAGGATGTCAAAATGTTTATTTCTACAGAAAGCATAATTTGCATTTTCAGATATTTACATTTAGCTCAGTGACTCGCGCAATGCAATCCTCTGACAAAGGGCCGCATTCCAACTTTTCTTAAGAGAAAATAGAGCGCAAACTTGTCTTAGCAAGTCAGTAACACCTGCATTGGCCTGGCAGGACTCTCTCACGATATGTAAATAATGAACTGCCAATAAGCTCTTTCCAGAACAAAGGAGAAGAAACTTGATTCCTCTCCCTGATGTCTCTGCCGCCAGGAAATTTTTTTTTTTTTGGGGGGGGAGGTCAATATAGCAAGAGGAATATTGTCAAAATTGTTAACTCAGGGGAACGAAGACCCTCCAAAGGGTGGGCAGGAGAGCCTGGATTGGGCTGCCAGTTTCCTAAAAAGAGGATGGACTTCACTTTGGGAACAATTCATATTACTAAGAAATTGTTTTCTCTAAGACACTACCCAATGAAAGACTAAAGCTTTAAACATTGAAGTCAAATCATTTCAAATATGCCCACCATGGGTTCCAGGGATTATGGCCCAAACAGAATGGAAGGTGGTTTACCATCACCCTTGTCCAAATAATTTCCTGAAGACCATCTCACACCTGGGTTCAAGCAAAAATGCCAAAATAGCTCCATTCCTGCCACAATGGAACGTATTAAGTGTGTGATGAGCAGTCTATGAATTCAGGGGGAGAAGAGGATTCTCTACATCTCCTCACCAGCCTATTTATGCCTGGTACTTACTGCCACAAAAGTCTCTAGTACCCACTTCTTCATATGGACTGAGCAGTGATTAAGAATTTAACCTCTGCGGCCAGAAAGACGATGAGAAATGTGATAGTTAATATTGAGTGTCAACTTGATTGGATTGAAGGATGCAAAGTATTGTTCTGGGTGCGTCTGTGAGGGTGTTTGCCAAAGGAGATTAACATTTGAGTCAGTGGACTGGGAGAGGCAGACTCACCCTCAATCTGGGGGGGGGGGCACCATCTAATCAGCCGCCAGCACAGCCAGAATCAAAGCAGGCAGAAGAACAAGGAAAGACTAGACTGGCTGAGTCCTCTGGCCTCCATCTTTCTCCTGTGCTGGATGCTTCCTGCCCTCAAACGTCAGACTCCAAGTTCTTCAGCTTTTGGACTCTTGGACTTACACCAGTGATTTGCCCGGGGCTCTTGGGCCTTCGGCCACAGACTGAAGGATGCACCGTTGGCTTCCCTACTTTTGAGGTTTGGGGACTTGACCTGGCTTCCTGGCTCCTCAGCTTGCAGATGGCCTATTGAGGGACTTCACCTTGTGACAGTGTGAGTCAATGCTGCCATAAACTTCCCTTCATATATACATCTACTCTATTAGTTCTGTCCCTCTAGAGAACCCTAATACAAGGGATTTACACACTAAACATCAGGTTTTCATCCATAAATGAGCTTCCTAATAATGACCCCCTCCCAGGTGAGCTATGAGAGTTAAGCACATAATACCGGTCTTGGAAGGGAAACAATATGAAAGGTGAGTTAGCGTCATTAGTATATGCAGCCTGTAGTGGCAGATCCCTTACAGATCATGGGAAGATGAGAAATAATGAGATTTCAGGAGTTCTAAAAAAGACCCTCCTTGTTCACAAAACACTTTCCCTCATCAAAAATTTCACTGTTTGATTTTTTAATTATTTCTCTTCTTAAGAAACATACATACGCCCAAAAGGAAAAAAATTTGAGCCTGATCCGAATGAAAGTGTTTTCACTGAATCCATTCGTAATAATAGGGTCACTTTACAATGAGCAAACTGAGGCTTGGAGAGGTCAACTATATTGTCCAAGTTCTCGAAAGTAGCTGAGTAGAAATTCCAACACAGGTCCACTTGCTCTTAAGTTCATGCTCCTTTCCCGGAGGATTCTGCTAGATACAGTAACTGCATTCTCTCTAAGGGAAAGTTTTTATAGCCAGACAGAATGAGGGGAAGAAAAGAAAAAAAATATGAAAATATGTAAAAAAGACGAATGAAAGAGGTAGGTTATGATACAGAAATGTGTGCCGGGGGCATCATTTTTAACAAAGGTCAGGCCCTCTGAGACATAGCTCGGCAATCTTCTCCAGCCCACATCACACACAACCCTTCAATTATGGCAGCTACTCACATGCCCGGTGCAAAAAGAATGTTTCTGTGCATAGTGTGTCCTATATATTATTTAATAAGATACGACAAGCCCAAACATTCTTCTTGCAAATTGCTCAGAGTGGTGCAGAAGCAAAGTTTTCATGCACAATTTTTTTTTCTAAGAATGTGAATACATTTATGTGCAGCAGACATTTGCTTTTAGTATACTTAATAATGCTGGAAATTCAGTATGTTTCTTTCCTTAAAAATCAACATGATACCTACAAAAAGTACTTCTGGAGGGGGATGGGGGTGGGGAGGAGTACACCAGCAAAATTGTTTAGCTCTTTGTGTGTTTTTTTCCCACTACATTTACTTTAATAACAAATCCTTGCAGTGGAGTTTCAATGCTATTCTGAGTCTTCTGGGAGGTTCCTATCTGGGTTCCAAATAATCACCATTTGCAACATTTGTAGGTGAACAGTCTGTTGGTTCACAATATAGAGAAAAGAAAGATTGTTCTTTTAATGTCATTCATGATGTGTGGGGGCAAAATAATTTATACAAAAATTCAGGAGTTCAATAGAGTACGCTTCATTTTCTTTGAGACAGAGTCTTGCCCTGTTGCCCAGGCTGGCATCCAGTGGCGCGATCTCGGCTCACTGCAACCTCCGCCTCCAGGGTTCAACCGATTCTCCTGCCTCAGCCTCCCAGGTAACTGGGATTTACAGGCATGCACCTCCACACCCAGCTAATTTTTTGTATTTTTAGTAGAGATGGGGTTTCACCATGTTGTCCAGGCTGATCTCAAACTCCTGACCTCACGTAATCTACCCGCCTAAGCCTCCCAAAGTGCTGGGATTATAGGCATGAGCCACTGTGCCCAGCACGCTTTTTAAAAAAAGATTAAACAGATGCTTTTGAAACAAAGATATTACTAGATGCTCCAGAGTGCCCATTCATTAAGTTAATGCAGTCAGAATGGACAACTTAACAGATTCTCAGAAATCCTAAAGGGAGTCTAAGACGTGATTCCTGCATAGTAGACAAACAGTATAACTACTACTAAAAATAATAATGTTTATGGAGAAATTATACTATGAATTTCACATATAAAAGCTCATTCAGTCTTCCCAACAATCCAGAGAGAAAAATATCATTATTATCAGGACCATTTCTCACTTAAAAATGAGAAAAGTGAGGCTAAGGAGGAGAGGTCTCCCATGTGAAATTGTTAACTAGTGGCCAGTCACACTGATCCTTGGCTAGGATTTTTTTTTTTTAAGCTTTACTATTACAGAAAATCAGAACATTCAGCAGATTTAAGCTCACTGATATTGGAGGTATCCTGAGAATAACTGTGGATAAATGATGATTGGCAGTAGGATGTATTACATAAAATGTTAGCAAGCCCACTAAACTCTTTGACCCTACTTATGAAGAAGAAAAAGCGCCAACAAAGTCAAAGCATATAATGAAAAAGAAAGCAAACATTTCTTTAAATTGCTCCCACTGCCCTAAATATATAGTAAAACAAGCAGCACATACATCAGTTTTTCTTAAACAGGGGCCCATATTTTTATTTCTCAACCCCAGTACACACACATAATAGCTTGGTTTATTTTCTATCCTATTCCAATATACTTTTTAGAAATATTCGCTACAAACCACTAAAATTATTTTATAAACTCCAAAAAGGTTTCAACCCTCAGTTGAAACGCGCTACCCAGACGGAAATTACAATTTTGCACATGGTGCTATTTGTATTTTTAAAACGTGCATGCTTGTAAAGGTAGGGATCACACAGACTTGCTAATTTCAGCACTTTTGCATAGGCCCTGGGAATCGACCCAGGACAAGAATGCTTAGCATAGGATCCCTGGAGGACTTTCAAAGGTATCTGAACCTTCTGGAATTGAGTGTAAAAATTATGTGAAGGGACATACCTGCATTTGTATAAAGAGTAGTTGCATGGCTTCTACCAGCTTTATAAAAGTGGGATCCATCCAAGTTTCAGGTATTTATTTAGTTAACTACTTTAATTTTTTGGTGAGCGTCACCAAACCTCCCATCAAAACCACATTTTGGTTAAATATAAATAAAATTAACATGCAATGAGGCTGGGCGTGGTGGCTCACGCCTGTAATCCCAGCACTTTGAGACGCCATGGCGGATGGATCACCTGAAGTCCGGGGTCGGAGACCAGCCTGACCAACATGGTGAAACGCCATCTCTACTAGCAGCACAGGGCCGGGCGTCGGGGCTCACACCTGTAATCCCAGCACTTTGCGACGCCGAGGCGGGCAGATCACAAGGTCAGGAGATCGAGACCATCCTGGCTAACATGTTGAAACCCCATCTCTACTAAAAATACAAAAAATTAGCTGAGCGTGGTGGCAGGCGCCTGTAGTCCCAGCTACTCGGGAGGCTGAGGCAGGAGAACGGCGTGAACCTGGGAGGCGGAGCTTGCAGTGAGCTGAGATCAGGCCACTGCACTCCAGCCTGGCGACAGAGCAAGACTCCGTCTCAAAAAATAAACATGGAATGAGAGGAGATCATCCCAACCAGGACGACCCTGAAATTGTGTCACAAAACAAAGAGTGGCAACACGGCCAACTGTCAATAACTTTCATTCGTTTCTTCATATTGAGTGCCTACCAAGGATGATCAACTGTATTAAGATTCTGGGTTAAACTGGAAAAGGAGGAAGTTACATGAGAGGTACCCTGATGTCCTCTGCAGTGTTCTAGTGTAATTACACTACAATTCTGAAATCCACAAAATTGAAGATTGTCACCTATTTCCTGCCTCCCACAGAGAACCTGACAGAATGCTCTGAAAGAGGATGAGTTTCAACCAAAAATCATATCGTTTTATCACTGTTTGTTCCCAATTAACAGCCAAAATATTTCAAGGAAAGGTTTATACTGATTGATTGAGACAATGGTGAGATGTAGCCACCCTCAGATGAAAAGGCATGAGTATTTTTCATAAAGGAGACTATTTTGCAAGGGCTAAATCAAAAACTGCATTTCCACTTGAAAGCCCATTAAAACACTAACAGTGCATTCTTCTCCTCACCCTATGGTTGGAGCATAATAAGCTCTCTGGCTAAGAAGTAATCAAGACTGTGTGGTTTGACCCTTATTGGATCTAAGGTGTTCTGAGCCAAGATAGGATTGTGTGATGGGCATGCCTATGCCTCTTGTTTCCTTCCACATCAAGGATTCTCAACTACAGTAAACTTCCTGTCCTCTCTGACCCCTCAGGATGGCTCTGGGAAGGTGAGTCATTGATGTGAACAGAGGAGAGGGTTTGGGAGAATGACCCACACATGCCTAGATCAAGTCCTTCTTTTCCAGTTGCTTAGGAATCCAGGCCTCTGGGGAACTCAAGGTTGAACTGCCATGGATCGCGAGGTAACTGGAGAGATCCTGCCCCCCAGGATGGAGGCCTGTTATCCAGTGCCAGGTCCACCTAGGTGGGTAAGTCTACCTAACTCAAATGGCCAGGGATGTCCGGGAACCCTACATTGCTGTACCTCTGAGTCACAACCTCCAATCCTACATTTACCAATAATAAAGCTGAGCTTTTGGTCTCCACTTGCTGAACCCTTTGTTTGTCTCAGTTGGTCTAGAAATTAAGCAGGAAAAAGAGCTTCTCAAATCCCAATAAACTCTGTCCTCTCCATCTTCTCAGTTTCAAGTGGATTGACGACACTTAAACACTGCTTGGCGGGGCATGGCAGCTCATGCCTGTAATCCCAGCACTTTGGGAGGCCAAAGTGGGTGGATCACCTGAGGTCAGGAGTTCGAGACCACCCTGGCCAACACAGTGAAACCCAGTCTCTACTATAAATAAAAAAATCAGCCGGGCATGGTGGCACGCACTTGTAGTCCCAGCTACTCGGGAAGCTGAGGCAGGAGAATCCCTAGAACCCAGGAGGCAGAGGGTATCGTGAGCCGACATCATGCCACTACATTCCAACCTGGGCAACAGAGTGAGACTCTGTCTCAAAAAAAAAAAACCCAAAAAACAAACAAACAAACAGAAAAACTCACCACTGCTTAACTCATCTGTGACTTTCCAATTTTAGGACAAAACTACATGTGCGTTTTGATGAGACAACTTGATGAGACAACTATAGGTCTTATTCATATTCTCAGGCAGCCCCAACACAGCAGAGAAGTTCCTAGAAATCAAAACATAACTAATGACCCAGCTCAGCAGGATTTCAAAAAGAAGATATTTTTCTTTAGGTTACTGCACAATCACAGAGGAACAGCAGCTTTGCAGAGTGAGTTAAACGGTAATTTGGGTACAGCTCCCAGGTCTAGGCAGAAAGAGGATCAAATTATTTTTTCTTTTTTGAGACAGTCTGTCACCTAGGTGGGAGTGCACTGGCACCATCTCAGCTCACTGCAACTTCTGCCTCCCAGGCTGAAGTGATTCTCCCACCCAAGGTTCCCGAGTAGCTGGGACCACAGGTACACACCACTACACCCAGCTAATTTTTGTATTTTTTTGTAGAGACAGAAGACAGGGTTTCACCATGTCGGCCAGGCTGGTTTCGAACTCCTGAGCTTAAGTGATCTGCCCGCCTCAGCCTCCCAAAGTGCTGGGATTACAGGTGTGAGCCACCATGCCCAGCCAGAGGATCAAATTCTATCATTCAAAGTGAATTTCCAAAATAACAAATATCAAGGGTGAGTGTCCCAAGACATTCCCACAGGCTAATAAAAATTCAGAATGAATTACCAACAATTTGCTAGGCAGTCAAGAGACTCTCCTCTGCAGACAGAGCATCCAAGAACCCAACACCTACTGGTTCCTACTTCGATTTTCTATTTACGAATCTGATTAGCAAAATCTGTCAATTTCATCATGGTAAGGTCAACAAAATTTACTACTCCGGAAATAACTCTTTCTGGCTTTGAGTCTGGGAGGGGAAAAAATGGGAAGATTTCTGCACATAAATCTTCTTGGTGTTATTTTGCCTTTATCTTGATAATGTTATTAGAAAGATAAAATGTGATTCAGACTGGTTTCTCATTCAGGATGCTTCCTCCGTAACAAAACACTACAAGATGCCCTTCGAGTTGGTGGTTTTTGTTTTTGTTGCTTTTTTACACAGACGGGGTCTCGCTCTGTCACTCAGGCTGAAGTGCAGTAGCGCAATCACAGCTCACTGCAACCTTGAACTCCTACGCTCCTGAGACCCTCCTGCCCCAGCCTCCCAGCTGGCTACAATTACAGGCCTGTAACACCATACCCAGCTAAACTTCTGATTTTGAATCAAATTTTTTTTGTGTCTCCGGCACATCACAACCGGGCCTCAGTTTCTACTCATGTGGCTTCCCATCATGAAGTACAGCATAAAGGCTGCCAGGCCGCTTGTTTCTGGAGCTTTCGTTTCCGCTATGCAACAGGCTAAACACCCAGACAGTGACTAACCAGCCTTGGGAGGGGTGATCTGATTTAAAAAAAAAAAAAAATACATGTTCCAAAGCTGCTCAGTTGGTATACAAGTGCATAGTTGAGTCCCCGTTTTCAATTCTTTTGGGCATATACGTGGCAGTGGAATTGTGGGGTCACACAGAAATTCTATGTTTAACATTTTGAGGAAGCAGTAAATTGTTTTTCACAGTAGCTGTGCTATTTTAGGTTCCCACCAACAATGCACAAGGGTTCCAATTTCTCCACATTCCTTCCAACACTTTATTATTTTCCATTTAAAAAATGTACTGTAACCTTTCTACTGTGCATAAGGTGGTACCTCAACATGGTTTTGATTTGCGGTTCCCTACAGATATTGAGCACCTTTGCATGCGCTGATTTGGCTACTTGTATATTTTCTTTGGAGAAGTGTCTATCCAAGTCCTATGCTTATTTTTTAAATTGCATGGTTTTTCGTTGTCGCTGAGTTGTTTCACAGTGTTTATAGCAGTATTATTCACAATAGCCAAAAAACTGAAACAACCCAAATGCTCATTTACAGAAGAATAAACAAAACATATGTATATATACACCTATGCTTGCATGCATATAAACATATATAAAAGATACATATATATAAAATCATCAACCCAAAACAGGAATGAAATTCTGACACACGCTACAACATGAATGAATCTTGAAAACATGATGCTAAGTATGATGTATGATTCCACTTACACGAGATACCTGGAATAGGCAAATTCATGCACAGAAAGTAGAATGGAGGTTACCAGGGGCAGGGAGGTGGAGGATGAGAAATGGGAGCTATTGCTTGCTGGGTACATTTTCTGTTTGGGATGATGAAAAAGTTCTGGAAATAGATCATGGTAATGGTTGTGCAATTGTTCACTTAAAAATGGCTACAGTGGTAAATTTTATTATAGATATTTTATCAAAAGCAAAAAAGTCACTATGTACTTCTAAATATCATTAGTCAAAAAAAAATCCATAACATTAAAAAAAATAATGGCTTTGGTCAATGATGGTTGAGTCTAAGGTCTCCAAGGCAGGAATGAGCCAGAAAATGGCATTCAGGGTATGTGGTATCAGAAGCTTAGGACAACCCCAGCTGCACACTGACCAGTGAGCAATGGTCGGTGACTCCCTCTACCTCTCAGAGCCTCGCTAAATGTGGAATTGAAAAAAAGGAGAGCTGGGCTGGGCGCGGCGGCTCACGCCTGTAATCCCAGCAGTTTGGGAGGCCGAAGAAGGCGGATCACTTGATGCCACAAGTTCAAGATCAGCCTGGCCAACATGGTGAAACCCGTCTCCACTGAAACTACAATAATTAGCCAGCATGGTGGCACGCACCTGTAATCCCAGCTACTTGAGAGGCTGAGGCTGCAGAACTGCTTGAACCTGGGAGGTGGAGGCTGCAGTGAGCTGAGTTCGTACCATTTCTCTCCAGCGTGGGTGACTGAGTGAGACTCTCTCTCAACAACAACAACAACAACAAAAAACCAGACTGGGCGCAGTGGCTCACGCCTGCAATCCCAGCACTTTGGGAGGCTGAGGTGGGCGGATCACGAGGTCACGAGATCAAGACCAACCTGGCTAACACAACACAGCGAAACCCCGTCCCCACTAAAAATACAAAAAATTAGCCAGGTGTGGTGGCGGGCGCCTATAGTCCCAGCTACTCGGGAGGGTGAGGAAGGAGAATGGCGTGAACTCGGGAGGCGGAGCTTGCAGTGAGCCGAGATTATGCCACTATACTCCAGCCTGGGTGACAGAGCGAGACTCTGTTTCAAAATAAATAAATAAAAATAAAATGAAATAAAAAAGGAGAGCTGGGTACGGTGGTGTGCACCTGTTGTCCCAGCTACTTGGGAGGCTGAGGCAAGAGGATCACCTGACTCCAGGAGTTTGAGGCTACAGTGAGCTATGATTGCACTACTGCGCTCCAGCCTGGGCCACAGAAAAAGGGGGGGTGAGGGGATGACCTGAGAGTTATGGGAGAGATAGAGGAAATTCCCTAAGTGATGTGCTCAGTGCAGGGACTGGCCAAAGAAGCCATTCAGCATCAGTAGACCTGCACGTCCGCCTCAGACTGAGGCTCCTCCACATAATCTGAGGCCAGTCCACACTGCCTTCTTAGAGTACATTATTGTCCATGCTCTTCTGTTTTTTTGCTTGTTTGTTTTTGAGACGGAGTGTCGCTCTTGTTGGCCAGGCTGGAGCGCAATGGCGCGATCTTGGCTCACTGCAACCTCCGCCTCCTGGGCTCAAGCGATTCTCCTTCCTCAGCCTCCAGAGTAGCTGGGATAACAGGCGCGTGCCACCACACCCAGTTAATTTAGCATTTTTAGTAGAGACAGGGTTTTGTCATGTTGGCCAGGCTGGTCTCGAACTCCTGACCTCAGGTGATCCACCTGCCTCGACCTCCCAAAGTGTTGGGATTACAAGCGTGAGCCACCACGCCCAGCCTCTTCTGTGTTTTAAAAACAGTTCAGGACACAATTTTAAAAGCAATAAAAATTGCTCCTTATGACATAAGAAGCCAAACGGATTGAAACTTTAACCCTCCTCGACAGCCTTCAAAAACCATCTCAGGCCGGGCACCGTGGCTCACACCTGTAATCCCAGCCCTTTGGGAGGTGGGCAGATCACCTGAGGTCCGGAGTTCAAGACCAGCCTGGCCAAAATGGTGAAACCCCATCTCTACTAAAAATACAAAAATTAGCCAAGTGTGGTGGCGGGCACCTGTAATCCCAGCTGCTAGTGAGGCTGAGGCACAAGAATCGTTTGAACCCAGGAGGTGAGCCAAGATCCTGCCACCAGCGTGAGACTCCATATCAAAAAAAAAAAAAAATCTCAGCAGAGGAAGAAATAAAAACCTAGAAAGAAATCATCTAAATAGGAATAGTGAATACCTTTGGTAGTTTTGATTGCCATCTTTTTGCTTAACCATATACTCGAGTGTTCCTATAATGAATGTGCATGATTATCTAAGAATATCATATACAAAAAGGAAAGAAAATGCTAGCTTGGAGTCCAGCTTCTTCCAAGTCTCCTTGCTCCTTCTCCTCCCTGACCACAGTCTTCCCTCTTACTCTGTGTGTTGCATCTGCCTCATAATGATGGGGAGGACAATTCCAGCTCATATTCACAAAGGTGTACCTGTGGAGAGCACTCCTCTAAGTCATGACACATGTCAATTCATGTCCTACTCACGATACCTCTGTGAGGGGGGTGCCATCATCTGTCATCTTATAGGGGAAGGAACTGAAGCCCTGAGAAAGATAGCAACTTGTCCCCGGGCACCCTGCTCGCCTGTGACAGACCTGGCTTCAAATCCATACTGAATCCTGAACCCAGCCTCTTGGCCTCAACAACCTGGCCCCTCCCGTGGGTGTTTCTATTTTCACCACTGCCTATCTCTGTGTCACAATGCATTGACTTTTCTGTCACCTCCGCCACACTGTGAAGCAGGGGCTGTGGCCCTACCCGGAATAGCTAACCCACAGTCTGTCCACTTAATTGAGCTACGGCTGAAAATTAGGTCCCAAACGCAATGACATTTTAAACCTATCTACGCATGCAATTGTATTTCTGTTTCCACAAGGGGGTCAAGCAGCCACTGGTCACTTCAGCAAGGCAGGGCCCACTTCATGGTTTTCCCATGCAACTCCCACAGGTGAGACAAAGCGCCCTTCAGGGAACTCGGTTCCTTGGTGGAGTCCATGGTAGAACACTGGTAGGTGCACTTCAGGGCTCCACAGCCAATGTAAAGAAAGATAAGAGGCCGGTAGCCATGGCTCATGCCTGTAATCCTGGTACTATGGGACACCGAGGCAGGTGGATCATGAGGTCAAGAGATCGAGACCATCCTGGCCAATATGATGAAACCCCGTCTCTACTAAAAATACAAAAATTAGCAGGTCATGGTGGCACCCACCTGTAGTCCCAGCTATTCGGGAGGCTGAGGCAGGAGAATCGCTTGAACCCAGGAGGTAGAGCTTGCAGTGAGCCAAGATCATGCCACTGCACTCCAGCCTGGGCAACAGAGCTAGACTTCATCTCAAAAAAAAAAAAAAGAAAAGAAAAGAAAAAGTGCATAAAGCCATAAAAAACTGGTGCTAAGTCAGTCTGAAAAGACTACGCGTTGCAGGATTCCAAGTACATGACATTCCAGAAAAAAACAAAACGATTCAGGGACATCAGTGGTAGGCGAGGCACAGTGGCTCATGCCTGTAATCCCAGCACTTTGGGAGGCCAACATGGGCGAATCACTTCAGCCCTGGAGTTCAAGATCAACCTGGACGACAAGGTAAAACACCGTCTCTATAAAAAGTTTAAAAATTAGGCTGGGCATGATGGCTCATGCCTGTAACCCCAGCACTTTGGGAGGCCAAGGCGGGTGGATCACCTGAGATCAGGAGTTTGAGACCAGCCTGGCCAACATGACAAAACCCCGTCTCTACTAAAAATATAAAAATTACCTGGGCCTGTAATCCCAGATACTTGGGAGGCTAAGGCAGGAGAATCGCTAGAGCTGGGAGGCGGAGGTTGCAGCAAACCGGGATTGCGTCATTGCACTCCAGTCTGGGTGACAGAGTGGGGCTCTGTCTCAAAAAAGAAAGAAACAAGAATTTAAAAATTAGCTGGGTGTGGTGGTGTGTGTTTGTAGTCTCAGCTACTCAGGTGGCTGAGGTGGGAGGATCACTGGAACCCAGGAGTTCAAGGCTACAGTGAGTTATGATCACACCACTGCATTCCAGCCTGGGCGATGGAGAAAGATCCTGTCTCAAAAAAAAAAAAAAAAAATCAGCAACTTCCTGGAATTAGCAAGAAAGGGGAAGAATCGGTGGAGCACAAAGGATTTTAGGGCAGTGAAACTATTCTGAATGATACTGTAATGGTGGATACTGTAATGGCTGCTTGACCCCTTGGAAACAGAACTACAACTGCATGCATAGGTAAGTTTAATTCATTGTGTTCTAACATTCCACAGTAACTCAATTCAGTGGACAGACTGTGGGTGGATACCGTAAAGGAGAATCACTTGAACCCGGGAGGCGGAGGTTGCAGGGAGCTTAGATCACACCACTGCACTCCAGCCTGGGCAACGGAGAGAAACTCTGTCTCAAAAAAAAAAAAGGTAAAAAAAATTCAATTGGTGCCTGTTTATGGGCAGAGGGATGATGTCCATGATAGTGATAACAACAGTAATAGTAATTGACACTTGTAGAAGACCTAATGTAAGTCAGATGCTGAAGAACTTTCTTAATATTCTAACAATTCTATCAGGAAAGTACTTATCCCCATTTATAAATGAAGAATCCAAAGCATAGAGAGCTTCGGTGACTTATCCAAGGCCAAACAGCCTATAAATGGTGGAACTGGTGATTTTTATTCCCACGGTGCTGCTCTCAGCCATCTTTTCTGCCTGTGCCTTTCAGAAAGCTGCCTCAAGCCTACCTCCGAATTCTAGGATTCTATCCACAGGGCCCCTAACATTGCCAAAAGCAAAGAGATTAACTGCCCAACTAGAATATGTGACATTCAGGCTGGAGACAAAGGTTTTGGCTTCACTTGGTTTCCAAATAACAAAGTCATTTCTTTGCTCCAATTATTAACCTATTTAAGAAATATGTTGGTCATGTTTCCCTGTACTGTACTGCCCCCAAAGTATAGGGAAATGGTGAATACCTACTCCACACCGGCATCCCTTGGTAGTACCACCAGGGTAAACAATGAATATACCAACGCTATAATAATCAAATGAAAGATCAGAAGTGTTTTTTTACAGGCCAGGCACAGTGGCTCACACCTGTAATCCCAGCACTTCGGGAGGCCGAGGCAGGCAGATCACTTGAGCCCAGGAGTTTGAGAACAGCCTGGACAACATGGCAAGACCCCGTCTCCACACTCAAAAAAAAAAAAAAATACAAAAATTAGCCAGGAATGGTACTGTAGTCCCACCTATTCGGGAGGCAGAGGTGGGAAGACCCCTTGAGCCCAGGAGGTTGAGGGTGCAGTAAGCTGTGATCAGTGATGCCCCTGCACTCTAGCCTGGGTGACAGAGGGAGGCCCTGTCTCAAAAAAAAAAAAGAAACAAGAAAAGTAGTTTTTACAGTTCCATACTACTAGAGAAGAATCATGGAAAGGTACATTCTCATAGAGTTATGTTTTCAGAATTTATTCAGAAGGAGCCAGGTGCAGTGGCTCACACCTGTAATCCAGCACTTTGTGAGGCGGAGGCAGGTGGATCACTTGAGGTCAGAGGTTCGAGACCAGCCTGGCCACCATGGCAAAACCCTGTCTTTACTAAAAATAAAAAAACTAGCCAGGTGTAGTGGCGCTCGCCTGTAATCCCAGCTACTTGGGAGGCTGAGGCATGAGAAACACTTGAACCCCGGATGCAGAGGTTGCAGTGAGCCAAGATGGCACCTCTGCACTTCAGCCTAGGCAACAGAGCGAGACTCTGCCTCAAAAAAAAAAAAAAAAAAAAAAAGAATTTATTCAGAAGAATGTTCATCTAAAATAACATAAATATTCATCATGTATCTGGGGAAACAAATATGTTTCCACCTTTTAACTTATAAAGCTGGAAAGAAACCAGTCATCAGTGAGTTAAGAGGTATCACATGGAGGGGGCATTGAAGAACCCACACTTTTCAATATTTTTCCCCTTTACTGTTTACTTTCACATGCAACTGGGAATAAAAGCAGTAGATATGCTACACACTGGCATTTAGAAATTGTTTAAAATGGAGCTAAAGACTTCCCATTTAAAATTGAAGAAGAGCATCCCTTTGCAAACCAACCATGTATCTCACGCCCTCCAGACCCTCCAGACCCTGCCGAGGCCTCTGCTTTTCCACTGTCAAGCCGAGTCCCCCTGGAGAACAACTGCTGTGCATATGAACACCCTGACCCCAGCAAGACCCCCAACTCCCCTCCTACAGGTGAGCAGCTGGATTCCTCACCTATGAATGACATGACCATACCATTTCCTGATTTTATTTTGTTCCATTTTTCTTATAGAACGCCCCATACTCTAGGTATGGAGTTGAGCAGCTGCCACTCTGTCCTCTGATCAAAGTCATGGTCCTCTCCTGTCTTTCCGTTGTCCCAGCTCACCTGAGAGACTTTCTGGGAAGAGACTCAGAGGGAAAGGGATGTACCATGCCATTCATGGAGAATTCCCAATGACCAGCTTGGAAGGCAGTTGAAATTTTTAAAGGAGCTTCCTGCCTATCTGCATACCAAACTAAAAAGATGGAAAGAAAACCAAACAGCTTTACCAGTTAACGACACCATCCTTCAGTGCATACCATCAGACTCCAAATAATCCATATTAAGTGGTAAAAGCCCATGAACTGGAAAGAAAGAAGGCTTCTGCAATGACAACACCAAAAAGATAGGGCAAGTCCCTAGTATCTCAGGGTATTCCCCACGCCCTGCAGATGTGCATGGTCATACACTTCCCACCAGGTAATACTCGGGAAGTATTTAAGATGCTAGATGAAAGGCATCTGTTACCCAGGGGCAATCCCTCTAAGTTTCTTGCAGTGGTGATTAAAGCAATTGCCCTCCATCCCTTCCCTACCTTCCAGTGATGTGAGGTTTAATTAATATGCACTTGGGGTTTTAAGATCCCTAGATGAAAAGAGAACCAGATGTGAAAGTTATTATTATTTTGTTCAAAGTAGACGGGTATACTAACATCTGCGGGCAAGTGTACCACATGCCACTTAAAACAGGCTAACAGGGTCATATGCCAAAACGTTCAGGTTTGCATTTCTGAAAAGCTCAGAGATCTGACAGATGTGTTCTGGCCGTGATTTAACATGCAGCTCCAGTGAGAAGGAAGCAGATATGACAAATGGTTCACTTATTTCAGAACTAAAACCCCAGAGGAGCAGTCTGAACCAAAAAGGGAAGTGATCAATGGAAAAGAGGGTCGAGTCTGCTCACGGGCAAGGCAAGGGGGCAACACGGAGCATGTGCACGGAGTAGGAGCTTTCTGTCTCGAAGGCAAATGAAACACTGGGCTGCAGGGAACCCGAAATTATCTTCAAGCATTTTTTAGCCATGCTTGAACTCATTCTAGAATTCATCAGCTAAGTACCCTCGTAGGATAAAAAGTCCCTTTCCTCATCCTCTGTAAATAAAGAGATCTGTGGGCCGGGCGCGGTGACTCATGCCTGTAATCCCAGCACTTTGGGAGGTCGAGGTGGGCAGACCATTTGAAGTCAGGAGTTCGAGACCAACCTGGCCAACATGACAAAACCCGTCTCTACTAAACATAGAAAAAATTAGCCTGATATGGTGACGCACACCTGTGATCCCACTACTTGGGAGGCTGAGGCACGAAAATCGCTTGAACCCAGGAGAGGCAGAGGTTGCAGTGAGCCTAGATTGCACCACTGCACTCCAGCCTGGGCAACAGAGTGAAATGCCATCTCAAAAAAGAAAAATAAATAAATAAATAAATAAAAGCAAAGCAAATATTTGTGCCCACCCCCACCACCCTGTACCAGTGGGATCAGACTGTGTGAGCAATAACAAAGTCTAACGGACGCTCAAACACAGGCTTACTGAGAACCACAGTCCACATGAAATGGTGTGTAGTCTCCTCCCAACGCAGCCATCAGGCAGAACCTACGAACCTAAACCAGACCGTGTCTCCTTAGTCCTACCTACAACCCTCAAAGGCTTCTCATCTCATCAGCAGTCCGGCAGCCCTGGACTGACGACCCTCCTCTGTCTGCATCGCCTTGGCTCTCTCACTTTGCTCTTTCCATCCAAACTTCCAACATGCCCAGCCCAGCTCTCTGCCCTCCGCTTCAATGCTCCCTCTGTCAGCCCAGGGCTCGCTTCCTCACCCCCTTGCCATCTTGGCTCCAATGTCACCCATGCAGTGGGGCCTTCCTAACTCCCCTATGTTCAGAAGCTCAAACACCCAACACTTCCTTGCTTCAAGGGTCTCCACTGTAACAATCACCTTCCCACATGGTACATGTTATAACTACAGTCGCCTCTCCCTATCTACGGGTTCAGTATCCATGGCTTCCGTATCTGTGGACTCAACCAACCGTGGATCAAAAATAATCAAAATAAATCAAGAAATGATTGTGCCTGTACTGAACACGTACATATTTTATTTTTTGAGACAAAATGTCACTCTGTCGCCCAGGCTGGAAAGCAGCAGCACAATCACGGCTCACTGCAGCCTCAGCTTCCTGGGCTCACATGATCCTCCCGCCTCAGCCTCCTAAGTAGCTGGGAACACAGGCACACGGCACCATGCCTGGCTAATTTTTTTTTCTTTTCACTCTAAGTTCTGGGATACACGTGCAGAACATGCAGGTTTGTTACACAGGTATACATGTGCCATGGTGGTTTGCTGCACCCATCAGCCCATCATCTAGGTTTTAAGCCCTGCATGCATTAGGTATTTGTCTCCCTCCCCTTGACCCCCACCCCCCAACAGGCCCTAGTGTGTGATGTTCCCCTCCCTGTGTCCATGTGTCCTCACCGATCAGCTCCCACTTATGAGTGAGAACCTGTGGTGAATTTTTCTATTTTTTGTAGAGATGGGGTCTCGCTATGTTGCTCAGACTGGTCTCGAATTCCCAGGCTCAAGTGATATTCCTGCCTTAGCCTCCCAAAGTGCTGGAATTACAGGTGTGAGCCACCATGCCTAGCCCAGACTTTTTTTCTCGTCGTCATTCCCTAAACAATACAGTATAACAACTATTACATGGCATTTATTTTGTTTTAGGTATCCGTAGATGATTTTAAAGGTGTGGAAGGATGTGCCTCAATTATATGCAAATGCTATGCCATTTTCCATAAGAGATTAAGCATCTGTGGATTTTGGTGTCCTCAGGGCAGGGAGGGGTCGTCCTGGAACCAACTCCCCACAGATAAGCATGGACAACACCTCTTGATATTGTCTGTATTCAGAATGTCAGTTCCCTGAGGGTAAGGATGCTTCCCAGTCTTCTGCCCTATTGTCTCCTTACTATCTGCAACTGAGCACGTGAATACAGTCAACACACAGAAGTCAGAGACAACCCACAAGGAGAAACACTGAGGCCGGCTCCCAGAAAAATCCTCATAATTGCTCACTTTCGTGCTAAGGTGCCTGTGCACACAGTCCTGGCGACTCCTTGTGGGAAGGGTGATAAGACTGAGGCGGGATTTGACCATGTCTGGTCCCCAGGTCACAGTACTTTCAAATACGACCAAATCCCTACTCTCCCTAACCACCCTTGATGCAGGAAAGGGTGGCAAACACGGCATCTACCATATGAATCAGCTCACCAGAAAATGCATCCTTAGTGTCCACAGCGCAGCACATGGCCAGAAGGAAGAAAACAGGAACGTGAAGTCAGCGCTTTCACAGCTATGAAGCCGCCAGGGAAAATCCCGTTCTCAGAGCATCAGAGCCTCCTGCTTGATGAGGGATTCTCCCCCGCTGCCCAATGACTGCTGCCCAAGCCGACGGGCTGCAAAGAACTTCGAGAAGTAATCTAGGTCAAAAGACACTTTACTGGATGTCAGGAGCAGAACGCAGTGCTGTGTCTCCTCAGCTTTGGTTTGAATGTTGTTGCTGTTTCATAAAACCATTTTATAGAGCAGTTCAAGGTTCACAGCAAAATTACGCAGAAAGCACAGATTTCCCGTATACCTCCTGCCCACATGCACAGCCTCCCCGACTACCAACATCTTTCACCAGAATGGTCCGTTTGTTGCAATCAACAAACATATATTAACACATCATTATTACCCAAAGTCCATAGTTTACATTAGGGTTCAGTCTTGGAGCTGTACATTTCATGGCTTTAGACGAACATATAATGACATGTATCTACCATCACAGTCTCATACTGAGTAGTTTCACCATCCTGGGATCACCAGTCCTGTGTGCCCTGCCTGTTCATCCCTCTCTCCTCCCTAGCCCCTGGCAACCACCTTGATGGTTCTTCCACGTCCTTTCATGACTAGCTCATTTCATTTCAGTGCTGAATAATATTCCATTATCTGGATGGACCACAGTTTATACATTCACTTACTGAAGGGCATCTTGGTTGTTTCCAAGTTTCCAATAAAGCTGCCATAAACATCCATGTGCAGGGTTGTTTTTGATTTTTTGCATGGTTCTTTGTATTTTTTGTTTTTGTTTTTCTTTTTGGGGGACAGTTTCCCTCTGTTGCCCAGGCTGGGGTGGCACAATCTCAGCTCACTGCAACCTCCCCATCCCGGGCTCAAGTAACTCTTGTGCCTCAGCCTCCCGAGTAGCTGAGATTACAGGCGTTCACCACTATGCCCAGCTAATTTTTGTATTTTTGTAGAGATGGGGTTTCACCATGTTGGCCAGGCTCGTCTCGAACTCCTGACCTCAAGTGATCCGCCTGCCTCGGCCTCCCAAGGTTCTCTGTATGTTTTTAATAGCAGTGTGGTGTGGAGAGACACACCGAAAGAGAAATGAAAAGAATGACCTTAGCGAGTTAGAGACAAAATAGACTTCATACTCTCCAAGAAAGTCACTCTTTCTAAGAACACTTTTGAGAAGTTAAATTTGGCAAAGAAGTCTAGTGTTAGTTTTATATACACATGCATCCATTTCTAATACTATGATTTCTTTTCCAAGCACTTCAGATGGATTTATAAACTCTGAAAGGTAAAATGTGATTTGAAGATTTTCTTTTGTCCCTGTTAAATAAACACGTGTGTGGAACTTCGCTGTATATTCCATTATACTTAGGCTGTGTTTGCCCAACTGGTACTACCAGCCCACGTGTTCTGTGAGGCATCTACTGCTCTGGCATACAGAGCCAGTGCTAAAAAAGAAAAAAAAAAAAAAAAAAAAGCTGGGTTGAATGCGTTTCAAAGATTCAACCAAGTAGTCAACAAAGATGATGACAAACTTTAAAACAAAGATGCCTACAAATTTCTGGACACAGGAGTAGAAATGAATTAGGAAAGTAAGCATCCATCCTACCAATTATGTCTCTAATAATGGTTAAACCAAAGTTGCAAAAATATAGGCATCTCAAGGCAGATAGGTCCATCCCTTAGAAAAGGGGAGCTCATCACATCAAACACAGCCTGCAGGCCCATAGGCCCAACCGGCCATGACGACTGCCAGGGGAAAAATGAGGAACGACGATGTCCCAGAACCCAAACGTGTCTTAAATGTGATTCCAAAAGAAATTACTTCTCAACTATCTCTGAAGTCCAAATGCATTCCTGGTAGGACAGAGCCTACCCTACCACACTCCTGAGGACTGGGAATCTCCGGCTATGCCATACCAGCTTGAAATATCCAGTCAAAAGGCATGTGACCAGGCCTCCCATTGGACAGCACTACCTTCCTACTGAGGGCTGACATTCTGCAGACAAATTTCCCAAATCCTGTATTGACCACTAAGTATTCCTGGGCACTCACACCCACTGCCATTTGTGAGTCAAAAGGAGGGCTGGCAAGGGAGCCTGGTGGCTACACAGACAGGGGTCACAGAATGAGGGTCCCACGTGCAGGATTTCAGTCTGATTTCAAACGATGGAAATAAGAGGCAGGCAAGTCCCATTTCAATACCAACTTCATGTGCTCTTGAGAAGAGGGAAATATTGAACATCCAGACCTGCTTTTTGCTTTCTTTTAACTACAAGGTCCCAGCGAAAACATAATCCGCGTCTAACATATCCAGTTACTGAGAAAAAGCACGTCCACGGTCCTGTGTTCTCTTCACCTGGCTAGTAACAAACGGAGTCTTTTCCCATTTTGTTTAATTTTTCTGCTCTCAAAATTACTTCCAGATCCTATTTTTTTTCTTTAGTTTTCATTTTCATCCTACACGAAAACCCCTACTCCTGGAGTAAAAAGGAAAGAAAGAAAAGAAAACCACCAGAAGTTAACACGGTATTTTAAAATACACCGCCAAAAATATAAAGCCCAGCCACGGCATCTGAGACTGAAAGAAACAAATAAATAATGTGTACATCAATAATGCAGCACTATGAAGCTAAAAGTTGAGTCCTGGTACATAACATCCATATTACAGGTTTTGCCAACTATAGAGAGAGAAATTTCTATACATCTCAAGGAACCTAAGGATGCAACTCACACAGCCCTGAGCAACCGGCTCAACGAAGGTCGAAGAGTCAGGAAGAGCCCAGGATAAGAACTTCAGTCTCTTGACCTCTTTCTAGCCCAGTGCTCACCCTCTCATACTTCATTAATAATTGTAATAATTATTTTCATATTTATTAATCATATATAAATCATATATATGTGATCATTTTGTTTAAACATAAATGACTGAGTTTACCAGAAATACCCTCATTCACCTCATTCAAAAAAATTTTTTTTGTTCACCAAAAGAGAAAAATCACTGTGCCCTGAGCAGGAACAATTTCTAGCAGTATCAACACTGCCAGTGGAACCACCGGGAGAAAATGCTCAAACCACCACCAAGGAACTCGCGATAAAACGCCCACACTCACATTCACACCATGTACGTGATCATTAAAATCACCCTCCAATGACCTACAAAAAAAAAAAGGTCTGTTGGTTAGAGTTCTTCCTAAATGGCTCATTACACATCTGCGCAAACTAGATTCCTCTAAACACTGAGGAAGGTGAAGCAGAAATACTAAGAGTCCATATTGGTTTTCTATCCCAACTCTTAAAAAGAACTAAATAAGGCCGGGCGCGGTGGCTCACGCCTGTAATCCCGGCACTTTGGAAGGCCGAGGCGGGAGGATCACAAGGTCAGGAGATCGAGACCATCCTGGCTAACATGGTGAAACCCCGTCTCTACTAAAAATACAAAACAAAATTAGCTGATCGCAGTGGCGGGAGTCTGTTGTCCCAGCTACTTGGGAGGCTGAGGCAGGAGAATGGCGTGAACCTGGAAGGCGGAGCTTGCAGTGAGGGGAGATTGCGCCACTGCACTCCAGCCTGGGCAGCAGAGCCAGACTCCGTCTCAAAAAAGAAAAACAACAAAAAAAGAACTAAATAAGCCAGGCATGGCGATGTGTGACTGCAGTCCCAGCCACTCAGGAGGCTGAGGCAGGAGGATTGCTTGAGGCCAGGATTTCAAGGCCAGCTTGGGCAACACGGCGAAATCACATCTCTCAAAAACAATTTTTATTTTAAATAAATAAATGAATTAAAGACTGTAGATGCACAGTTCACCGCTTGAGCTACCAACACAGGGAAATCAGGACCACAGAGGCTGGGGTTTCTCAGCTGCTCAGAGGGCTGAGGACCTGGGTAGGCGTGGTGTGTCCGCCTGGTGGCTGCTGAGCCCAGCTGAGGCACTTTACTGCTCCCCACCTCCGTTTTTTCAGCTGTAAATTCACTAGAATGATAACAGCTCATTGGATTACTTTGAAGATTAAATGTCCTGACTCTTCAAATTTATCAAACTTCTAGTTTATACCTCTGGTTTGAACCCTTATATGAACTGTCTCTCTTTTTGTTTTTTCTTTTGAGACAGGGTCTGGCTCTGTCGCCCAGGCTGGAGTGCAGTGACGCAAACATGGCTCACTGCAGCCTCAACCTTCTGGGCTCAAGCAATCCTCCTGCCTCAGCTTCCTGTATAGCTGGGACGACAGGCATGCACCACCACACCCTGGCTAATTTTCTTTATTTTCCTGTAGAGACCAGGCCTCACTTTATTGCCCAGGCTGGTCTCGAACCCAGGCTCAAGTGATCTTCCCACCTCAGCCTCCCAAAGTGCTGCGACTATGGGCATGAGCCACCACGCCTGGCCTGAACACTTATGAATTCCTGATGGTATATCTTTTCTTCCCTTCTATACTGTAAGCTACACTGTATCCCAAAGATGATATTCTACACTGTACCCCAAAGATGATATTCTACACTGTATGATATTCATAGCTACCCAATAAATGATTGGTTGAAAGAATGAATGAGCTAACCACATCACCCTCTCCCTCCAAAAAATTAATATGAAGCATAGTAACTAGATGTCACTCTGCTAACTTGAATACACTACCTTACCTTGGCTTGTTGAGACTTCTGCAAATACATTAGAAAGATAAACAGCAACAGTTACTACGTAGAGGTGAGAATCGGAAACGCTTGCAATCAACGCTTATGGCTATAGGCTTTTCCACTTCGATTCAACCCCACACTTGGTTTGCATGCAGGCAATTGCAACCACCCCTGGTGTTCCACTCTAAAGCTGAAACCGCGAAAAACCCATTTTATTTTCACCTAATGTCAACTCTTGTGCTTTCTTTGAAGAGGGATCCTGCTGCCTCCAGCCCTCCCCACCTGGGCGCTGTTTCTTTATTATCCTCCCCCCTTTTTTTTCTGACTTGGGATCTCACTCTGTTGCCCAGGCTGGAGTGCAATGGTGTGATTCTGACTCACTGCAGCCTCAAACTCTGTGGCTCAAGGGATTCTCCCCCTGCTCAGTCTCCGGAATCGATGGGATTTTATGCAGGAAACGCTGCACTCGGCTGTTCTTCATCAATGCTTCAGTCCTCATTACACATATTGATGCTGTTTGATCAGCAAAAAAATCCCACTGATAAGGGCATCTAACTGCTCTATCTTAACTCTCTGGGGATTTCAGATACCCTCACCTGCACCTCCAGTAAAGCTAACCCAGGCCCCTGGAAAGAATTTTTTCCGAGCTCTGAAAGTAGTTATCTGTAGCCCATCCCTCCCTTGACAGCCCCCACACGGTTCATTCCCATCCCCGTAAGCAAACCGAACTCTGCTGAGCATCAATTAGGAGCAGGGGCAAAAGGCTGTGTGCTCTGAGCAGACTGGCTCCTTCCCAAGCTAAACACACTTATGTGCATCTGACTCCATTACCGCCCCAGCCTGCACACGTAACGGGGCGCCCAGCCTTTCCGGAGGTGAGCTTGTGTTTACCCACTGCCGTGGGGGTATTTCCCAGTCGGCCTCTCCTCCCCCCAGCGGAGACTGGCTGCAACCACCCTACCCCCCACCCAGGCAACCAAATGTGACATCCAAGGAGTTCCCGGAGTGGCCATCTGTCCCTGCCATGCCAATGTTTACGCAACATGGGCAGGAGAGGGACAGGCCAGGGAAGGCCCCAGGGTATCTTGCATCAGACCCAAGGCATCGAAATCCCAGGCCGTTTGTGCCACAAAACACGACAGTGAAAGAAGAGTCCTCCGTCTAACCGGACAGGTTCCTGGTTCCTAAAGAGAAGCATCAAATCTCTTTAACTTTCCTGAGGGTGTTCAAAGAACCAGCCTGATACGTTTCACCTGTGGATGAGCATCTAAAAATAACATGAGATCCCTAATTTTGCAGTTTTAAAAATATTACCTGACCGCCCCCCCAACCCTCCACAAAGTTAAACCTAAACACGGTATTTCAGACAACAGTGACTTCAACAGGTTCATGAACAGTGAAGTGCCAGGAGGAACTGGCTAATGTAGAAAAGATTTAGATCAGAACTAAATTCAAGCCAGGTGCAGTGGCTTATGCTTGTAATCCCAGCACTTTGGGAGGCTGAGGCGTGTGGATCACCTGAGGTCAGGAGTTCAAGACCATCCTGGCAAACATGGTGAAACCCCGTCTTTATTAAAAATACAAAAATTAGTTGGGCATGGTGGTGCATATCTGTAATCCCAGCTACTTGGGAGACTAAGGTGGGAGAATCGCTTGAACCTGGGAGGCGGAGGTTGCAGCGAGCCGAGATCGCACCGCTGCACTCCAGCCTAGGTGACAGAGCGAGACTCTGTTTCAAAAAAAAAAAAAAGAAGAAGAAGAAGAAATAAACTCAAGAATCTCCAAATTCTAGAGTCAATATGACCATCAGACATCCTCATCTAAATGTCTCTGTTTATATTCAGAACCAGCGGTCAAGATGTGTGGGAATGGTCACGAGTTTAGAAATCAGATAAAACACAGTTCAAGTCCAGGGTCACTGCCACAATAGTGCGATTTTAGTCAAGCTCCCTAGGTTCCACCAAGTAGACTTGGAGATGAGAATACGCACAGGCCCAGAGGGGCTGTGAGCTGCAATCATGTATTCTGTTAGAGATCACAAAGCAGAAGAATGCCAGGCACACAGTAGGCATTCAATGTTTGCATCTTCCTTTCCAGCCCTAGCCCTCCTTCCACAGCCTTACAATGGGGGGCGCACCCAGGAGACAGAAGATGTCCAAGACAGCGCAGGTGAAGAGAGAAGCCACCGCGGAGCGCTCGGCTGGCCATCAGCTAAGACTCGGCGCACTGACTCTGCTGAGGCATATTTCTGTTATCTTTCGAATGGGGGACAAAAGACGCTTGACATGTTTCACCTACCATTTGCATGAAATCTGTTGAACTACATTCCAAGTATTGGGGGAGAATCCACATTATTCATCACATAAATGCGCTTAAACTCCCTCTGGGGGGAAGACGGGCTAGCCACTGTGCCTGAAGCCAAGAGATGACACATCCATTCTATGACTCAACTCGAGCAGCTGCAGTGTGAAAATACACACACAGGCTCACAAAGAAATGGGCTAACAATTTTTAGATTTGCCCCTTGTGTGTGTGTGTTTTTTTTTTTTTTTAGTTTTGCTCTTTAACCTCATTATTTTCCTTTGCTCACAGAACCTGGAAGCAACGTTGGCATTGCTCTGGACAGCTCTGACCAGATTTTAATCCCAAAAAGAATCCCTCAACACTGTGGCACATGTGGCACAGGGCACAGTCACAGCTCTCAGGGACTCAGGATCCTACTTCGGGGGAGAGCTCGGAAGGGTAACATCATGAGAAGGAACACTGGTTCCGAGGGGCAAAAATCACAGTGACTGGGGCAGTCCAGAAGGACAGGCGGGAGGAGGTGGACTTGAACTGACCCTGAAGGAGGTAAAATCTGAATCGGCAGAGAGCAGACAGGAGGCCACTGGGGGTAACCAACAAGGACAGACGCCCTGAGACAGGACTCAGTAAAGCAAAGCTGATTCTGGCAGGCTGTGTGGCCACTTGTTCAGCTAACATTTACTAGGCACGCCATGGCAGTCACTATAGCCATGCTGGGGCAAGTATAAAGAGAAGTCCAAGCAGCCCACCGTGGAGGAACACACAATAGCACAGTGATCAGGAGACCAGACTCCATGGGCCAGGCTGCCTGGGTTCAAATCCGGGTACCTCACTTTCGAATGCTATTGTTTTGAATAGGTTACTGAGGCCAAAGGTGAGAAGTCATGAATATATTTTTGATTAGGAAGTGTTTTCAGAGAAAACCAGAAAGTAGGTAGGGGAGACCTTGGAGGGACGGAAGCCCTGGGGGCACTCTAGACCCAGGGCAGATAAGACCTCAGCGATGGCCTGGAATATGTGCAACCTTCTCAGGGTTAGCCCTTGCTAGGGATGCCCTGGGGGTATAGAGACTACCAGGTAGTTGGCCAAAGGGAATCCAGCCCCTAAGGGCACCCTCCACCAAAGACAGCAGGAGCAAAAGCACTCAGGGAGAGGGAATTCACTAGACAGGTGAAGGGGATCCAAAGGCATAGGGGCTGAACGTGGACAGCCAGTGCCCCAAAGGATTAATGGTGGTTGTTTTTATTATTATCATTTTGAGACAGTCTCTCGCTCTGTTGCCCAGGCTGGAGTGTGGTAGTGCAATCTCAGCTCACTGCAAGCTCCACCTCCTGAGTTCAAGCGATTCTCCTGCCTCCCCGCGTAGCTGGGATTACAGGTATGCGCCACCACACCTGGCTAATTTTTATATTTTAGTAGAGACAGGGTTTCACCATGTGGGCCAGACTGGCTCGAACTCCTGACCTCAAGTAATCCGCCCACCTTGGCCTCCCTAAGTGCTGGGATTACAGGTGTGAGCCACTGCACTCCGGCCTATTATTGTTTTTACCCCTTGAAAAAGGCACGTAACCTAATTATGATAATACAATGTGTCTGTATTATCACAGGGCAAGTGAGTGCTTTGACTCTGCTCTCTGTTAGAGGGTACCCTTAGGGGCTGGATTCCCTTTAACTACCTGGGAGTCCCTGTATCCCCAGGGCATCCCTAGCAAGGGCTAACCCTGAGGAGGGTGCACATATTCCAGGTCAACTCGGAGGTCTTATCTGCTCCATGTCCAGAGAGCCCTTGAAAGAAAGGTTTTTCCAAGCCACTGTGTACATTCAGAGAAAGGAGTGGCTACGCCGCTGTGCGTCTGGATGCAGGCAGAGCGGAGCAGCAGGTAAGACTGGAGGAACAAGTCACAGCAAGATCTGCAAAGCAGGACCCGGAATGCAGGGTGGGAAACTGAAAGTTACAGGAATCACGCACGCCTCAGGAAGCATCTGTGATTCCTGCTTTCTCTCAAGTCCGCAGTCTCCTATTGTGTTCAATTTCTGGACCAACAACATAGGAGCCAAACCTGGTAAAGGTTAAATAATGCATCTCGATGTCATCTGCTAACAAGGTCGAGGTGGGTTTGTCCATGAGAGGAAGGCAAAGTTGAAAAGAACAAGAGCAACTTTGCATAGCTAGAAAGCCCCTTTTGGTCTATGTCATTCTCCTCCTAGGAAGTACATGGGGACTGCATGGGCAGAGGTGACCATTCCCACTTAGCAGAAGGGAAACTGAAGTACGCACAGCCCTTTCTGCTGGAATTCCCTAGAAGGGGTCTGTGCCACATACAGGAAGTAGGGAGGGTGTCTTTGCAGCATATTTCTTCTCTTGGAGTAACTGCGAACGTTGCACGGCGACCACTTGATCCATTCTGTGAAAGTCCCAAGCCTGTCACACAATAAAGACGTCCAGTTTCACCGCAGCAGGGAGGACCGCATGAAATATTCCCACTTGAACAAAACCACTTAGCCGTTTACATCAATGCTCACCCTGTCTCGTTAAAAGTGATGTGAATCCACACGCAACAGCCCCCAAACCAGCATGTTGATACCAAGTTTCCCCAGCTGCATCCAAATCAATTCCTTCTTCCCCTTTCCTAGTATCATGGGGGCAGGCAAAAGAGAAGTCAGAAAGACAGAGGATTACCCGCAGCCAACTCCAAAACAAAATAACCATGGGAACCACCCAGGAAGAATGGGAAGGGTTCCCAGGAAACCCATTTCAAAGCCTCAGATTGCAAGTGGGGAGACTCAGCAACCCTTTAACCACCAAAACAATCGTCACAAACAATGAACTTTCTATTGTACCAAAAAAGGTGGATTTGGGCAGGATCAAGATAATAAAGACTTTAAAAGCTTCAATCCTCATTCCCCAGCCTTCTGCAAACGCCACACTTACCCCATTGGAAACAGAAGAGGCTTTGTCAAGATCTCCAAATGTGCCATCTGCAGGGACTGCTCACATACTAGGTGAGACGCTAGGATTCAGAGCATCATCCCCCATGGTACCAACCAGCCTCCTCTTCCTCCTCCTGGGCTTCAGGTCTAGAAAGGTGGGTCTCAGTCCACAGTGATTCTACCTGTAAGAGCAACATAAGAAAATAATGGGTTTTGTGCTTCTTTTTTATATACCTCTAGAGATTGCAAGATTATCCGCAGAAACATTAATGTGATAACACAGGAAAAGTACTTCACATGTTGCAGACACTCAATACATTAGTATTTAGTATTGATATTTTAATAAGCAATTCATATTTTAATAAAGAAGCATTTACCAGGCTTAGTTCTCTACAGCTTTGTAGAAAGCACCTCAACTATAGAGATTCTTGCCCAGCAAAATCTCATAGTCTATGGAAACACTGAAGCATGTGGCTGCAAGGTACTAGAGGCAGCTCTACCATTCAGTACAAGAGCTCACACATCAATCCACCCTAACCATTTCAAGAAACAAAACTTTCCAAAAGTGATGATCTCTTCCCTAAAAGTTTTACCAATGAAAGCCACGCTAACACTTGTTTTCAAGCAACGGCATCAAAATAAACTGGAGAAGCGGGTGTTGCAAAATACTTATGAAAACTACGCCTCCTTGTTCTCTATTCTCATGAAAGCATTGGCTAGAACAAAATAGCACCACCGGGTCATAGCGGGCAGGCCAGACCAGGTGCAGCTAGTCAATCTGTCTTCATCGAAAATAACTCCACACTCGAAGCTGATTCACTACCCCAAATGTAAACCAAGACTCACTCCTTGAGCAAAGCAGAACGACTTTAGCATAGCACCATAAAGCCAATGAAGCCTTTTCCCAGCTCACAATCCCTTCCCATCCCCAGTCCAGTCCCTTTCAATACTAGATGCATAAATAAATGCTAACTAATTATGCCATTACACAGGACAAGGTCCTAATACCCTAGGACCTTGTCAACTGAGAGACCCTAGAAAGAACCAATGGCTCAGGGTTGGGCAAACTCAATAATGCTAGATTCCCTTGTCGGGGAATATTAACCAGTCAAGCTCCTCTGTCCTATGCTCTTATTGTCCCTTTTTGGTTACAACATCAACCATAATACCAAACAATCAACACTTCCCCAAAAGTGCTTAGAAACTCCAGGGTCTGAAACAGTACTCCAAGGTCTGTGGCACAAAAATGCTATGGCAGTCACCAGCATTCTCTGTCTTCAAGTTTAATTCTTTTCCTGTTTTAATTTAATTTTTAGAGATGGGGTCTCACTGTGTTGCCCAGGACGGCCTCAAACTCCTGGGCTCAAGGAACCCTCCTGCCTCAGCCTCCTGAGTAGCTGGAACTACAGGCACACACCACCATGACCAGCTTCCAAGTTAAATTCTTGAGTAACTAAATTTAACACACTTTGCCTTCATAGAAGCAACCCACTAACTTACATCCCAGTCGCTGCCAAGTTTTGGGCTTTGTACTCATTTCATTTTTACACTAAAGGCAGGCAAAAAAAAGAAAGAAAGAAAGAAAAAAATAACAGAGCAGTGGATAAGATCCTCAAGGAGATGAAACAGGAAAAAAAAAGAAAAAAGAAAATCCTGGGAAAGTAAGATAAAAATTGGAGGGAAGAAATGGTAACATAATCAACTAGGAAAATAAGATAAAAATACTGAAAATATGGAACTTGCCCATAATGAAGAGAGAACAAATGGGGGAAGTGGTTTTTGTTTTATTCTACTACAGTAACTTCACCTTCCTTCACCTTCCATTGAGAGAGGTGGTAAGGTTGGAAGTAGGACAAGAAAGGGTAGGAGGCAGAAAATACTAATCGTTACACTGAAAACACTCAATGTCACTATTAAATGCCTACTTTGTGCCAAACGAAGGATAGAAACCTTACATGAATATTCATAATGAAATCTCATTATACGCTGAATTCACAGTGCAATTTCACAATCCGTTTCCAGATCACATTTGAGGAAATACAAGTTCAGAGAGGTTAGGCAATTTTTCTGAGGCCACACAGTCAAAAGTGGCAGAGCAAGAATTCAAAGCCAGGTCTTTCTGACTCCAGCATCCTTTCTGATATACTCAGAAAGAATCTGTTCTGAGAAAACTTTAAAATGCTCAGACTCATGCATTAAATATGAACCAAAATGAAGTGTCTTCTCCAGTCATTACAGCAAATTTGTTCTGCTGTTGTACAAGGTAAATCTGTACTGTCAAGTGGGTTGAAAGTACCTACAATTCACTTTAAATTACCAGTAAGTCTTATGTAAATTCTAGTTACATTTTTCCAGAACAATATCACAGGATGTGCCTCAATGAATACACAAAACCCATCTTGGAACAATTTGGTCCACTGTGCATGGTGTTCACAAACAGAAAGTATATTTTAATAAAACTGAAAAAATATAATCTATGTCAAAGATACAAAGATACATATGTGGTGTCCTCCCACTTACAGCTAAGGAACTCAGTTGCTAATTTTCAAAGGCTGTTTAAGGTCTTTTTGACAGAGTTCCACTGGGCAGAATTTTAAAAATGAATATAAACTCAAGAAAGGAGGTGGTCTTTGTTTGTGTTCCAATTAAGATACCATCAAAAATCGAAGTTGGTTCTTCCAAAAGACCAATAAAATTGATAATACATTAGCAAGACTGATGGGGAAAAGGTACACATAACGCCATGAATGAAAAAGGAAACATACCTACAGATATACAGTCTTTAAAAATGTTATGAGGATATCATGTTCAATATGATACCAATAAATTTTAAATTGTACATAAAATTGGAAAATTTCTGTAAAAATTAGTTATTAAAACAAACAATTTTAATGATCTGGTACCTATTAAACAAATTTACAATTTAAAAACTGTCAGATAAGGTGGCACACGCCTATAGTCCTAGCTACAACAGGAGGTTGGGGCGAGGATCACCTGAGCCCAGGAGCTCCAGTCTAGCCTGGGCAACAGAGCAAGACTCCCATCTCTAAAAAGAAGAAATGAGTGAATAAAATTTAAAATATAACCAACCAGAGACAAATCAGCTTATTTACTGGGAGAGGCAGGGAGACAACATGAAAAGATAATGATATAGAAATTGCCACTTTCTCTCACATCTACACAGTCATATAGTAGCATTAACCCCAATTCCAAAAGTCCTCATGATGGTATCTTCTAACAGTCACATGTGACAATATCTAAAAACCTTTGCTCTGTGAACCGTGCAGTTCCCCTTTTTGTAGCTAAGAATTATTGTTCCATAAAACTCCGTCTATTAGTCAGTTTCACCAGCATTATCATGAGATCCAATTTGGTTGTCTTTCCTGTTGAGTGAGTTACTAAAGGTTCCTTGTGGGGTGGAGGGGCATGAGGGAGCAGGTCACAGGCCTCGTGTCAGCATCAGTTTCACATCGACCTGCTGCTGGGTCCTTTCTTGAGCCCAAAATGAGCTAGAACTCAGGGCTTTAGCCCTGGATCATGCAACCTGTTGGTCTTACCTAAGCCATGTCTGATTTGGTTGAAAAGTAATTTCCTTTCCATCTGTATCTTTAACTTCAAGGAAGTGGGAGAGTCAGAGCAAGCTAAGTGAACTGTGGCCCCAGCAACCTGCCTCCTGACCCCAAAGTTCAAGGGAAGGTATGCTGAGAGAGTCAGACAATTCCACTTTGATATTAGAAAAATGATAAAATCAGCTACTGACATTTTCCTGATTGTACCCACCCCAGACCCGGGAAAGAACATTTGGCTTGCTATAAATACAACAGAAACCACGCATTTTTCACCTTCATTTCTTCCCCTAAAAGTAAGATGATTCTGTAAACATTCTCATGAAAGGATTCGCTTACAAAGAACAAAAGCCAGCTCCAACTGCTGGTGTATCACTAAGCTGTTGATCAGGTATGAAGTAAGTGCAACAGGTAACAGTTAACCCAATAGCCTCCCTCTGACCTCTACACACTGAGCAAAAGCTACACAGGCCAAATGGAAGCCCCCTGACGAGCTCCAAACTTGAAATAAAATCTAAAGCCTATCTGCGAGAAGCCTCATTTGAGCCAGGTTTATCCTTTGCGGGGAGATACTGTCACTTGCAATAAGCCCAGCCCCCAGTGCCACCTTCCACCCAAACTTCCTCTCACACCCCACCCAAAATTGATTTAGGCAATCAATCCAAAGATAAGCTAGCTTTCACAGAAAGACAGACATTAAAAAAAAAAAAAAAAAAAAAGAAAAGAAAAAATTATCCAGATAAACAAATCACACCTCCACAGCCAGGAACCTAGAGCCGAACTAATTTAATCAGCTGTAAAATTAATGAGAAACACGAGACTTCCGATGTCCCACTCCAGAACTCCCATCCAGGTGCGGTCGGGAGCCACAGCTTCTGAGTATTCCTTCGGAACTTTTTGCTCACTTGATTCCCAAGCCTGCCATGGGGTTCTTTTTCAATGGCACTGACCTGCAATTACCCAACGCGCAGCGGGACAGCCCCGGGCAGGACGCATCCTGGGTGGGTGACGTGATCCCGCAGTCTCCTCCCCGACCCCGTATCCTATACAACGATCCTTGCTTACAGAAGTCAAAGGGGAAAGATGAAGCTTTCAAAGACCGAATCTCTACCCTGGAGCCGGAACGAACGTCGCCGGCGTCCCCTGCAGCTCAGCCGGCAACGCGCGCCGAGCCTCGGGACGCAGCTTGGAGACGCGCTTGCTCTTTCTGGGAAGGGGCTCCGGGGCGCACGGTTCCCCCGCCCCAGCCGCACAGCGAGCTCGGGGCTCTCACCTATCCTCGTTCAGAGCCACATTCGGCTGCCTCCCCCGACCACCCGACACAAAGAGACTCGCCGGTGGAAAGAATCGATTTCAAAATTCAAGCTCACCCCTGCTCAACAAGGCGCGCACGTTTCTCCCGGTCTGGCTTCACATGTCTCGAACTTCCAGTAACACAAATGAGGAAGCAGCAGCCTTCCCCGGCTGCTGGCGGAGGCAGTGGGTGTAACTTGTGAAGTTTCGTGCTATGATGAATCTGGTCACTTGGGTGTGTTGGAGAGGGTTTGGTCGCTCCTCCCTTCCTCCTCCCACCATCACCTCCCTCCTCTCCGCCTCCCTCTCCAATTTAATTCTTCCCTCTGGCATTCGCCGGCTGTCACTCAGAATCCCAGCACCCTCCCTACCGCATCCTTGGGGGCAATGCATTTCAAAAAGGTCTTACCCAATTTACAGATGAACCTGGTCACCCTGCACAAAGCATGGGCGCCTGCAAGACAATTTTCTACAGCACATGGCAAAAAAGCAGCGCCTCTTAAAAGATATAAAAGGCCAGCAATGTTACATATGCGCCCCCCACCAGCCCTTCACAGAATGTGGCAGAAATGTGGGTAGCTCATCAAGTGGAGACCTAACTCCTAAACATCTATTGAAAACGAGTGGAGGGCAGAAAAACAGGAAGCAAACTTTCAGTTGGCTGCCTTTTCTTTAACAGGTACTAGAGAAAGTATTTCCAATATACAACATGTATTTGAAAATATATATATAATGAACACCCACGTGCCCATCATGTAGCATAAAAAATGAAAATTATTCACATAGTGTAAACTGTCTGTGAACCTCTTCCTCGCTGAAACACATCCCTCTTTCCTTCCCCCGGAAAGAAAACTGCCCCAAATTTGATTTCCCATGAGCAATTTTTATATCACCGTTTCTAAAAATGTTAAAGAAAACATGCTAACTTCAAGTTTACCAGAAAGCCATGCAATGAACATCCCTCTGCTGTGCTTGACCTTGGTTTCCAAACAGAAGTTTCCTTAAATAAAACTTTAAATGACCTCAGGTTAAATGAAGCCTCAGGTGGCTGGTTAAAGAGAATGAAAGAAATCACGAAAGAAGAAAACAGTAAATCTGAAGTGACAAGTGAGAGGCTATATCCGAAATGGTTGAAGCATTCATGGATGAAATTGATAGATAAATAGAGCATTATCATTTTATAAGGTTAAAAGCTGTGCCAAAAACTTAGGCTACTCATCCATACTGCAAGGGACTTTCCTCAAAGATACAGGCTACAAAAATAGAAACCCAACACTCATTAAAGAAGTCATAATGACTCAAATGCCAGCCAGGGATGCAGCCTAGAAACAAAACTCCAAAAAGGGAACTCTGAGATACATTTAAACTTGACTCAAATATATATGTATATATATCCATATATATTCATATATATCATATGTATTCACATATATATTCATATGTATATGAACATGAAGAAAGAGGTGTCTGGTTCATCTTTATATTCTTGGTAAAGAATATAGGCTGGTATCAAGGCTGGTATAGCAGAAAATTTAATAACTACCTGATAAATGAATTAAGTAAATAAAAGACTGCCCACAAACACACCTAAAGGAACAGAATGGGCACGGTGGCTCACGCCTATCTATAATGCCAGCACTTTGGGAGGCCGAGGCAGGTGGATCACCTGAGGTCTAAAGTTTGAGACTAGCCTGGAAACATGGTAAAACCCCATCTCTACTAAAAATACAAAAATTAGCCAGGCATGGTGGTGCACGCCTGCAATTCCAGCTACTCGGGAGGCTGAGGCATGAGAATTGCTTGAACCCGGGAAGCGGAGGTTGCAGTGAGCCAAGATCACACCACTGCACTTCCAGCCTGGGTGACGGAGTAAGACTCTGTCTTAAAAATAAATAAATAAATAAATAAATAAGTAAAGAAATGAATGAACAGAATGAAGGAAGAGAATAATGTTTGGATAGAGCAAAGCTCCTTAGTTGGAGGTGATTTTGCCTCTCTGGGGAACATTTGGCAGTATCTGGAGGCATTTTTGGTTGTCACAGCTGGGGGGTGCTACTGACATCTAGTAGGTAGAGTCCAGAGATGCTGCTCTACATCCTATCATGCATATAACAGGCCCCCACAACAAAGAATTATCCAGCCACAAATGCCAATAGTGCTGCTGCTGAGAAACCCTGATTTAGAAGTTTCACTATCACCTGTCATTTAATTAATGTATTCCATCTATTCCATATAGCATCATCAATTTGAAGAGAGTCTCCAGGGACTTATAAAAACATGAAACAACACTTCTCCTTTTCCACTGTGCAGCATTCAATCGCTGAGAACCATACATATGGACTCAGAAGAAAGCAGACACTGAGATCAGAGGCAGGAAAGCATCCCATGGTTTTGGGCGCAGCCTTGCCGTCCATGCACTCACCAAGCTACTGACTTATGCTGAATCTGGATGAAAACAATCAAGAAGGGGATGGGTGAAGGAGGATGTAAAGCCAGGAGAGACTGGTTTGAGAATCAGAGATCACACACTTTCAGGAAGCCGACATGGTGTGCAGCGAGAGATGTGACAGATACAGAGACAAAGCGGCCTTAGCGAGGCCCATCAGTCATTTCTCCATTGACCCCTATGAGTCTACACTGGAACTACTCCACACAGAACAGGAAGGTGCTTCATCTCATCACAGCATATAGAAAAGAATGTCACAAATCACTCATGGGAAGAGGAAGGCAAGCACCATGAAGTCAGCGGTCAGAGCATCAGAGCAGTGGGCTTACACAGGGAGCACATCTTGCCTACAGGTTTTCTGGTCTCATGATTACCTAAGAAGGTTTCTTTTAGCTCTGGGGGCGGGGTGGGGGGCATATACTTTTTTCCCTTTCTTTCTGATATTATTATTTAATTTCTGCATGGAAGGGGAGAAGAGCTTTTTGTTGTTGTTACTTAGTGTTTCTCAAAAGGGGAGGTGGGGAACAGTAGGTTTGCTCATCTTGAATTTTCTTAAAGCCACATATGTGGTGGGGATGCAATACATACATGATGGATTAAACCAAACAGTCCCCACCTGCTTCCCTATCTCTCAGGCCTAAAAATAAAGGGTCCCCTGTAGATGCTTCTAGAGAAGAACACCCTGAGATCAAGAGTCCGAGCAACATGTGAACACGTGACATAAACCCCGCTGGCTCCATACAGTGGCGGGCAGGTTTTCACAGATCTGAACAGAAGGGCTGACCTGATGTGGGTGAAAATACAACAGTATCAGAACTGGAGAGGCCCCAGGCATTGGCCTCGGGCCTCAGAGGGAAGCAGGACTTAGCATCCAAGAATTTACTCCTAGAGCAGAAGGGCTGTGTCCTCCTGCCCAGGAAGATTCCGCCACAACACTACTAGACAAGTGGGCAGTAAGGAAGATGCCCTATCCCTCTAAAGGTACCAGTTTCTTAACCTGCGGTTTTGAAAGCCACTAGTTTTGCTTTTTTAAAGTTATGCGCATTTTGGAAAAGAAAACGTGAACACAGGTCCAAGCTCCATCAGCAACAATGAACTTACGCACAAATGCACGTATTTCTGCTCCAAAGAAATGCAACCAGTAGAGGGAGCACAGCTGACTTTTGTTGTTAATTTCTCAAGATCGGGATGAACCTGGGGATGATGCTAAATGATAAAAAATAATACACATCACCACAAAAGAAAAGATTTATGCACGAAGATTTAGAGAAACTGTAAACCATGACATCCTTAGAAGGTATGTGAACTGTCAGTGGATATTTGCACAAGAGCTGGCTAAACAGACAGAAGAGGACTACATAAAAAATAAATTCATGTCGGAAAACAGTATGTGGCATGTGGAGAAAAGGTCACAAAGGGTTAAACTTCTTTTTCCCTTTGTCAAGTGGATTTACACTCAGAAATGAAAACCTATGGAGAGTTTATTTAAGTATATTCTCTCCAAAAATTTTAACTCAGTGTTTAGCTTGCTTGCTCTCTCTCTATATATGTATATATTAGATCTACAATAGTTGGGCTTTAAAATTCCTTTCAAATTGCATTCTCAGTGACATAGATGACTTCCAAAAGCAAGCATTTTCTGGATTTCTCTTCAGGGGTCTCCAGAACCAACTTGGTCAGGAATCAAAGTGTCTTCAAGATCTGTGAATTTGAAGCCATCAGCCATAATGGAGCTTACCTCCACTTTTTCAAGCCTCCATAGAACAAAAACAAGGTAAGAAGTGCTGGCACCAACCCTAGCAACAGTGTTATCAGCAGCAAGGCCGGGGAAGAGTCTCCTCCTCCTCAAATTAGGTGATACGCAACAGGGGTGTTAACACCATCAAATTACCTGAATCCAAACACGATTTCCCAGCATCACTGTAGTTCCAAATATGGATCTTGTTAATGGAATCCATATTTGGAACCGCTATGGAAATGCAGAAGGTTTTTCATAAATACATTTTGTGGTTGACTACCAACGGATTGCCAAAATCAATTTTTTATATTTGAAACTGATGAAAGGTCTAAATATGGATCCATTCCACACACTCCCATGCTAGGTAATCTGAGGGTCTGCTCGGGAATACGGACACGTTTGAAAACACTTGTTTCAGCCCTGGATGGGGTCTTTCTTTTCTCTGAGAGACAAACAAGGTTCACCTTGTTAGGCAAAGTTTTAGAGCATAGTCTTCATTAAATTTGATTTAATACAAGAATATTTTACAACTTCAGAGTAAATCTTATGCCAACCAAACTTAGAGACTCTTTACATAGTTCTCTCTATCTGAAAATGAAATACCTAACAAATACATAGAGATATTCTTAAAAAAATAGAGGACCAGCCAAAAGGAGGCCAGAAAACTCTAATAGCTTTTAAACACCACCTCCAGAATGCATTATAGGGACTGTGTGGCAAATTCCCTAAAATCCAAGGGCTTCAATTTCCTTGACTATAAAATGATGATGTTCAATTTAATTTTCTCTGCCTTCTGAGCTCTATCTTCCAATTATATGTTTCCATGATTTTAAAGCCCCCATTGCTTTCATTACCCCAAATTAGATTTCCTTACAGAAGAACAACTTTCATCTAACAAGTCAAAGTCCACAAGGTCAGAGCTCCTTGGTAGCCCACATTCTTGTAAGTGAAGCCAGGTTTGTAACTGAAAGTGTGAAGGGAAAAGGGAGGAAGTGCAACCAGAGTTAGATAAAGGTAACAAAGACGGCTGAGGAAACATCCGTGAGCTCTCAGCTCCCACCAGCAATAAACCATATGGGGCCAGATGCTGTCCCACCCACACACACAGTAAGGCTTTTGATTTCAAGGGCCCTGAGTGTCTTGCACAAATGGTGCATGTGTTCATGGGGGTAAAAGCATCTAAGCTTTTCCTAGTTTGGAACGTTTCAGATACCTCCCTGCTCGGCAACAATAAACAATATTAATTGTTCTTGGCACTAGAAGTAAGATCATATAGAATAACTAAGAAGACAAAAAGTCAAGTTCTAATTTCAGTCCTGCCATTTCTTCAAAGAATGCCAGGATAGCTGTATAATCCTCAGTATAGCCTCTTGAAAAAGCTGGGTCAGGGAGTATCCCATCGGGGAGGCCTCATTTGGTCATGAGAGAAGCAAGGATACAAAAATGAGAAGACCCGGTTCAACTCCAGGGTCCAACGACAACCAGAAGAGTAACTTAGAGGAAGCCACTCTGCCCACCCTTCAGTAAAGTGGGAACTTCAAATAAGAGATGCCTATTGGCAATGGAATGCATGGGTTAACAGGCTTTGGGCTGGGCACATGCCCAACACTGCCTAAATGGGCAAATGTGCACTAATCATGTCAAGACAATTTTCAATCAGGAAATAAGCCAACCCTGTATCTTAAACGATCTTAGCGTTTATAATGTTCTCAATGTTATCACGTTGACGGTGCTATTTTGGTAAAAAGTACAGTTCTGGCACTAGGTATGTGTCGCAAGAGAGAACAGAGGCCCCTCCCGATGGGGTCCCAGAGGGCTCACCTCTTGAGCCCTAAGCCTTCCCCAGAGAGTCCCTACTGTGGGACAGTAGCAGGCTGCCCTTGTGAGGGTAGACACGGTGAGCGACGAAGGCCCAGCACCAACCAGGTCCAACCAATTTAATGGTATTTAATCGTATTTATGGGTGGGAATCATTTTGATTTTTATTTTATACTAAGATACAGTAACTGTCACTTTAAAATTTGGGGGGGCCAAAACATACTGGGGCGGGGAGTGGAGAATGACACTGGCTAAGAAGGTGATCTATTTGGATATTTGTACCCACCCAAATCTTATGTTGAATTGTAATTCTTAGTGTTGCAGGTAGGGCCTGGTGGGAGGTGATTAGATCATGGGGGTGGATTTCTCATGGATAGTTTCTCGTGAGAGTGAATCAGTTCTTGCAAGATCTGGTTGTACAAAAGTTTGTGGCATCTCCCCGCATCTCTCTCTTGCTCCTGCTCTGGCACATGACATGCCTGCTCCTGCTTCTCTTTCTGTCGTAACTGTAAGTTTTCTGAGGTCTCCCCAGAAGTCGAGCAGATGCCAGCATCATCCGTCCTGTACAGCCTGCAGAACCATGAGCCAACTAAACCTCTTTTCTTTATAAATTACCCAATCTTGGGTATTTCTTTACAGCAGTGCAAGAATGGCCCAATACACGAGGAGATACCTAGCACAGGGGTAGGATGGTGAAGTGAAAAGGACCCCACCCATAGACCTGTTTGTAACACATGACACCTTACAGAGTTTTGTACTAAACACAGGCACATAATCAATTAAAATTAGTGACTTCTAATGAATAATGGCCAGGGAAACATGTTAATGAGAATCCACTTGTCTTGTGTTCCGTTCCAATAACACAGGCATTTGATTTCACTCTAGGAGCATTTGCTGCCATCTTCCCTAATGCAAACGAAAACCAAACATGCAAAGGTTACTTTCAATCAGAGAATACGACAAAACTGTGTCTCAAAATATTAAATGGCCTAACATAGGGGTGACACATTTAGGGTCATAGACCTCTATATGTAAGAGCAGAAAGGAGGTCTTATAAATCACTCATTCATCTGAAGTCAGAAGGAGTAAGTGACTTGTTCAAGCTCACATAATAAAACCATGATAGCTTCAGCCCAGTACCCAGGTCAACTGAAATAAACTTGCTATATGTTCCACTCATTACCTCCTTTAAAAAATATTTCCATAAAATGAACATTCAATGCAGTATATGTACATATAATTTGGGGTCCCAACCTAGTACAAAAGGCACATACAAATAAAAAAATATAAATGGAGCCCATCTAGAATTAATAAGCAAACCGTAGTAAGTGGGTACATGAGAAATTCTTGGCTCAGCCCCAGACAAGCAAGCAAGGGGCCCAGAGACCTGGCAGGGAGGACGCAGTCAAACCCAGATGGCTGGAAGCAGTCTGACTCACCAGCAGCCAGCATCCTCCCAAACAAATTACAGTGGCAGGCTCAGCAAGAATGCAGGAGAAAGATCCACATGTGCCCAAGGGGTTAAGATAGCAACCTGGTCAAAGACACAGACTTCCTCAGTTAGGAAAGCTCTACCGCTGGAATACCAAGAACTTAAAGTTCATCTCTGGCCAGCCATGGTGGCTCATGCCTATAATACTAGCACTTCGGGAGGCAGAGGTGGGCAGGTCACCTGAGGTCAGGAGTTCAAGACCAGCCTGGCCAACATGGCGAAACCCCATCTCTACTCAAAATACAAAAATTAGCGGGGTCTGGTGGTGTGTGCTTGTATTCCCAGCTACTTACGAAGCTGAGGCAGGAGAGTCGCTTGAACCCGGGAAGCAGAGGTTGCAGTGAGACAGGATCACGCCACTGCACTCCAGCCTAGGCAACAGAGCAAGACTCTGTCTCAAAAAAAAAAAAAAGTGCATCTCTGCTAATGCCACAAAATACCATCATTTTCACTTGTCTGTGAATATTCATTGCAGCATTTGCTCACGATAGCCAAGAGGTGTAAACAATCTATGTGCCCATCAGCAGATGAATGAATAGACAAGATGTCATGTATCTCTGCAATGGAATATTACTCAGCCATTTAAAGTAATGAAGTTCTGATCTGTGCTGCTACATGGATGAACCTTGAAAACATTATGTTAAGTGAAAGAAGTCAGACACAAAAGGACAAATATTGCATAATTCCACTTATATCCAAGTTTTGGACATAGATAGTGGTGATGGCTGTACAACATTGTGAATGTAATTAATGCCACTGAAGTGTGTACTTAAAAACAGCTAAAATGCCAAGTCTTATGTTATATATATTTTATCACAACTTTTAAAAAATATTCCAAAAATATCATTTTCAACTTTTTGGCTCAGATATATGTAGCTATTAAAAAAAAAAAAAAAAGCAGCTGCTGGCCTGGTGCAATGGCTCATGCCTATAATCCCAGCACTTTGGGAAGCTGAGGTAGGCGGATCACTTGAGGTCAGGAGTTCAAGACCAGCCTGGCCAACACAGTGAAACCCCATCTCTACTTAAAATAAATAAATAAATAAATAAAAATTAGCCAGGGATGGTGACGCACGCCTGTAATCTCAGCTATTTGGGTGGCTGAGGCACAAGAATAGCTTGAACCCGGGAGGCAAAGGTTGCAGTGAGCTGTAATCATGCCACTGCACTGTAGCCTGGGCAAAAAAGCAAGACTCTGTCTCAAAAAAAAAAAAAAAGCTACTGCTAAAAACAAAACTAATCAAAACTTTACGCACATTAACCAAGCCTTCCAATAAGCCAACTCTCCCTGTCATATCACCATGATCTCCGCACGCCCAGATAAGTGATTTTCTCTGATGGTAAGAGATAAAATGACACTGCCTCACCTATCAAGGTAAATCTTTCGCAGTTACGAAGATAAAACAAGGCACACCTTTGCACAGTATGCTGGAGTCACAGCGGTAGAGAACAGCTGCTTCCACCAACCCATCCCAATCCCAAATTTCAAAGCAGATCAAGAAACCAAAAATGAGTCCAAAACCCTAACAGTGGGGGAAATGAATCAAACCCAAACTCTTAATTGCAAATATTAAATGGCACACATGTTAACTAAGCACATTCAGGTGTACCCTCAACCCACAGTAATTTCAGGAGTTAAGACATAAGCAGGGGTGCCAGGCAGTCTAAGTAAGAATTGTGAGTCAGCCAGGAATTCCTCTTCCAGTCACAGGCCTATCCCTTCATCTTCATAGAGCCTCAGTCCCTCATCTGTAAAATGGGAATAAGAACATTTCCCTCATAAAGCTATGTGAAGACAACTTTGATGACGAGTTGTGGACACTTTCTGAGCACTTTCTCTGTGAAAGCCACTAGGCTAGGGGCTGCTTATTCAATTTTATACCTGGTCCTCATGACAGCTCAGCAAGGTACTACTTATCACTAGACCCATTTAACAGATAAAGAAACTGAGGCACAGAGCACTTAAATGAACGGCCCAAAGCCACTCAACAAGAGGCAGGTCTAAAATTCTAATCTAGTCTCTGTGAAGCTGGGACCCCAGCTCTCTCCAACCTCACTACTGCATTTGGGCTACAGTCTTGTCATTATCAACCCTGACATCCTTACACTTGATTTATTTGTTTTTATTTATTTATTTATCTTTTTTTTTTTTTTTTTTTTTTTAAAGACAGAATCTCACTCTGTTGCCCAGGCTGGAGTGCAGTGGAGTGATCTCAGCTCACTGCAACCTCTGCCGCTTGGGTTCAAGCGATCCTGTGTCTCAGACTCCCAAGTAGCTGCAATTACAGGTGCCCACCACTAGGCCCAGCTAATCTGTGTATTTTTTGTACAGGCGGGATTTCACCATGTTGGCCAGGCTGGTCTTGAACACCTGTCCCCACACATTCTGCCCACCTCAGCCTCCCAAAGTGCCGGATTACAGGCGTGAGCCACCATGCCCGGCCTTATTATTCCTAACACTACCTTTCGTGCCATGAATCTCAGCTTCTGAGTTCACAGAGTCAGAGGGCTGAGTGTGACTCCCAAAGCCCACACTTACTCAGGGAGAACCTCATTGCCTTTCAAGGACAAATGTGGCAGGCAAGCAACATATTTCAGAGTTTGTCATGAAGCTCCTGGAAGTTAGTCATCACTCCGTCTGAGAAAGGTGAGTGAACAAGGTATCTAACGTGAGCCAGCTAAACTGCACAAGAGGCAAATAATATGCATAATGCATATGTGGGAGATTCCAAAATGTATTCATGGGGTCCTTTGACAGAACCAAGGACGCCCCCCCCAAACCCCCGCCCCCACCACACGAAGAGGCAAGTTCAATCTCTGGACTGAGATTATTAACTGCTGGTGGATATTTTATACTGAACTATTTATAACACCTCCCTGAAGTACTAATGTTGGTTCACAATCAAAAGAAATACGTACTGAACAGCATCGTGCTCGCAGCTGAACCACCCAACTTCCCGGTAAAACATGACAGGTGACTCACAGGGATGACACAGTTCCTGGCACAGGTACCAGGAGTTACTACTCGTGTGGAGTAGGCTCAGCCAGCAAGTTGACAAACACTTCGCCACATCACCTAAAACACCAAAGAATGTTGGGCTCTCGGATGCCTGGTTTCTGAGAAAGGGAATTTCTCAGCATGGGACCACGACGCTGACAGCCTGCCCAGCTGAGAATCCTTGCTGTGGGCTGGTGGACGCCAAGATAAGCCATCTCTGACTTTTACTTTTCTCAGCCTCAACAACTTCACACACCTTGCTCAGGCTCAGGCTTATGATTCAGGCTTCTCACCCCTCCCAAAGTCCCGTACCCTGGGAGCCTTTGTTCTTTTTCTGGCCACAGATGAACTCAGCCCATTAAAGAACAGCTGTTATCCCTTACACATAACTTTCCATTGGCAAAAATTAGTCAGGTCGGCTAGGTCTGAAGTCAGCAGTCTCCTGCAGAAACACCCACCAGACACTGTTCCCCCACCACCAAAAAAAAAAAAAAAAAGGTAGCAGCAATGAACTGCCCATTACCCGTCTGGTAGACACATACACACAGACACCACTGACTCATTCCATTTCAATAACCAAAAACAATATTCTTGGCCTTTGGCATGAATATGGGTTTTTATTTTCTTAAGGACGTGTGGCCAACTTGGTCTATTCGTTCCCATGCAAACTTATTCTTCTTCCACATGTGCAGGTAACCTTAAGACTTGAGGTCTTTGTCCAACATCACCTTCTCAATGAAGGTGTCCTCCTGGCCAGTGGCCCCACCCCTCATCCCTGGCACATTTCCTTTCTTACTTCCCTGATTTATTTTTCTCTCCATTTATTTATTTATTTAGTTAGTTAGTTAGTTGAGAAAGAGTCTCGCCCCGTTGCTCAGGCTGGAGTGCAGGGGCACAATCTTGGCTCACTGCAACCTCCACATCCCAGGTTCAAGTAATGCTCCTGCCTCAGCTTCCTGAGTAGCTGGGACTACAGGCACGCGCCACCACACTCGGCCAATTTTTGTATTTTTAGTAGAGATGGGGTTTTGTCATGTTGGCCAGGCTGGTCTCAAACTCCTAGCCTCAAGTGATCTGCCCACCTCGACTTCCCAAAGTGCTGGGATTACAGTTGTGAGCCACCGCACGCCCAGTTATTTTTCTCTCCTTTATACACATGCTGAATATTTTCTTATTTTACTTTTTCCTTGTTTATTGTTTCTCTCCTCCACTAGAACATAAGCTCCACAAGAGCAGGCGCTTTAATCCATTTTGCTCACAATTCTATTGCAAGTGCCTAGAAGAGGGCTTCATACACAGTAGACTCTCAACAAATATTTGATGATTTGAACAACGGTCATTCATTACCCCGTGATGATAATTCAAGACAAGAAGCACGATCAAAATCACCCAGGTCTGAGGTCTCTTCTTTAACCATAGAAAAAAAGTCCCTTTTTACCAATTCCTTCTGATTCCTTAACAGCAAAGAGAGAAATAAGGAATAGGAGATATAGACATTTATGTCAATAATACACAAACACCTGGAGTTTTCACATTATACTATAACATTCACTAAGGATTTTCAAGACACTGCATGCCAAATCTCTGCAATACACAGATTATTAACAAAAAGGGGTAAAGATACCAATTGCCCGTGAGCCATCATCGTCATGCATCCCCCCAGCAGCTCACACCTCCCATCTTTTCAGACCACTCAGTCTCATACTCTGCTATGGTCTGAATGTTTGTATCCCCTCGAAATTCATATGTTGAAATCCTAACCCCCAAGGTGATGGTATTCTAAGGTGGGGGCCTTTGGGAGAGGACTAGATCATGACAGCAGAGCCCCCAGGATTGGGATTAGTGCTCTTTTAAAAAGAGGTCTCAGAGTTCATTCATCTCTTTCGCTGTGTGAGGACACAGCCAAGGCGCTGTCCAGAGGCAGCAGCCCCTCACTAAACACTCAATCTGCTGTTGCCTTGATCTTGGACTTCTCAGCCTCCGGACTGTGAAATACATTTCTGTTGTTTATAAAATATCCAGTCTGTGGTATTCTGTGACAGCACCAATGGACTAAGACACACTCCAAGAATCCCTTCATATCTTCGATGTTTCATGCTCCTCCTTAAGAAACGTAGATTCCAGCTGGGCACAGTGGCTCAGGCCTGTAATCTTAGCATTTTGGGACACTGAGACAGGAGAATGGCTTGAGCCCATGGGTTCAAGACCAGCCTGGGCAACATAGCAAGAGCCCATCTTTAAAAAATAAATGAATTAATAAACATTTTTAAAATTTTTAAAAAGAAGTGTAGATTCCATCATCTATCATTACTTTCCCTCCCTCTTTTACTTGGTCACATCTCCCTGGCCCATCTTTTACTTGGTCCCGTCTTTTACTTGGTCACATCTTTTTGGCAAAAACACTGGTTAAACCCATCAGACTGCCCAGTTCACACCTGTACCCAGACAGCCGACTGTGGCTAGGGAAAAGCATGCAAACTTGTTGGCTGGTCTCACTTTAAATTCATGACCCCTAATGTCACGTGTCCCCTTAAATGCCACTGGCAATCATCCCAAAATTCTCAGTCTATTCTCTCACCCACTATCTTCTGTTTTCCTTCCAAATTCCCAATAATTTCTTCCCATCTGATGACCTTTCGTCCTACTTCTCTGAGAAAAATGAAGCAATCAGAGAGGACTACCACCAACTTCTAAGACTATATATATTCCCTGGTGATCTATCCGCATGTAGGTATATACTCTACCTTTCTGCCAGTTGATGTAGACAACTATCGATGCTCCTCTCTAAAGCCAACCCCTCCACCTGTGATGAGGTCCAATCTCCGCCCCTTGCTCACTCAAAGACAATGTTCCAGCAATTTTCCTCTCTTTCCTCCACATCATCAAATTATAAGCATGAAAATTTGCTGCTTTCTCCCTCTCCTTTGCAGAAATATTAAAAGAGGCATCTGTATTTGCCATGTTGCCATTTCTCCCATTCTCTCTTAAACCCACTCCAATGAGTCTTCCATCCATCCATGTGCTGTTCTCAAGGGCACTAATGACTTTCCAGTTTATAAAGCCAATGTTTCTGTCTTGTCTTCATTGTACTTGACCTATTCTATCAGCAGCATTGGACACCACTGATTACTCATTCTGCTCTAGTGTACTTTCTTCAGTTGCTTCCAAGACACCATAATTCTTCTGCCTTGCTGGCTGCCTTTGCTGGTTCTTCCTCCTCTCCCAGACCTCTTAATGTTGGGGAACCACACGGCTTAGTCCTTGGCCCTCTTCTCTCTTCTTTCTGTACTGTGGTCCTCAGTGAGGGAGATATGTAGATCCACTGTCCCAATCTTACCCCAAGGAAAGACTTGCTGTTCAGCTATGGGGGCTGTGGTCAAAAGGCAGCCTCCAGCCTTCAGCTCCTGCAGGATCTGTCTCAGAGCAGAGGGCGGCATCCGAGGGTAGCCCACATCTGGTGATTGAGTGAGGTGGGGATGAAGGACTGGTCATATCTGCCTCTGCAGGGCAAGGATGACGGGCAGTATTAATTCCAGAGCTTTCAGCCAGGTTGTTCTACATCACTGTTTGACTTCTCCACACAGTCCTACTTCCTTCCTCTTTCTTTCGCAGATCATCTAAATGCCATCTTCTTGCCTGTTTCTGGAGAAATCAACCTACAACTCTTGCAGATCCCATCCAGTCTCATGACTGTGAATACCGTCTACATGCTAACAACTCCCAATGCATGTCCCTAGCCAGTGCTTTTTCCCCTAGACTCCACAATCAAATACCGCACTGGGCACTTACACTCTCTGGTATCTTTCAGATGCCTTTCCCAGCTGAGCTAAGGGCAACTGAACCCTCCCAACTATTCAGACCAAAATACTTGGTGCCATACTTGCCTTCCCTTTTTTTCACATCCCACATCAAATCAGTCTGAAAATTCTGTTGCACCCACTTTCCAAATATGTGCAAATCCAAATCTCTTCTCACCCCCTCCCACTGCTGCCACTATAATCTGAGCCACCATTCTCTTTTTACTAGATTACAACAAAGCCTCCTAACAAGTCTCCCTGTTTCTACTCTTGTCCTTCTACAATCCATCTTCATCCAGCATCATGGTGATCCTTTTAAAGTATAAAACAGACACATCATTCCTCTGCTCAAGGGGTAAAAGCCAAACTCCCTAGAGGGACCCACAAAGCATGTCACCCCTCTGGCCTCGTTATTACTTCCCTGTCTTCATCTCCTGCTGCTTCTCCCCTTGTTCATGCCATTAAAGCCACGCTTGGCCTCCTCAATGTTCCCTGAACTTTACAGACACACTCCCTCTTTCTGGAACATTCCAGGTAGGCTGCTAGCTAATTTCTTTACATTCTTTTAGTCTTCATTCAAATGGTACCATCTCATCACTACACCCTAATCTACCCCACTTACCTCCCAGAACTGCCCACCCACCCAAAGTAGGTCTACTTTGCTTTTTTAAAATATCATTTCCTACCTCCAACACACTGAATCATTAAGTTAAACTTAATTAATTAAAAATGAAGACATAATAACTCATTGCAATTAATACACAATTATTTATTTTTTAATAGCAATTCACAAAGACAAGGATCTTTGCCTCTTTTGATCACCAAAGTATCCCAAGTACCTAGGACATTGCCTAGCACACAGTAGGACCTCAAAATAAAAACATGTGTTTAGTGAACAAATAGTATTTCATCTTCACAACATTAGGTTGGCAGAATGAAGCATAAAGGGACAAAAATAAAACAACGAAAGAGAAAGCAGGGGACATAGAAAATATAGTGAAAGGGCCGGGCGCAGTGGCTCATGCCTGTAATCCCAGCACTTTGGGAGGCCGAGGCAGGCGGATCACCAAGTCAGGAGTTCGAGACCAGCCTAGCCAACATAGTGAAACCCTGTCTCTACTAAAAATACAAAAAATTAGCCGGGCATGGTGGTGGATGCCTGTAATCCTAGCTACTCAGGAGGCTGAGACAGGAGAATCGCTTGAACCCGGGAGGCGGAGGTTGCAGCAAGTCGAGATCACATCACTGCACACCAGCCCGGGAGACAGTCCACAACTCTGTTTCAAAAAAAAAAGAAAAAGAAAAAGAAAATACAATGAAAGGATGTAATATGAAGAAAAAAAGAGAACTAGACTAAAGAGATACAGGTTGGAAATTTCCCAAAATTTCCCAAAATGCAAAAAAAGATACCAACCCATAGATTCAAAAAGTCCTACAAACCCTGAACAGAATAAATAAAAATATATTTACACCTAGATATGTCATAGTAGAACTGGAAAGCCAAAGGCAAAGAGAAAAACCATAAAAGCAACAAGAAGGAGACTGATGAGTTATTGTACAAAGAAGCAACAATTAGGCAGACAGCTGACTTCTCAGCAAGAACAGATGCCAGAAGATAATGAACTGTTGTCTTCTAAGTGTTTGAAGAAAATTACTGCCAACGGAGAATTCTATATGCAGCAGAAATAAAGATAATTTAAGATGGACAGAAGTATAATAATAATTAACAATAATGTGTTAGATGTTTAGAATAGTATAAAAGAAAAAATTTTACTGTATCTTATAATCCAGTAGAGAATAAAAGGAGTTAATATAGTCTAATGTCCTTGTATTATCTAGGAAGGCTTCAAAGTATCAATTTATATATGACTTTGCAATCCAAGGTACCTATGGTACCAATCCAAGGTAGCTAAGTTTTTTTAATACGACAGACATCAAAAAGCCAGTAACTAATCATTCTGACTACATTCCAGGTAAAAACTTAAGTTATTTACTTAAAAAATAAACAATACAATAAAATGCAAGCCACATGGAGAGACAATATTTGCAACTCATGCAACCAACAAGGAGATATCATGCAGAATAGGTTAAAACACACACATGCACACAACTGTACAAATCAACAGAAAAACATCAACTACCAAATAAAAAATGACAAGTGATTTGACAGGCAGTTCACAAAAGAAAATATTCCAATGACCAATAAACCTACGAATAGGAGCTTGGCCATGCTGTTTTTTCACATTTACAAAATGCAAACTCAAACCAGGAAATCCACTTCTGACCAGAATATCTAGAATTGAAATGACTAACAACACCAAGGTTTTCTGAGGGCATAAGGCAAGAAGAACTCCCTTATCCTCCGAGGGAGAGTGCAACTGGGTCAGCCACTTTAGTGAAGATGAAAAATCAGCAATTTCAATTCTAGAAATACACCCCAAGAAATACATGGACATGAGTGCTGGGGAACGTACCTCCAAAAAAAGTCCATTGTAGCACTATTCACAATAGTCAAACATTGGAATTAATCCAAACTATCATCAGCAGAATGGATTATGAAGTTATAGCCTATTTATACCATGAAATTATATAATAATTAAAGTGTACAAACTAGAGATATACCCAAAAGAAAAGTTGAGGAAATAAAGCCAGACCCAGAATACTTAATAAAGTGTGATTCCACTGATACACAGTTCAAAAACAAGCAAAATTAAACTACAGTGCTTAAGAATATATACTCAAGTACTAAATGTGTGACAAGAAGCAAAAATATGATTCCATAGAAATCAAGCCCAGTTGTTATCTTTAGGAGGCAGGGAGAAACTGTGGTTGAGGATGGGAGAGGAGGCTTTCTTGGGGGCTGGCAATGTTGCATTTCTCGAGCTGGTGATGGCCACATTACCCAGTAGGCTGTACAGTCACATGTTGTGCACTGTTCTGAATGTGTGGCACGTTTCACAATTTAAGAAGAGTTAATAAAATCCACATAAACTATCTTGTAGACAAATATTTCCCACTGAATAGGAACCCCTCCCCAATTCAGAAAGCCTTTTAGATTTTGGCAATAGATATAAAATCTTGTCGAAATACCACTGCTTCATTAAACCACTCAAAAGCCCAATGAGTAAGACATTTAATGACAGATTAGACAACTAACGGTGATATTTAGTTCATTAAGACATTCTCCTCTTCCAGCTATTAAACTAATAGCAGATGATATTATCATAGATTCCTTTAAGGAAGAAAGGATAGATAGATAGATGGATGGATGGATAGATAGATAGATAGACATGTATATACATTCGGCATGTATACATATACACATATATACATGCATGTAAGTGTATATACACATACACATATATATGCATTCAAGTATACATATATGACTGATACAAAAACATGCTCCTTGGCTGGGCACAGTGGCTCATGCTTGTAGTCCCAGCTACCAGGGAGGCTAGACAGAGGGACTGCTAGACAGAGGGACTGCTTGAGCCCAGGAATTCAAGGTTACAGTGAGGTATGATTGGGCCACTGTACTACACCTTCCGTGACAGAGCTGTCGCCCTGTCTCTTTAAAAAAAAAAAAAAGAATACACTCTTTACTGTGACTTTATTTGAAAATGAAGGCAGCATAAGAGTGAGTTCAGTGCATCCACCCTCTTCCTTCACTCTCTCTCTGGTGTCACTGACCTGGATGAGTTATGGACCTGACACTTCCAGCCCAAGGGCACTAGAAAGTAAGTGAGGAGGGAACAGCTGACTTATCCCACACTGAGCCCACAGATTCAAACCAGCCACCCAAGGTTTGCCTTTCTCCTCATGATGAGTCATAGATCCATTTCCCATTAATACAAGTTCAATTATTATTATTATTATTATTATTATTTGAGAAAAGGTCTCACTTTGTCACCCAGGCTGGAGTGCAATGGTGCAATCTTGGCTTACTGCAACACCTGGCTCCCGGATTCAAGCCATTCTCCTGCCTCAGCCTCCCGAGTAGCTGTGATTACAGGTGCCCACTACCACACCTGGCTAATTTTTGTATTTTTAGTAGAGATGGGGTTTCACCATGTTGGCCAGGCTGGTCATGAACTCTTGACTTCAAGTGATCCATCCACCTCAGCCTCCCAAAGTGCTGGGATACAGGCATGAACCACTGTGCCCAGTCGACAATTATTTTTAAAGCAATGCTAGTCCATCACCCCTTAGGGCAGGGAGTGCTCACTCTCATTCTTGCTTACACTGTAAGGTGGTTCATCATTGTATTTTCTGATTAGGATGCCCTACAGAACAGGACATCGCGTTCTCTGATGGGTGTTTTTTTTTTTTGCATAGGATTGGTGGAAGAGACCATTCCTTTCCCCCTTTATTTGTAATTGTTTTCCTCTGTACTGTACCTCCATACTTCTTCCACCATCCTTAACCACACGATGGGCACAGGATCCAGCTGGGATCGTCATTGAACCTCAAACCCTGTACACAGTGATTGGTCCAGAGGTGGGTTCACGATTGATATTAGCTAATCAGAGAACTTCCTTGGGAATTTTTTCTTTTAAAACTGCAGATGTAAGCTAGCCTAAGAAGAACTAATCTGATCCAGGGAAAACAGGGATGAAAGACAGAGCATTTGATCGTGTTAACTTCCCCAGGTCCAACTGTCCCCTAACCCCAGCCTTACCCTGATTGGTACACAGCCAAACGTATTCCCACTTTGGCCCTAAATCAACTTAGGTCTCTGATCCTTACAATCCAACATTCTAACAGGACCAGGATTTTGTTTTTTCTGGGTTTTTTAAATGATTTCATTGCTGATGTTTTTTTGCAGGGGTAAGAAGCAGAGGAGATCTGCTCCTGTGATCCACAACACTCCTCTATACCACATATTTGTGCAAAAACATCTTGTTAGTCCCCTAAGCTTCCTCTAATGATGTCTTTTAAAACTGCACCTTACATGTCTTCTCCTTGATTAACATCCTTGTTTATTACCTCATTCAGTCCTCCTTTTCCCTTTTCCAAATGCTGAATGATCACACGATGAATGTCTTAGATTTTTCTCTCTTCTGTGAAACCGCTGATCACTCCCAAATTAAGAATTAAAAATGGAGCAGCTGGAGACGCTTTGCTAGCATCCAGATTACAATCTTCGAGTTCTTCCAAAAGAAAGCTCTCCAGTTCTGAGGAAACTCTGGTTGGCTGGGGGCAACCCAAGGAAGTACCTCTGAAACCACACAACATGCAATGAAACCACAGGAAGAAAAGGAGGGGGGGGCTCTTCCTGTATATTTGCTGAAGCATTTTGCTTAAAGAGAGATCAGTGGTGTTCAATTTCAAGAAAGAAACACCCATGAAGAAAAGTGCAGGACAAAACGGCCCCAGGACATCCCTACCCAACACGCAGGCTTGCTGGTGTCACTTGCATGGAATTTATACATTTCTCCATTATCCCAGTAATAAAGTCTGTGATTTCAGCATTTTACAGGAAGGTAAAAACACATTCACAGGAGCACTAGCCAGGAGCTTTCTTAAGTAATTGCATGGTGAGCTTCATGGTATCCCCCGTTCCTAAAGACAGATTAGAGGCCCTAGCACTGCACTGTTTCAGATTTCTGTGGGCCACCAAAAACAAAAAAGCATCCCAAGTGGAGTAAACTTGTTAACCAAAGGGCTACTTAAAAATAAAATTGCTTGTAGAGAGTTCTCTTACAGCTTGATGAATGAGGCTCCGTTTCTCAAACTAAGATTGTGATCAGATGAGAAACCCTCCAAAGACCTCTGCTGAATACCTCACTTACATTTAAGCCTCTGCAGAGGGAGCCAATGAATGAACCCAGCAACTGAAGCGGGTGTGGGGGAGTGGAGGAGGTTATGTTTGAGCCCGTGACGGTAGAATGGAGAAAGCACGGAGACATCAGCCACGGATGGAGAGGAAAGAGCAGCTCTACCTATAGGAATCATTAATAATAAGAGTTCTATACTCTCTGTTAACAAATCTTGGAACAGCTGACACCATGATGGCCAGGGACCATGGATGGACGGACGGATGAACTGATGAATGGATGGATGGACAAACGGACAGACTGAATAAAGAATGGTGGCAGTTGCAACTGAGTGGGTGTGTGTTGATGGAGGAGGAAGGACAGAGGACAGGCCAACCACACCATAACTGCTGAGTAATGGCACAGTCCAGAGTGGGCAAAGTGTTTCTTTAAAGAACCAGATAAATATTTTACCCTTTGCGAGCCATATACTCTCTATTGTGACTGTTGAGCTCTGCCCTTGTTATGTAAAAGCAACCAAAGACAGTAAGTAAATGAAACTGACTTTGTTCCAATAAAACTTTATTCATGAATGCTGAAATCTGAATTTCACATGATTTTCACATGACACCAATTATTCTTCTTTTTCCCCCAGCTGCTTAAAAATGTAAAAGACATTTTTAGTTCAAGGATCTTACAAAAATCAGTGCAATTTGGTCCCTCAGGCCAGAATTCGAGGACCCCAGATCTAGTGTTCAAACACAACAGTCACTCAGGATAGTGATCAGGAAAAATACAAAATTTTTTGTATTTTTTAGTAGAGACAGGGTTTCACACCATGTGAGCCAGGATGGTCTCGATCTCCTGACCTCGTGATCCGCCCGCCTCGGCCTCCCAAAGTGCTGGGATTACAGGCATGAGCCACCATGCCCGGGCTGTGTCTCCCATCTTTCTAAATCTTCAGCACTTGGCATAGTACCTGGAATATAACAGGTGCTTGAGAGATATTCCCTGAATCAAACCATACTCCCCCACAACCACAAGATTTCACTGTCAAAGCATGACATGAGGCCAGGCATGGAGGCTCACGCCTATAATCCCAGCAGTTTGGGAGACTGAGGCAGGCAGATCATGAGGTCAAGAGATCGAGATCATCCTGGCCAACATGGTGAAACCCTGTGTCTACTAAAAAATAAAAAAATTAGCCGTGCCTGTAGTCCCAGCTACTCAGGAGGCTGAGGCAGGAGAATCGCTTAACATGGGATGTGAAAGTTGCAGTGAGCCGAGATAGCACCACTGCACTCCAGCCTGGAGACAGAGCAAGACTCTGTCTCAAAAAAAAAAAAAAAAAGTCTGACATGAAGGGCGATCCACCTTGATACCAAGCATCCCCTATCTGATATCACAGCCATGAATACTATGCCCTTGGGATGGCTGACAGAGGTCATAGGAAGTAAACCGTACTCATTACCTTGAAGCTGGATTTCACCCTTTGCCAAAAGCAACTCTCAGTTTGTCACACTGTAAAAGGCAGGAAACCAGTTACCTTATTCTTGCCATGACCACACAGATGTTACTTAACATATGCATGTCCCAAATGAAAAGAAACATATCCATCCATTAGCAGAGAATGAAAAACATGTCATCCTTTGGCTCCTGAGTTTGGGAATTGATGGGCAATGAACACACTACTGGTTCCTTTTCTTCCCATCCATCTCTCCCTCAGGCCATCCATCAGGAGAAAGCTCAATGTCATCTTCATGATGAGGACTGTGTAGCCATATCCTACAGGCTTTCTTTGCAATACTTAAGTTTCCAAGGAAGGCAGAGACTATTAAAAAGAGGATGCTCAGGGGCTTTCTTTTTTCAGCCAGAGTCTTGCTCTGTCACCCAGGCTGGAGTGCGGTGGCACGATCTTGTCTCACTGCAACCTCTACATCCCAGGTTCAAGCGATTCTCCTGCCTCAACCTCCCGAGTAGCCGGGAATTACAGGCGTGCGCCACCACACCTGGCTACTTTCTCTACTTCCAATGGAGACTGGGTTTCGCCACGTTGGCCAGGCTGGTCTTGAACTCCTAACTTCATGTGATCCGCCCTCCTCACCCTACCGAAGTGCTGCGTTTACAGGCATGAGTCACCATGCCCAGCCTCTTTTTAACACTTTATTGGAAATCTTGAATAGATGTATGCCAGGGTCAAATCTATATACAAAGGGAATAAAAAGAACCACAGGAGAATCTGTATGGAAATGAGTATTCAGATTTGGATGGGTCCCAGAAAATAGCTCCAGAAACATAACTGCAATCCCAGGCAGGAAGCCAGGCAGGCAGGTAAGCAGGCAAGAAGTAAGGAGAGAAGGAAGGAGGGAGGGAGAGAAGAAGGGAGGAAGGGAGGAAGAGAAGAAGGGCACAAACAGAGAAACTCACCTGGTTCACCCTCAATCCCCACCCACCCCAGCAGTATCTTTCAGTTGCAAGCCCTATGAACAGCAAAGGGGACACAGAGCTTAAAGAACACCACTATTGCCTTTCTCTAGGTAGGTCTATCAGTAACTCTTTGCTTGATTTGCACCAAGACGTAGTTTCCCAGTCAACAGAATGGGACTAGAAGTACCCAGACCAACAGACCTCATTCTGTACATTTTTGAATTCACTAGTTCTCCATTTTAAATGGTATTTGGATTCTTTTTCTCTTTGTGAAGAAGTCTCCATAGCAACTGAACTTGTATACCTTGGTATTCAACCCAAGCTTACCTATCTAATAAGTTTGGCAAGAATGTTTTTATTCTTTTCTTACCAAAGGCCACATTTAAGAGGATCCAGAAATTCTGACAGGACTCGTGTGTTCTATCTGAGACCAAAGAGCAGGCAACCAAGAGACCTGTTTATTAGTGAAGGCATCAACATTCCGTTTCTTCGCCATTTGGGTAACTCCGTCCTTTATTAATTATAGCCCTAAACAGGCTTGTTCCCATTTGTCACATTATTTGTTCTTGTGTGTTGGTATTATATTTTCCACATCCTCATGGGCCACTAAATTATAATATTTTAACTTCAAATGACATCTAATTTGGAATCACGTAATCAATATTACTTTACTGGGTGTTTATCTTCCCTAAACTGCTTCATGGACCACAAAAGAAGATCTAAAAAACATCTGAGGCTCAGTTCCAATGGATCAATGAGCTAAACCCAAAAATAATCACTCTAGAGTATTCATGAGAGGCTTCTCAGTATAACTGGAAACTTCACACCAAGTTTCACTTTCAAAGAATTCATTTCAAAACACATTCTCTGATTTTAAACTCAGTTATTTATATGATGTTAAAGGGACTTTAACCAACTTGATGGCAAGCCTAACAAAAGATGTCCACCAATTATTTTAACTTCATCAAAGGTTTTAAGGGAAACTACTTAAGACATGTTAATAACTTCCTATTTTGTTCCATAGGCCCCATTCTTAAAAGGGCTCTAATACTCCATCATAATTTATTTTACGCTTTCTTAATAACCTTTTCTCAAACTCCAGGTGAATCACTTCTGCAATTTGTTACTGTTTGTAGCTCAACAAATTATTCGTTTGAGCTGGCTGAGCCACACGCATAACATTTTTAATTAGAGTGCCACAGTTGACTTCAAATCCAAAATATCCCAATCCAAAATTATTCTGTAGGCTTCGGATTTGCTGCCAGGAGTATAAAAAGCTAAAAATAGCGACCAAACTTTCACATCACAAGGCAGAAAAAAGCATTTCAAGAAAGCGTACAAGCTTCAAATAGATTCATGAACAGATCCCAAAAGGCAGGCACAGGCCGACAAGACTTTAGATTTGACCGTCTCCAGTATACGTTTATTTATTTGTAAGAGGAAAACGACAGGAGAAAAACTCAGTAAAACAGCAGCTCATAATGATAAACGACATAGAGTAGCAGCAGGGGAAAATATGGCAAAACTGGTAAAATACAAGCGTCTAGACTCTTCTTTAGTATAAAACTAAAGATATTAATTAGCATGTCAATTTTCAACAAATCCATAATAACACAATCAGCAAACTTCAGAACATAAGATACTTTACAAAGCAAAGGACTTGGACTCTTAAGTAAAGAGGAAAGAGAAGAAAGAAAGGGATGATAATGAAGAAGCTACATGAGACTGAACGTACCCACGCATCATTTCCAAGGTGCTTTGGTCTCAATGGCCGTGTGCCCTTCGGATTCATATGCTGAAATCCTAACCTCCAAGAAAATGGTATTAGAAGGTGAAATATTAGATGGTGGGAAGGGTAGGAGGGAAAGGAGGATAAGGAGACTTAACAGATACAAAATTACAGCTAGATGGCAGGAATACGTTCTAGTGATCTATATCACTGTAGGGTGACTACAGTTCACAATAATTTATTGTACATTTTCAAAAAGCTAGAAGAAAGGATTCTGAATGTTCCCAATGTAAAAAAAAAAAGTGTCTGAAATGATGGATATGCTAATTACTTTGATTTGATCATTACACATTGTATACATGTATCAAAATATCACTCTGTATCTCATAAATATGTACAATTATTACATGTCAACTAAAAATAAAAGGAAAAATACATTTAAAAGAAGAATAAGGGTTAGGAGGCCAAGGTGAGTGGATCACAAGGTCAGGAATTTGAGACCAGCTGGATCAACATTGTGAAACTCCATCTCTACTAATACAAAAATTAGCCAGGCGTGGTGGTACGCGCCTGTAATCCCAACTACTCAGAAGGCTGAGGCAGGAGAATTGTTTGAACCCGGGAGGCAGAGGCTGCAATGAGCTGAGATCACACCGCTGCACTCCAGCCTGGGGTAGGGCTTTTGGGAAATAATTGGTGTCCCTATAAAGGGGGCCTAAGAGAGACCCCTTTCCCTTCCACCACGTAAGGACACAGTGAAAAGACAGTAGTCTGTGAAGCACGAAGCAGGCCCTCACCAGGCACTGAGTCTGCCTTGGTTTTGGACTTCCTATCCCCGAGAACCATGAGAAATAAATTTCTGTTGTATCTAAGCTACCCAGATTAGGGTGCTTTGTTGTAGGAGCAGAATGGACTAAGACACAATGTATGGGTGTTATTTGGATCATGATTCAAAAAGATAAGCTGTTAAAAAATTATGAGACAGAGGTTAAATTTGAAAACTGACCATATGCTTGATAATACTGCGATATATAGGCAATATGGCTTTTCTTTTTATTTTTTGAACCCAGACAGAGGCTGGAACAATATGGCTTTTTTATGTTCTTATCTTTAGCAGTATATACAGATGAAATGAGAGCGTATCTGTGATTCGTATCCAGACAATCCAGTATGGGTATGTGGGTGTGTTTGTGTGTGTGCACACGCATGTGTGTAGTGACTGGAGGTCAAAGTAGATTGGCCATAGGTTGATATTCCTCGAAGATGGGTGATGAGTATGTGAGAGTTTCTGTGGGGGTTTATATACTATCCTCTCAATGTGTAAATGTTTGAAATTACCCGCAATAAAAAGGTTTTCAAAAAGCAATATGTACAAGACATACTGTAGTCTATATGCCCAGACTATACCTCCGGGTGGCCTGAGGGTGTGTGTGGCCTGCAGACATATTTTGTTTGGACAGTGGACTGTTTAAAAAAATGTTGTTTCCTTTTTGATCCAATATTTAAAAATAAGAAGACTTCACATAAAAATTAGGATTTCCAACTAATCTTGAAAAAATAGAAAGATCTGGCAACAGTAGGCTATAGCAACAAGCCCTGGAATGAAGACTGTGCCGCCCTCTCTCAGATCCAGCACCCACACACTTCTGGGGCCTCCCTGGTCTGCGGCCATTTGAGTTTGGCCCCCAGTGTCCCGGGCTTTTCAGAGCAGCAACTCAGTGCCAACCGCCAGGGACAAACTTTCCAGAATGACTGTGTTCTTCTCTCAGCCCAGACTCCTAGAGCTTTGTTTTCTGACCAGTCATCAAAAGTTCCTGACAACAACTTCAATTCAAGCACTTGAAGAGCTTTAGTTTATATTACACAAAGCGGTGATTCAAAACATATGGGTAGTCAACAGACTGCAAAAGAAAACCCCAGAGTTTCTGAAGTTTATTTGGCTTGAGGACCTCTGGCCGGTTCTGCCGACTCTCCTTATCATTCAGGCAACAGGACTGGCTCCTGTCTTGCTCCACAGACTCCCAGAATGCAAAGGCAGGAAGGGGGCTGAGAGCTCATTTAGTACCTTACTCCTCATTTTACAATGAGACTCAAGCCAAGGGAGGTTGAGTAATTCACCCCACCACTTTCCAAGGGGTCTCTGGAGGAAGGGATGGGAACGAAAATGTAATGTGAGATGGAGCGCTGACAGCTCCTATACACATCCCAGAGTTACTGGATGACAATTTGTTCTTGCATGTTTTTACTCCCTGCAAAATACTTTTCCAGTATGATTATGGAACAAGAACAACATTTCTCTAGAAAAAGACAGATTTTCAACCTTAAAAAGAACGAAGGGTTGAACCACTTGGGTCCTGATATTCCTGTTTAATGGACCACTGTAAGAGGAATGACTCTTGACGAGTTCTCCTAGCACCTAGCTGATGTTCCTCACTCGTACAATTACTTCTCATTAGGCAAGAAGACAAGTAAGAGGAAGGACAGGAAAGTCCTTCTAACTCCTCAGGTTCCCTGAAGATTCTTTTAGATCCTAGGCTCTTCATAACAGCTCTCAGACTCATTCACCCCTTCAGTTCGGCTGAGTCAAAGGAAATTCTCAACGTCATGTAGTGGCCGCCATGTTTGCCGAGCCCACCCTCGGTGAACGTGAGTTCTTCCCGAAGTGAACTCACCCAGTTAACAATAGACTATTCTTGAAATTTAATTAATTCAACGGCAGACAAGCCAAAAGTAGAGAAATTAAAGCAACCCTGAGGCAGTATGAGTTTGGACAGCGGAGTACATGTAATACTCCCAGCTCCCCAACACGGAAGGTTCATTTTCCTCTAGTTCCACCTTACGGGCTGGCACATCCCATCAGCTTTCTCCTCACTTCTGATGGGCTTTAAGTTAGCAACTCTTTTCTCCCATTAAAAAAGTAGGAAAACATCATCAGATTTTGCCATCCAAGGTCTATAGGCACCATAGCAATCACTTGGCTGAGGTTCCCCAGTTTTCTGGGCGTCAAAAACTGGGCTCAAGGAGCTCCTTCTGGGCCAGTGGTCACAGGTTCTATCACATTAATTAGTCTACAAATGAACGGGTTATAGCTCATAATTGCTCACCACCACTGTAAGCTGAGAAGGTTTGAACTCAGTGCCCAGGAGGAAATATGGAGGCTTTGGAGCCTTAGGGGAATATCTGTGGCCAACCCCGGCTCAGCCAGAACCTGAGAACCATGAGAGCAGTGGGAGAGGAGCCACAGAAATCAGTCTGGCAAGACAAGGCCAAAGCTGAAACTGAGACAGTGGCCACAGAGGTGAAGAGAAGATGTGGATGGGAAGGGGCAGGGGAGGGTAGGGGTGGGGGCAGGGTTTGAAAAACTAGGTCGCTAGAGAGGTTATGTACCAACATGATATAAAAGATACAAAACTGGCTGGGTAGGTGGCTTACACCTGTAATCCCCCAGCACATTGGAAGGCCGAGGCGGGAGGATCACTTGAGACCAGCCTGGCCAACTCAGTGGTGCGGTGGTTCACGCCTGTAATCCTGGCACTTTGAGAGGCCAAGGCAGGCAGATCACCTGAGGTTGGGAGTTTGAGACCAGCCTGACCAACATGAAGAAACCCCATCTCTACTAAAAATACAAAATTAGCCAGGCGTGGTGGCACTTGCCTGTAACAGCAGCTACTCGGGAGGGTGAGGCAGGAGAATCACTTGAACCCGGGAGGCAGAGGTTGCAGTGAGCCAAGACTGTACCACTGCAGTCCAGCCTGGGCAACAAGAGTGAAACTCCGT
>NW_012103643.1:1807895-1831541 GCF_000951045.1 Mandrillus leucophaeus | reverse complement strand
AAAAAAGGAAGAAAAAAGAAAAAAAGAAAGAAAAGAAATTCCTTCTCTACCAAAAATAAAAACAAACACAAAAATTAGCTGGGCATGGTGGCACATGCCTGTGGTCCCCCAGCTACTCAGGAGGCTGAAGCAGGAGGATCACTTGAGCCCGGGAGGCAGAGGTTGCAGTGAGGTGAGACTGCACCACTGCACTCCAGCTTGGGATATAGGATGAGACCCTGTCATAAAACCTCCTTTCTTTTGCTCTGTATTAGTCTGTTTTCACACTGCTGATAAAGACATACCCAAAACTGGAAACAAAAAGAGGTTTAATTGGACTTACAGTTCCACATGGCTGGCGAGGCCTCAGAATCATGGTAGGAAGCAAAAAGCACTTCTTACATGGCAGCGAGAGAAAAATGAGAGAGAAGCAAAAGCGGAAACCCCTGATAAACCCATCAGATCTCATGAGACTTTTTTATAAGCCAAACCATATCATGCTCATATAACAAATATGTCTTGAGCACCTAACATATGGCAGGTACTGTGCAAAGCACTAGGATACAAGAGACAGCAGAAAAGAACAGGGAAGAAACAGAAAGAGAGGCAGGAGGGTGTCTGGAATTTTTTTCTTTCAAGGGAGTACTAGAGATGAGAGGAGAGTAATAAGCCCATTCAGGGAGATGCTGAGTTAAAGAGAAAGCTGATGAGCAGAAGAAACTAGAGATAACTAATGCAAGAAAATGATCAAATCTAGCCACGCATCTACATAAATATACTTCCTTCTCCCCCATCATTTAAATCAAAATCCCTCTTATCTGGTCGTTCCCTCTTCCTCTCCCCACTCCTCCCATATCCTCAAAGCCGCCATCATCTACAGCAGCTTCCTCTGGAAGCGGCAGCATCCTCTCTTCTCGCTCAAGCACAGTCCCAGCCAAGGTCACCAGAAGCCCCACCCCCACCACATCTGTCACTCTAAATGGCCTTTCCCCTCCTTGGTGTCTAGGTAGCCCCTGAAACCACCAGCCATGCCCTTGTTGGGGAAGCCTCTCATTTAAATTCTGTACCAATTATAGAAAATTCTATGTAAGTTCCAGGCCCAGCTCGCTCAGTGCTTGGCACTGTGAAGAATGCCAACACCAAGTATGGAACCCATTCCTCCCAAATGGCATGGCTGGTGTGCAGCGGGCAGGGGGTGCTCCCATAAAACAGATACTGGGTGCTGCTAAGAAGAGGATGGGAAACAACCACTGGGCAAACTATCAAAAAATATCCGCTACAGCATCCAAGTTTCCCTCCTATAGCTTTGACGATTTCTTCCCAAACTTCCCCCGGCTCCCTTTCTTTCTCCCACCTCATATACCTACATATATGGAATATTCTGCATCCGTCCCTCCAAATGCCCATTGGAACGCTCTTCTCTTACATCATTGATACCATCTAGGGAACTTCAGCAGCTTCACACATCCACTAGAATCCAGCACTCAGGACTAAAGGATCAGCTATCCTCCCTCCCTGACTCCTCAAATTGACCTGAATCTCAGGGTGGAAGGAAGAGATGGACAGGAACAGGAGGGGCTGTGAAACCCAAGACTCCCTGGGGCAAGCTGACACTTGCTCTGGGTTCCCACCCATCACGCTGCTCCTGCAAAGAAGTTCATCCCATCAAAGTGAAGGAAAACATCAGGTTCCCAGCAGGGGGACAGACTGTCCCAAGGCAATATGGGATAAGACTTGGTTCCCAGAATTTATTTATTCAACTTCTAGGACCAAAGCGACAACCAGCCAACTGATAAATTTGGAATATGTTTATAAAAGAAAAACAAATATTCGTTATTCCTCTGGGTCATTACATTATTTTAAACAGATAATGCCCTCCTTTAAAAACAGATTAAATTTCTATTTTCAACCACTAAAAATGAAGTTTGGCATAGGTTCAGTGCTGAGGGGAAGACAGAGAGAAATTTAGCAAGAAATGGCAGAGAAAGGGTGAAATTTCTGGTCTTTACATTAGACACAGTGACTCAGATTCTTGACCTTACACTAGAATTCTCTGTATGTTTTATACACACAGCAGAGAAATATGCCCACTTTTGAACTCTTCATTTTGGCTCTTTATTCTTTACTACTAAATAATATTCTAAGAAACATCCAGTATGGGGTTGGCCTTCACCAACATTTCAGATAAATAAAATATCAGAAAGTCACTGTTTAATAGAAAAAAAAAGTAATTTCCAATTACCACCAACATTCTAACAAACACTAAGAGAGCAAAGTCATCTACATCCAAGTAAATGTGGTGTTTGGGTACAAAAATGTACATGCATTATGTGCATGAATATGTACATATCTCCATGTAGTATACACATATACATGTGTATGTTCAAGTAATAAAGGCTAAAGAATGGGCAAAATACCAAAACTATCAGAATCACTTTCAGTGGTAAGTAAATAACAATTATTTTATTATTTTCCCCTTCTTTCACCTTTTCTGTTTTTTCAGACTTCCCACCGTGATCATTCGTATATAGAAAAGGAAAAATCAACAACTTTATTTTTATCACACATGTGAAGATGTATGTTTTTATAAGGTAGGCTCATCTCCTCATATCAAAAAAGCCAGGCACTAAATAGAAACCCACACACCCTGTGCCACCAAAATAACCCCATAAATTGGGAAGTGAAGCTAAGTTTCTCTTTTTTTTTTTACTATATGCAAACCTTTTTATTAAGAGTAGAAAAAAGACCGGGTGCAGTGGCTCACGCGTGTAATCCCAGCACTTTGGGAGGCTGAGGCAGGAGGATCACAAGGTCAGGAGTTCACGACCAGCCTGACCAACATGGTGAAACCCCGTCTCTTCTAAAAATACAAAAATTAGCCGGGCATGATGGTGGGCAACTGTAATCCCAGTTACTTGGGAGGCTGAGGCAGGAGAATCACTGGAACCCAGGAGGCAGAGGTTGCAGTAAGCTGAGATTGCACCACTGCACTCCAGCCTGGGCGACAGAGCATGACTCCACCTCAGAAAAAAAAAAGAGTAGAAGAAAATAGAGTCCGTTGTCAAATTGCTACGTATATCCTTCAAGTGTTTCATAAACAATACTGCCACATTTTACCCTTTGTTTTCTGAGATATCTGGTTCTCCATGTCCTTAATTGTGCTTCTCCACGTAGAGCTAAAATGGGTAGCATGAATGGGTGTGTACACTCACACGCATGTACACGTGCGCACACTCACACACCATCCCTGATATATGCATCTCAGTCTCTGACCGTAACACCAATCACTAAGAACATGATCCTCCCCAAACTAGAGGTGCTGTCCCAGGCTACTGGGCTCACTTTCTCACACTCCACGGTATACAGGGTACCCAGGTCTCCCTCTGCACCCTCTCTGTTTCATGTTTCCACAGGAAAAGACATACAGTGTTTAAAGCAAACTCCTGATTATGCACGCTAATGAAGGCAAACATTGGCACAGATGCGTGTTTGGCACGAGATTTTCCTAATTGCATTTTGCTTAGGCTACCATCAAAATTAGTTAGTGTTCCCCCAAACACACGCACAGCAGAGGGAGGAGGAGATGCCAATCTAAAGGACTTGTGGGTGATGGAGGGATGGCAAAACTGTGAAATCGACCTCAAATCAAAGAACCTTTTCCATACTCAACGCCTACATGCTGACTAATGTCATGTTGAACTGGTCTTAAAAGTGCAGAGGAAATCTAGAATACATTCTATAATATCCTGGATGAATGGTAAGTGTTGGAGCTCCAATCTAGTTAGGTAACTCCTTGCTCCGCTTCTGAGATAGGAATTTTTATTTTATTTTATTTTTTGAATCAGAGTCTCCCTCTGTCATCCGGGCTGGGGTGTGCAGTGGCGTGATCTCAGCTCACTGCAACTTCTGCCTCCCGGGTTCCAGCGATTCTCCTGCCTCAGCCTCACAAGTAGCTGGAATAACAGGTGGATGCCACCATGCTCGGCTGGTCTCGAACTCCTGACCTCAAGTGATCCGCCCGCCTCAGCTTCCCAAAGTGCTACAAGTACAGGTATGAGCCACTGCACCCGGCTGAAACTTTTTTTTTTTTTTTTAAAGATAGATTTAAGAGATGCCTTTCTACAACTCCCATCTGCTGGAGAAACTCAGACCAATTCTCTATCATTTCTGTATGGTAACCTTCAAATAACAGAAGAAAGTTGTCCTGTCTTCCCTTATTGCTTCCTCCTCCGGGTAAGCTGCTACTCTTGGCAGGGTGTCCTGTCACCATTTTGGTTCTGCTCGTGTGACTACTCCACTCACTCAAGGTCTTCCTTAAAACGCTGACCATGGAGCTGGCTATAGTCCTCAAGGGCTGGAGTGCCCTCCTGAAAATTCAGTGGGATCACGACACTATGCTCCCTTTAGCCCAAGAGCGGGCTCATTCATCTGCAGTGACCACATCACGCCTCTGACAGACACTGACGCCAAGCCAAACCTTCTGTATATGTACAACAATTTATTCTTTTCGTCTGATTGTCCCCAAACTGTACAGGACATCACATTCCTGCTTTTTACAGGTTATCTGGCAGGTTTCTGTCTGCCATCCTGGGCTATTAAGGGTATTTAGACGTCGTACCGAAGATCCTGCAGGGGTCTTCTTGGATACCACGTCTCCCATCCAGATGCGATACCCAGTTCAGAAATAGTCAGCAGCCACATTTTTGGCTGTGTCCATTCAGGAATAAGGAGAAAAAAAAAAAAAAAGTGAGCTGGGCTCAGTGGCTCATGCCTGTAATCCCAGCACTTTGGGAGGCCGAGGCGGGCAGATCACCTGAAGACGGGAGTTCAAGTCCAGCCTGACCAACATGGAGAAACCCCATCTCTATTAAAAATACAAAATTAGCTGGGCACGGTGGTACATGCCTGTAATCCCAGCTATTCGGGAGGCTGAGGCCAGAAAATCACTTGAACCTGGAAAGTGGAGATTGCGGTGAGCTGAGATCGCGCTGTTGCACTCCAGCCTGGGCAACAAGAGTGAAACTCCGCCTCAAAAAAAAATTTTTTAAAGTCATTAAAAGCTGCAGGAGAGAGAATGACATAAATAAGCAGAAACAAGATGAGCCAAAAGAGCCACAGAACCCAGAATCCTGGGGGGGCCTCACCATCAGCACAATCCCGAGACAGACAACATTACTGCTCATGTTGGCCAGGAGGCACCTTGTGTCTTCATAAAATACTAACACCAACCTCCTTTAAAAAAAATTCACATGATCTTGGCTTGATGTATGTTATTTGCAAACAGGAGTCCTATCTAACATAGAAACTATTCTGCTAGAAAAGTGAGTGTCCCACATAAGGTACCTTGCAAATTACTATTAAGGTATCGGGCAGTCTGTCCTGCCAGTGTGATGCTGATTCAGTAATTAACTTTCTTTGGTCCGTTCCAGCCTGCTTCAAATCCGCAAGGATCCCTGCTCTCCGAAGGGCATTTTATTATCTTAACCCTCAAGGCTTTCAACCATTGTACTCTCACTTCTCCTTGGCTTCCCTGATTCCCCGAAGTCCATCTTTTTCCCACTCATACTTGCTGCCACACAATCTGGCCAAGGGAGTTGGCCTTCGGTATCCATGGGTTCTGCATCCCTGGGTTCCACCAACTGCAGATCCAAAATGTTTTTAAAAAGAAAAAACAGATGGTTGTATCGTATCTGTACTGCATATGTGCAGGCTTGTTTTGCTTGTCACTGTTCCCTAAACAATACAGTATAACAACTATTTACATAGCATCAGGTATTATAAGTAATCTAGAGATTGCTTATAATATACTGGAGAACGTGCATAGATTTTGTGCAAATACTATTTTGTTTTGTTTTGTTTTTTAACTGAGATGGAGTCTCGCTCTGTCGCCCAAGCTGGAGTGCAATGGCACGATCTTGGCTCACTGCAACCTCCATCACCCGGGTTCAAGCGATTCTCCTGAATCCCTCCCAAGTAGCTGGGATTACAGGCACCCATCACCACACCTGGCTAATTTTTGTATTTTTAGTAAAGACAAGGCTTTGTCATGTTGGCCAGGCTGGTCTTGAACTCCTGACCTCAGGTGATCTGCCCGCTTCAGCCTCCCAAAGTGCGGGGATTACAGGCATGAGCCGCCTCGCCTGACCTACACTATTTTATATAAGGAACTTGAGCACCCATGGATTTTAGTATCTGTGGGGGAGCAGAGGTCTGGATCCAATTCCCCACAAGTACCAAGGGATGACGGTACGGTGACATTAATGAAATAATATCAATGAATAATTTCTGCTTCCAAAAACACTGCATGGTGCCCCAGCCAAAGAATCACCCAAGGTTGGACTCTAGACAAGTTATAAGTAACTCTAGACTCCAAATTGATAATAGAAGACCCTGCCCCTAAGAAAAAAAACGTGAAAATGTATGTCCACGCAAAAGCTTGTACACAAATATTTCGTAGCAGCACTGGCTGTAATAGCCAAAAAGAAAGATAACCCAAATGTCCATCAATTAATGAGTGGATAAATAAAATATGGTACAGCCATACAATAGAGTATTACTCAGCAATAAAACGAAGTGAAGTACTGAGACACGATACAACAAAGATGAACCTCAAAAACATGCCAAGTGAAAGAAGTCAGTCAAAAAAGACTCCATACTGCATAATTCCTTTTATATAAAATGTCCAGAACAGGAAATCTATGGAGACAAATCAAATGGTTGGGGTTGGCGATTGGGTAGGAAGAGTTGGAGGGAAATATGGATGGCTGGTAATGGGTACAGAGTTTCTTCTGTCCTAAAAACAATTTTGAGGATGGTAGCAACACTTTATAAATGTACTAAAATTATGGAACTGGCTGTGAATGGTGGTTCTTGCGTGTAATCCCAGCACTTTTGGGAGGCTAAGGCAGGCGGATCATTTAACTCAGGAGTTCAAGATCAGCCTGACCAACATGGTGAAACCCTCTCTCTACTAAAAATGCAAAAAATTGGCCAGGCACGGTGATGCACACCTGTAATCTCAGCTACTCGGGAGGCTGGGCATAAGACTCGCTTGAACCTGAGAGGTGGAGGTTGCAGTGAGATCACGCCACTGAACTCCAGCCTGGGCAAAACAGTGAGACTTTGTCTCAAACAATAAATATAAGTGGCTCATGCCTGTAATCCCAGCACTTCGGGAGGCCGAGGTGGGTGGATCACTTGAGGTCAGGAGTTTGAGACCAGTCTGACCAACATGGTGAAACCCCGTCTCTACTAAAAATACAAAGTTAGCTGGGTGTGGTGGCACATGCCGGTAATCCCAGTTACTCAGGAGGCTGAGGCAGGAGAATCACTTGAATCCAGGAGGTGGAGGTTGCAGTGAGCCAAGATCGCGTCATTGCACTCCAGCCTGGGCAACAAGAGTGAAACTCCATCTCAAAAAATAAAACAAAATAAATAAAATAAAATTATGGAAGTGTACATTTTAAATGGATGAATTGGAAGGGGTATGAATTATAGTTCAACAAAGCTGTTTTTTTAAAAATCCATTAGAGGATAATTAATCTATTACCACAGTATAAAGAAAAGGAATAGACTCAATACCCTAGTTTTTTTAGTTCATTAAAATGTGGGTCAAAACCCTAAATTTAACATATCCACAACGTTCATAAGGCAGTTTATATAGTTAATTCCATATAATTTGCATTGTACCAGATTGGTTAGGGACAGGGGCTTTGGAATGAAACTAGGTTTAAGTCCCAACCCCTTCACTCACATGTTGAATGACCTTGGATCCTCCTCCAAGCCCCAGCTTCTCTATATGTAAGATGAGGAAAATAATAGTGCTTCTTTCACTGATGAGTGAGTACCTGACACAGTGCAGCACTCAAACAGTAACTTTATAAGTAAATAAATAACAACAACAAAACCAAGTACTTGTGTGCAATATACTAAACCTTGCTAGAAGACACAGATAATACAGCCCCTTTCTTCAATTACATTATTACACCAAGCTGTTTAGTGCTGCAATAATAAGAATGCTATGGACTGAACATTTGTGTCCCCCAAAAATCCGTATGTTGAAATTCTAATCCCCAAGGTGATGTATTTGGAGGTGGAGCCTTTGCGGGGTGATTAGGCATGAGTAGAGTCCTCGTGAATGGTATTGATGCTCTTATAAGAAGAGACACTACCAGCCTAGACAACATGCTGAAACCCCACCTCTACAAAAAATAGAAAAAAATTAGCCAGGCAGCAGCCGGGCACAGTGGCTCACACCTGTAATCCTAGCACTTTGGGAGGCCGAGGCAGGTGGATCACTTGAGCCCAGGAGTTTGAGACCAGCCTGGTCAACATGGTGAATCCCTACCTCTACTAAAAATACAAAACGTAGCTGGGCATGATGGTACATGCCTGTACTCCCAGCTACTCGAGAGGCTGAGGCACAGGAATCACTTGAATGTGGGAGGTGGAAGTTGCAGTAAGCTGAGATCATGCCACTGCACTCCAGCCTGGGCAACAGAGTGAGACTCTGTCTCAAAGAAAACAAAAAATAGCCAGACATGGTGGTGCACACCTGTAGTCCCAACTACTTGGGGGGTTGTGGTAGGAGGATCACCTGAGGCTGGGAGGTCGAGGCTGCAGTGAGTCATGATCACACCACTGCACTCCAGTCTGGGTGACAGAGTAAGACCCTGTCTCAAAAATAAAAAACAAAAAGAACAGACACTAGAGAGATCCTCTCTCTCTGCCATGTTAGGATAGAGAGAGAGAGGAGACTGTCTTCAAACCAGGAACCCAATCAGCAGGGACCTTGGTCTTGGACTTCCTCACCTTCAGAACTGTGAGAAATAAGTTTGTGGATTAAGCTGCCCTGTTTGTAGTATTTCTTTACAGCAGTTCAAACTGCCTAAGACAAAGACCAATAAAGCATTATGAGGAGAGATTTGTGCAGAAGACATTTAAACTGGGTCAAGCGGAAATTCTTGAATTAGAGAATGAAAAGAGGGAAGGAAAGGAACAAAATGATAAGCACGTCTCCCATGCAATATGCTTTTGCTAACTCTTATCCAAACACCAGAGACCCTGGGGCTAGATGTTTCAACGATTATCAGCACACTGTATATCCATATGAAAAACCACAAGGTAATGTAGAAACCATTGGCTAAAATCATAGGTGACAAAAGGCATGACTTGAGATTTACGCCCTGTCTAGAACATAAAGGTAGAAGAAAATGAAAAGCAGAGAGACTGATTGTATATTTTGACCAAGGTACAAGGATCAAGTACACAAATTTCAATTTCCAATTTCCACATTTCTGATCATTAGCTACCACATTCCTATGTATCTTATGAAAGAAAGCAAGAAATGAATTATCTCAGAGCCAAACAACCTCCTGACAACTCTTTGGTCTGTTTTTTTTCCCCAAAAGACTGATTACCTCCAATGACATTGCTCTCTGAAAAGGCAATTAATGAGACGGATGTAGCACACTGAATGAGAGGATTGAAGTACCTATGCTTTATCTTTTGACAGTTTATAAACAGATTTTTTTAACATGTCAGTCAATTGGTGATATTTAAATGAGATCACAAAAGTCAAGGTCTTTGCTACAAAAGACACGGCAACAAACTAAAAAAATTAATGAAAGCATGTGATTCTAGCGTAAAAGAACCACCGACGTGACATTATTGGTTCAAGAAATACGCTTTTGTGCCTTCAATATGGAAAAGTAATCAATTTCACCTTGGCGAATTACCATTATGCACTTATGTTTAAACTAGATGTCTGAATATTATCAATATCTTTTAAAAGTGTAAAACATAGGCCAGGCATGGTGGCTTACACTTGTAACCCCAGCACTTTGGGAGGCCGAAAAGGGCAGATCACCTGAGGTCAAGAGTTTGAGACCAGCCTGGCCAACAAAGTGAAACCCCGTCTCTACTAAAATTATGAAAATTAGCCTAGCGTGGTGGTGGGCGCCTGTAATTCCAGCTACTCGGGAGGCTGAGGCAGGAGAATCACTTGGACCCAAGAGGCGGAGGTTGCAGTGGGCGGAGATTGTGCCACTGCAATCCACACTGGGCAACAAAGCGAGACTCCTTCTCAAAAAAAAAAAAGTGTAAAACATAATAGTTTCATAAATTCAGAATACTTAAAAGAGGAACGCTTTTAATCCCAGCCCTGTCACGATCTAAACATACAGTGATTCTCTCAGAGACAGGGGCCACTAAGTATTACAAGGATTGTGCAAAATGATGTTCAGTGAACACCTATTATGTGCCCGACCCTAGGCTACATCCCACTCCCCAGGAACTCAAAAGTTGGCAGGTTGAGTCGTTTCCCAGGCACCTCTTCACACTTCAACAGTTCTTTCACTCAGCCTTACAAACAGGCTCAAAATGGGCTTTCACAGATTCACCAAACTGATACCGGCCTTGTCCACCAACACTGCACACCTATCTCTTTCAGGCTGTCATTTCCAGGGACAATTCCTGATATGCCTTCGGAAAGAAAACCTCCTGTATCTACATCACACTGCAGGTATCACGCTGCATATGTGTATCTTCATAGCTTGTATCTATCTACTACATAAGGTTACACACCAACAGGACATGTCCATGTCAATAAGGCAGGCATGAGAAATGAAAAGCAGAGCTCATTACAGTACGTGGGGCACCTGATTTCTTTAAGACCAGCTTCATTTGCTGTTATTCTCCACTTTCCAGAGTGAAAACCTGGAACGGAAAATGAAACGGCGCTTCCAAGGTTATGCTGCAAATCATCAGAACAATCTGGGCCAATGGACAGGTTTCTCGATCTGACAGCTGCTCCTCTATCTGCTGGGACCTGCTGTGTTGAAATTATCGTATGCAGTCGAGCACCTCAGGAGCAATGCAAATTGCTAAAATCTAAGTAGAGCAGGTGAAGACATTTGCTGGCTGATGACCATATTCTTGTAACGCACTCTGGGGCCACATATCCTGCGGTGTTCAGAGATGTGCTTCCAGTCTCAAGCAGGGAACTGGACACCTCGTAAGTTTAATGAACGAATAAGGCAATTAAGATACTCAAGGAAATATATAACATCTGAAGAGGCCTTGGAAATAGAAGTATTCAAGCAAACACACCATCAAATGAAAAAAGGAATGTCAAAGATCAAGGGGGAAGGGACCCAAATTAAAAATGTTTTTCCTGGGAGGCCAAAGCAGAAGAATTGCTTGCAGTCAAGAGGTCAAGACCAGCCCGGGCAACATGGCAAGACCCCATCTCTACAAAAAAAAAAAAAATCTTTCTTTTTTTTAATTAGCTAGCATGGTGGCACACATTAGTAGTCCCAGCTACTCAGGAAGCTGAGATGGGAGAATTGCTTGAGCACAGTAGTTTGAGGCTATAGTGAGCTATGATCGCACCACTGCACTCCAGCCTGGGTGACAAAGCAAGACCTGTTTCTAAAAAACAAAAGAAAGCAAGCTTTCCCAACCTCCTTAAATTATTCTGTATTGTCTCTTATACTTCAGGATCATACAGCTTGAGTTTGCTTTAAATTTAAAAACCAGAATCCACAAATATCTTACCTTAAGTCCCACAAATAGGTCAAGAGCTGTGAGTGGAGACCCAAGAGGGTTGCACACAAGCGCTACACATACCACTAATGGAACAGGAAACCGTTTTTAGTGGTACATGGAAACCATGTTTAATCTTTATAGTTATAATTATTTTTCAATGTGTATTAAAAAATGTATTAGCAGCACATTAAGCCCCTGACATCAGGACTAGGTAAAGTAACCTCACACCCACACAAGCACACACACACTGACATGATTTGAATGCTGTCCCCTCTAAATCTTTTGTTGAAATGAAATCCCCACAGTTGGAGATGGGGGCTAGCGGGAGGTGTTTGGGTTACAGGAACAGACTCCACATGGCTTCATGCTGTCTTTTTTTTTTTTTTTCTTTTGAGACAGAGTTTCACTCTTGTTGCCCAGGCTGAAAAGCAATGGCGTGATCTAGGTTCACTGCAACCTCTGCCTCCCAAGTTCAAGCGATTCTCCTGCCTCAGCCTCACAAGCAGCTGGGATTACAAGCACCTGTCACCATGCCTGGCTAATTTTTTGTAGTTGTAGTAGAGACAGGGTTTCACCATTTGACCAGGCAATGCTGTCCTTTCAATAGTGAGTTCTTTACAGACAGACACAGATTTTTTAAAAACAAACTTTATTAGGTTAATAATTATAATCAACCATCATAAAATAGAATGGGAGTTTCAAAACCATACAAGCCACAAGGCTGGCACAAAAGAAGGGTGGGGTCGAGGGTCCCAAGGCATTTTGGGGTGGGAGACACAGGGAGAGCCAGAGAGTCACCCAGTGTCTGTGGGGATGGCTGGGTCAAGGCAATAAGCTAGGATCTGTACAAGTGAAATATTCACCAGAACGTGACCCACCCTGAAATAGGAGGGAGGAAAATCTTTAAGAGTATTACAGGTAAGGTCCCAAAACTACAAAATAATAAGAGGGAAATGTATATTCCTCACCCAGTCTTGGCACCAATTTTGTGCCTTAAAAAATATACTGCACTGGAAGATTTAAAAAAAAAAAAAAAGTACTCTACACCAGCTGTTTAAAACATAAATCTTATGAACAAATATGTATATATATTTTTAATATTTGATTTAAAATTAAAATGTTTAATATATATTTATATATTATATATATTAATTATATATTATATAATTATATATTAATTGGTATTATATTAATTTATTTATATATCAATACATTAATTGATGGTATATTAATGTTATTTATACTGATATTAATATGTTATATATAATAAACATTTTTAACAAATAAATCTTCTATTGTATCTATGCAGAAATGAACCAAGGTTAGACTCTAAGAGAGTTAACTTCAAGGTCAAAGCAAGGGCGAAGGCAGTGGCAGATGCTGGGGTATGCTCTGTGGAGTGGCCGCCAGGGACAGGACATCCCTCTCCTGCCAGCAGCCCGCGCCAGCCGTCTTGAGGCCCTGAGAGGGGTTGTGATGAAATGGGGCTGTTTCCCTGGGCCCGCAGCCCTGGCACGGGTGCTAAACAGAGACCTGTGTTGGCTTCTGTGATGCTCAACTCTGCTCCTGGTCTCCCCCATCCCAATCTGCCCCTGGCTTCTCAGGGAATGGAGACCCACTCACCCTCCCTTCTTGGTTCTGGGGGTCCTCTGGCATGCCCAGAGCTTCTGAGGATGCAGTTGGGAAATCTCACCTAGAAAAGCAAAAGCAAAATCAAACCCACACCGAAAGACCCACAGTTGACTAAAGAAACGCAACCATGTGCAAAGGTGTCTAAGCTCAAGAGGTAAGTGGCTACCTGGAGACATGGGGGAACTGCCGCAGCCCTTCCAGACGGGCCACTGAGACACCCATATTCCATGTGAGGCTATTTCTCCCTGAGGGGCCTGCTCGGGAACTCGGAGCAGAGACCCCTGGAAACTGCAGGGCAAGGGACCCAAAGACATCCTTGTGCCTGTGCACGTGTGCAACATGCGCCACAGCTATGGCCCAGGGAGGATAGGCCAGGCACACACATTCTAGGGAGGGAGAAGGTGGAAGGAAAGTAACAGCCAGAGAGAGGTGACTGAAACAAAGTTTTCCTTCTAGATGGAATCCATAAACGGCTTTTGTTATTATTAAAAGAATAACTACAAGATACAGGGGCACTGACAGCCGGAATGGATGCTGGGTGCTTATTTGCCTGCGGAAGGTCCTTGGTTTCTGCCTTGGTGTCCAGGGTATTTTTGACGTCCTGAGCTTTATCTGCTGTGGAATGGCCCCGCTGGGCTGGGCACCTGTGGCCCGGCACCAGCTCTTGTCTAAGCACCTCTTAGAACTTCCGGTACCTGCTCTCTTAGCTGTGTCACCACATGCCAGACCCACCACCCTGGGCCCCCCAGGTGGCCACAGCCTTCTCTTCTCCCAGAGATGTGAGGAAACCCCGTCCCACCCTGAGAGCAGACGGAAGCTCAGTACAGGGTGTTTGCAGAAATTTATTCTTTTTTTGGTGCGGGGGGTGGTTGAGACAGGGTTTCCCTCTTGTTACCCAGGTTAGAGTGCAGGGGCACCATCTCAACTCACTGAAAGATCTGCCTCCCGGGTTCAACCAATTCTCCTGCCTCAGCCTCCTGACTGGCTGGGACTACAGGCGCCCACCACCCCGCCCGGATAATTTTTATATTCTTAGCAGAGACAGGGTTTCTCCACGTTGGGCAGGCTGGTTTCTAACTCTTGACCTGAAATGATCCGCCCACCTCGGCCTCCCCAAGTGCTGGGATTACAGCATGAGCCACCGAGCCTGGCCTCTGTCTTTTTTCAAGGAGGGTCTGTATATGGATGGTGTGCAGGGACGCCGTCTTCTGACGATGTCGGGAAGGGGAAAAGAGGAACCTGTGTCAGAATCGGTCCTTGTCCCGTGGAGGCAGCCAGCGAGGATGAAGGGGAAGACCAGGGACTTCTCTCCACAGCTGCAGACACTGGTCCAAGGTGCAGGGTGCCAGCCCCAGTGGTGGGTGGCTCAGCGAGTTGGTGCCAGGTAGCCATGCGTGGTGGCCCATGGTGAGCATCACTGGGGGAGGAGGTGGACCTGGAGGGAAGCCGGCAGCAGCAGTGTGTGGGTCTCTCCCAGGTGCACCTTCCCTAGGGCCAGGTGTATAGAGTGAAGTCACCTCTTCCCAGTGGCCCTAATGAGGGGGCCTGGAGCCTGGTGCCTGCTGCGAGCACGCAGGCTGCGCGAGCACGACTTCTGTGAATGGTGAGTTCTCATGAGAGAATAAAAAAGTGTGTGGCACCTTCTCTCCCTCTCTTGCTCAGGCTTTCACCATGTGACATGCCTGTTCCCCCTTCACTCTCCACCATGATTATAGATTTCCTGAGGCCTCCCTAGAAGCCTAGCAGATGCCAGCAAAAAGCTACTTGTACTGTCTGCAAAATGACGAGCCAATTAAAGCCCTTTTCTTTATAAATTACCCAGTCTTAGGTATTTCTTTATCCAATGCAAGAAGACCCTAACACACACACACACACACACACACACACACACGTACACACACGTACACATACACCTCTTATGTGAATATGGCGAATCTGATAAAGAAGGGTACAAATGCCAGAAGTTGATCTCCAAGACACAGGGGACAGGGTGGTCAAGAGAAAGTGCAGAGCCGGGCACGGTGGCTCACGCCTATAATCCCAACACTTTTTGAGGCAGGAAGATCACTTGAGACCAGGAGTTCAAGACCAGTCTGGGCAATAAAGCAACACCCCATCTCTACAAAAAAATTAAAATAAAATAAAAGCCAAGCATGGTGATGCACACCTACAGTCCCAGCTACTCAAAAGGCTGAGGCAGGAGGATCATTTGAGCCGAGGACTTGGAGGCTATGATAATGCCACTGCATTCCAGCCTGAGTGACTGAGCAAAACCTTGTCTCTTAAAAAATAAAAAATAAAAATAAAAACGGGGAAAGTGGAGGGAGCCAGGAGGCTAGACGTTAAGCCCTGCTGCTTATGTTTTTATGCCTCAATTTCTTCATCTGTAAAATGGGGATAATAATTGAATCTACATCACAGAGTTCATATGAGAATTGAATAAATTAAAAATAGTAAGCACTCAACAGAGGCGTTACCTATCACTAAAATTCAACACAAATTTAAGGTAAAAGCAAGAAGACAAGGGGAAAAGAGGGGGGACCACAGGCTGCCAGCAGCAACAAGCACTGACTCTGCTAAGCCAGGGTTCAGAAAACTTTCTCTGCAAAGGGCCAGATGGTAAACATTTTAGGCCTTCCTGGCCATAAGGTCTGTGTCACAAGCACTCAACTCCACCACTGGAGCATGAAACGAGCCACGGGCAATACGTACAAGAATGGGTGTGGCTACATTCCAATAAAATTTTACTCATGGATGCTGACATTTGAATTTCATATAACTTTCCCATATCACAAAGCATTATTCTTCTTAGGATATTTTCCCCAACCTTTTTTTTATTATTTTTATTTTATTTTATTGAGACGGAGGCTCTCTCTGTCACCCAGGCTGGAGTGCAGTGGCGTGATCTCAGCTCACTGCAACCTCCGCCTCCCGGGTCCAAGCAATTCTCCTGCCTCAGTCTCCCGAGAAGCTGGGATTACAGGTGCCTTCAACCACACCCAGCTAATTTTAGTATTTTTAATAGAGACAGCGTTTTGCCATGTGGGCCAGGCTGGTCTGGAACTCCTGACCCCAGGTGATCTGCCTGCCTCAGCCTCCCAAAATGCTAGGATTACAGGCGTAAGCCACTGCCCCCAGGCTCCCCAACCATTTAAAACCATAAAGTCTATTCTTAGCCTAAGTAACGAAACAAGGCAGTGGTCGGCTGAGTTGCTGAGCCACATGCTACACACCAGGCACACACAGGCTGCCCAACTACATTTATATTCCTATGAACAGACTGGTCAGCGAGACAATCAGAGTCCCATGCATGGGACACTGCCATTTAATCTCTTATTTTCGATCTCCAGAGAGAGAAAGATTGTAATCAATATTTGATGAACTGTCTAAACTACTTAGTGAGAACAAGCTTCAATGTATCTATCTTAGCCCTGGCATTTTTCTATATAAATCAATTCCTAAAGTACATATTTATAACTATAAACGTCAAGCCTCCACTCGGACTTTTGGGCTCTTCATTCTGCACTGCACCACACATTATGTCCAACATGACAAATTTATTTCATTACATTCAGTAATCAGGAATATTTCCAGTGGTGGGAAGAAGCCTTGGAACATATCACTTTTCAGGATGGATTCCTCATTTTAAAGATATACTTTTAAAAAATCTATCAGAGGAATTTTTTAGAAAGCACAAATTCTTAAGCAAGAATGAGAAATGAGAGATGTTTGGAGAATGTATATTCATTCATTCCTCAGTACCCACTTTGTGGATGCAGTATTATGGGCATAATGTTTTCAGTTTTGATTAAATAATTAATGATGTAAAAACAAGGTATTATTTAAATTCTCTCCAATCACCGGAAGAACAGAACCTCAGGACTCCAACTTGCTTGTTTTTCTCTATTCTCTAAAGCAATTTGAGAATCTCACTAACGGACAAGTTGTAAAACTTCTGTATTACTGTTATCAAAAATGACAAGTGATTTGCCAGTATACACGTTCACTTCACTATCGTACCCTTTAAGATAGTATCTTCCAATTTAAACTTGATCTTGGCTTTGCCTTTTCCTATGTATTGAAATTACATTAGCTCTTCTCATCAGCATCCCCTTAGAAGTAAGAAGTAATAATGCAGGAGCACCTGTGCAATCACAGATGTTCCGAGCAGGAAGAAGGCCACCAGACAAGATTCCAGGAGGTGAAACATCGTATCAGCCCAGAAGACAGCCATGATCCATGGGACCAAAGACTGACAGTTTTTAATCAAAACTTCATTATGGTTCTTGAAAAGTAAAGTCTGAAAACAAAAACAAACCACCTTGTATAAATATATTGTATATTTTGCCATTTGATCAAGCCCAGAGCTTTTTAAATGAACCTATGCCAGGAAACACTGATGGTCACCCATTAAAAACAACTTTTTAATTGCATGCTGCTGAATTCTAACACATTCCAAATGGAGGCTTCTCGTTCTCCTTTCTTCATGCTGAAAGTGATGACTAGCTTTTCCAGGATCAAAACCAGACTAGCATTCAAAGATTCCTAGTCAGACCTGGGCACTCACATCAAAGGGACTTGTCTGGCCTTCTACCAGCCACGCCCCTTCTTAAAGGGGCAAGGATTCCCGGGCAGACACACAGATACCTTTCTAGAAGATACCAGGGCACCTTGGACCCAATGTCCACGTCCAGGCCCTCTAGGGGCTCTTTCTTAGTTCTGACCTCCCAAGGTAGTGGACGATACTACATGTGCACTCATAGGCCCGAGGGCAGCTCTTGGTGGGGATTTTAGAGGAGGCTTCTTTGTATACGCTGTTGTGTCCACAAAACCTTTCATGGTCCAAGATGGAGCCAGGGGTGGGAGGATAAGGAAGGGTCATGGCTGGGGCCGGCTTTCCCCTACCTTACGATCCCACATGGTATTCTAAGGAGTCTGACCATTATAACTCTGAATCTAGCTTTCCAAGTCATTATGAAAGTCTAGCCGGGCGCGGTGGCTCACCCCTGTAATCCTAGCACTTTGGGAGGCCGAGGCGGGCGGATCACAAGGTCAGGAGATCGAGACCACGGTGAAACCCCGTCTCTACTAAAAAATACAAAAAATTAGCCGGGCGCTGTGGTGGGCGCCTGTGGTCCCAGCTACTCGGGAGGCTGAGGCAGGAGAATGGCATAAACCCAGGAGGCAGAGCTTGCAGTGAGCCAAGATCGCCCCACTGCACTCCAGCCTGGGGGACTGAGAGTGAGACTCCGTCTCAACAACAACAAAAAAAAAACAAAAGAAAGTCTAGGCCGGGCACAGTGGCTCACCCCTGTAATCCTAACACATTGCGAGGCCGAGGTAGGTGGATCACCTGAGGTCAGGAGTTTGAGACCAGCCTGGCCAACATGGCAAAACCGTGGCTCTACTAAAAATACAAAAATTAGCTGGGCATGGTGGCAGGCGCCTATAATCCCAGCTACTCAAGAGGCTGAGGTAGGAGAATCGCTTGAATCCAGGAGGTGGAGGTTGCAGTGAGCTAAGATTGCACCACAGCACTCCAGCCTGGGTGATAGAGCAACACTCTGTCTAAAACAACAACAACAAATAAATAAATAAACGAACAATGGAAAGTCTATTTGTCAAGGTAGGAGAATACGTTTTATTTTACAATTTGTTAGCTTGACTTACAACAACTTTTATATATCCAGACAAAGGTTATATGCGCCTTCATTTGTATTCTTGCCCATAGGCCTGCTTTCTTCCACCAAAGAGATCATGAATGCCTTTTTTTTTTTTTAATTAAAAGCTGCTAGATATATAAAAAGAGTACCTGATTTAGGAAGGTTCGACTTACAGTTTTTGACTTTACAATGGCACAAAAGCAATAAGCATTCAGCAGAAATCATACTTTAAGCACCCATACACCCATGCTGTTTTTCACTTTCAGTACAGTACTTAATACATTACATGAGATACTCAACACTTTGTTACAAAACAGGCTTTGTGTTAGATAATTCTGCCTAACTGTAGGCTAATGTAAGCGTTTGAGCACATTTAAGGTAGGCTAGGCTAAGCTAGGATGTTCGGTAAATTAAGTGTATTAAATGTATTTTCACCTTAAGGTATTTTCAACTTACAATGGGTTTCCTGAGTCGTAGCCTCATTGTAAACTGATGAGCATCTGTACTCTCATTCTCAGAAGCCATGAAAAGATGTTATTTTTAGGTTGATTTGGTATTGTCTGCCTTGCTAAAAAGCTGAAAATGAGGCTGGGTGCAGCGGCTCACACCTGTAATCCCAGCACTCTGGGAGGCTAAGGCGGGCGGATCACCTGAGGTCGGGAGTTTGAGACCAGCCTGACCAACATGGTGAAACCCCGTCTCTAGTAAAAATTACAAAATTAGCCGGGCGTGGTGGCAGGTGCCTGTAATCCTGGCTACTCAGGAGGCTGAGGCAGGAGAATTGCTTGAACCCGGGAGGTGAAGGTTATGGTGAGCTGAGATGGCACCACTGCACTCCAGCCTGGGCAACAAGAGTGAAACTCTGTCTCAAAAAAAAAAAAAAAAAGTGCTGAAAATGATCTTCAATACCTGATATAGTGTAGACATTTGTCTCCTCCAAATCCCATATTGAAATGTGACCTCCAATATTGGAGGTGGGACCTGGTAGCAGGTGTTCTGGTCATGGGGGCAGATCCCTCATGAATGGCTTGGTGCCATGCTTGCAGTCATGAGTGAGTTCTTGCTCTATTAGTTCAAGCACGAGTGGGTTGTTTAAGAGAGACTGGCACCTCCTACACTCTCTCTTGTTCCTTTTCACCATGTGACATGCTTGCTCCCCCTTCATCTTCTGCCATGAGTAAAAGGTTCTTACAGCCTCACAGAAGCCAGGCAGATACTGGTGCCTTGCTTATACAGAACCATGAGTCAAATAAACCTCTTGTCTGGTTTTTTTTTTTTTTTTTTTTTTTTTTTTGAGACAAGGTCTTGCTCTGTTGCCCAGGCTAGAGTGCAGTGGTACGATCTCAGCTCACAGAAACTTGCAACTCTTGGGCTCAAGAGATTCTCCTGCCTCAGCCTCCCGAGTAGCTGGGTCTACAGGTGCCCGCCACAATGTCTGGCTAATTTTTGTATTTTTAGTTAGGACAGGCTATCACCATGTTGGCCAGGCTGGTCTCGAACTCCTGACCTCAAGTGATTTGCCTGCTTTGGCCTCCCAAAGCGCTGGGATTACAGGCATGAGCTACTGTGCCCGGCCCTCTCTTTATAAATTACCGAGCCTCAGGTATTGCTTTATAGCGTTGAAAAATGGATTAACACAGTACTTTGCCAGAATTCTTAAAAATGAAAAATGAAATGCAACAGGCTGTCCACTGACGTCCACTTCTGAGGCTGCTTTTGAGGCATTACTATTCCATGAGCTCAACACCACCCTGTCCTCCCCAGCAGCATCCTCTACCTCTGCACCCAGAACATGCCCAAGAGACACGAAGGCTCCCAGAGGTGAATGCAGTCATATTGTGCCTTATAAAACCTGTGTGTGTCCGAACTGCTGGATTCCACATGAATGTCGGGAATCCCCTCCACCACCACTGAGAACCATGGCTAAAGTATATCTGAATTTTTTAAGAGAAGAATTTCAGTACCTCCTTGGACTTCAGTTGTTTGTGAGGACTTTTAACTTAGCCATTTTCTAAAGCTGAGAGTGTTTGTTTGAATGTGGAGTATCATAAAACGTCACTTAAGAAGTGGTTTTAATAGAAACAGAACCAGCACTTGGAACGCCCTAAGTCTTTCCTGACTTTACCACTGACTGTTACACTATATAATAACCATATGGCCTGCATTTCCAGGAGAGTTCCGATTTCATGTACCTTATTACATTAAATTAATAAATAGACTCATACTGATTCTTAAAGATTTTCTTCTTTTTTAATATTTTCCAAATGTTATATAATAAAGCACGTTTTTTCATAATCAGAAACAAATAAAACTCATTTATATATTATGTAAATATACATTTATATTTATATTGTGTGTATACAAAAACCCGCATGTGAATGCTTATAGCAATTTTATTCATAATTGCTAAAACTCAGAAGCAGCCACAATGTCCTTCAGTAGGTGAAGGGATAATCAATGGTATATCACACAAAGGAATATTATCCGGCACTATGAAAAAATGAGCTAGCAAGCCACAGAAAAATATGGAAGAACCCTGGATACATATTACTAAGTGAAAGAGGCCCATCTGAAAAAGCTACACACTGTACGACTCCAACTATATGACATCCTGGAAAAGGTAAAACGACAGAGACAGTAACAAGAGCAGTGGTTGCCAGGGGTGGGGGAAAGGAGGGATGAACAGGCAGAGCACAAAAGATTTTTAGAGCAGTGAAACCAATTTTGTGGGATACTATGTGGTGAACACACGTCATTATACATTTGTCTAACTGCACAGAAGGTACAACAGCAAGAGTGAAGCCCAGTGTAAACTATGAACTCTGGGTGGTGATGACAGTTGAACAGTGGTTTGCTGTTTGTAAAAAAATGCACCAGTCTGGGGAAGGATGTTATGGTGCGGGAGGTGGACCGGGAGTGAGGGAGGAAGGGGTGTATGGGAACTCTCTGTGCTTTCGACACAATTTGGCTGGCCACCTAAAACTGCTCTAAAAATGAAAATCTACTCATTCTCTCTCTCTCTCTCTCTCTCTCTCATTCTCTCTCTCTCTCTCTCTGTCTCTCACACACACACACACACACACAAACACACACACACTGCCAGAGGAGCCAGAGCAAACACACAGGGCTCATGTTTATGGCCACTTGCCTGACAGCAGTGGGCAACCGTTCTCTCCACCTCCTTGCCCACAGCCTTGCTTTCTTCTTCCATGGTATGAAGCGATTCTAGTTGCTACCCACGAACTAGTAAGTGGGGCCGGGCATGATGGTTCACACCTGTAATCCCAGCACTTTGGGAGGCCAAGGTCATTTGAGGTCAGAAGTTCAAGACCAGCCTCGACAACACAGTGAAACCCCCATATCTACCAAAAATACAAACATTAGCCAGACATGGTGGCACGTGCCTATAGTCCCAGCTACTCTGAGGCTGTGGCACCAGAATTGCTTGAGCCCAGGAGGCAGAGGTTGCAGTGAGCTGAGATCGCGCCACCCCACTCCAGCCTGGGCAACAGAGTGAGACTCTGTCTCAAAAAAAAAAAAAAGAAGAGGTGGAGGAGAACAAAACTAGTAAGTAGAGCTCTCTGGAGATGTCACTATGTCTCAGGGAGCTACTTCTAGAGAAGTGACAAATGGCCCCACACACAGATCACTGCTTGCCTCCAGAGAGAAGCAGTCCACTGGGGACACGGTGCCGCTGCAGCCATGTGACAGTAAGGACGGCTTTCGCCACCAGAGCAGCAGAGAAAATTGGACAAGAGGGGCCCTCGGAGGCCGAGGTCATCCAAACACAGCCAATCACCAGATACGCCACAGAGGCGAAGAGGAGGGCCAACCTTGCATTTTCTGCCACAAGAGAATGTATTGTTCTCTCCAAGTGAGAAAGCAGATTGTGTTACACTTCTCCACATAAATGAACTTACACAGAGGGCATGGGGGTAGTAAAAGGTGCTAGACAAGAGAATAAATATTGACTAAAACATCTATCTTGGGGAGGGAACACATGCGTTCCCCCTGGCTGTCAGGTGAAAATTTTTGCTTTATAAATTGGAGAGGTTACTAAAAGGACGTGAGATGCATGGAATTCATGAACAGCTATCTGTGAAAAATCTATCCTAATTAGGAAACAACATGTACATGCCTGAAACAGCAGGCCAGCAGGGAGGGCCAGAACAGAAAGAAAATACGGAGCTAAAACAAAATAAGGCATGTCTAGCAAATGGGTGCATCATTCTCCCTCTAGATTTAAAATTCAACAGGAACATGGCTTTTTTCCTCCGTAATGGCTGTGACATTGATTGGGATATAAGCTAATGGAGGTCCCCAGAGTGCTAAACTAAATTAGAGGAAGTCCTATAATTACAGCTGGCAGTTAATTATTATATGATGGGAATTGTAATCAAAGTAACAGATACACTATTATTTTCCATCTTCTCTGCAAAACACATCTAACAAAGTCTCTTAAGAGTACAGGGGCTTGTTTTGTGGTTCAACTTATGCCGATTCCTACTGCCCAAAATCCACACCAGAACCTCGTTCTTGCAGGTGACTTGGGCTGTGACCTCCGTGCCTGTCCCATTCCCGCCTTTCCCACACATGCCTCCTGCCAATCTTCAACGCATTCGCAGGTCCCTCTGCCTGGAATGTTCTTTCTCCGGATTTCCATGGGGTCTCTCCCTCCATGCAGATCTCAGGATCATACCTCCTGGGAGAAGGATCCCCAGACCACCCTGTCTAAAATAGACACCCACCACCCTCTCCATGTCTATTCTCCTACCTGCCCCACTGTAGCTCCCGAAACACTGTCTGGCTCTCAGTTGGTCCTCAA
>NW_012103643.1:1778116-1807773 GCF_000951045.1 Mandrillus leucophaeus | reverse complement strand
AAAATATTGGGCCAGATGCAGTGGCTTGCGCCTGTAATCCCAGCACTTTGGGCGGCCAAGGTGGGTGGATCACTTGAAGTCAGGAGCTCGAGAACAGCCTGGTCAACATGGTGAAATCCCGCCTCTACCAAAAAATACAAAAATTAGCTGGGCCTGATGGCAGACGCCTGTAATCCCAGCTACTCAGGAGGCTGAGACAGGAGAATCACTTGAACCTGGGGTGGAGGTTGCAGTGAGCTGAGACGGCACCACTGCACTCCAGGCTGGTGGAAAGAAACCAAAGCAAAAGGACCTGGGATCGCTGTGGTATCATTGTATTTAAGTGAACAACATTCTAGCAAGACCTATATTCACACCAGCCTGGAAGTGATAAGGTCTGCGTTCAATTTAGCTGCAGATCTTCAGATGCAACATCAAAGAGGTAATGAAAGGGAATTGAGATTTTCGAGGTATCTTTTATATACTAAGCACTATGTTTGGCTCTGAAGAGGTATGATCTCTTAACAAAGAACTATCATGTCCATTTATAAGTGTCATTTTATAAATAGCAAAAACTGAGGCAGAGAAGTTGGCCAAAGTCACACATACAGCAAGTGCCAAATTCCTATACAGATCTTTTTGCATCCAAAAGCTCTGCTAAGGGTCCATGTTTCAAATAGCTTCCTTCCTCTCTTCCTTCTCTCCTCCTCTTTTCCTCCCATTTTAATTCCTTTGAAAAAAAACTCACAAAGTAGAAACCAATATACAAACATCTTGATACCTGCCACCCAAAATGAACATTTCTAATTTAAATAATGACAATCACATTGACCAAATCAGCTCTTGGTTTAAGTTTCCCAATATCCCCGCACCAGAAATGAGATAACAGGACAAAGAGTTGGTGAAACCTCATTCAAATTACAATTTATGGCCACCCTTCCTGGCTTGGTGCCAACACGTTATGATCCAAATCTGTTAGGGGGAGTCTTCCCAGTCAAAGGCAGCTCTGTGTAAAACAAACCTCTCTATACAGAAAGAAACTCTTTCATTCCATTCCAGAAGTCAGAATGTGAAGATGCCGGGCTGCCTTCTGCCAGGGCAGAAGGAAAGACATGGAAAACGGGAAAATGAGAAGGGGCAGAGGCAACAGGTCTCACACTAACCATTTACAGGAACAAAGGAACTGCAGAATTCTTCCCTGTTACCTTGTAGAATGGATGAACCATGGAATACCTGATAAACTTCTAAGCAAGCTTCAGCCTGCCCCTGTGTAGATTTGCACAGGCTCCAAGCACCTCCGACTGCCATGGGATGAACATGGACCAATGTGTTGGCTTCCCTTTGACCTCCCCTCTACAACCCCCTCCCAACCTCCCCTCTGCACCAGCAGAATGGGACCCAGGGGCACAGGAAGTGCCTAATCTCTGCAAGCAAATGTCAATCTTCAGGGCAAAAAAAAAAAAAAAAAAAAAGGCTTTGTTCTTTAGAACCAGAGTTGAAACTAGGTTGAAATGACCACATAAATTCACTAACGAATTCACAAAGGAAGCACCTGTTCTCAGAAAGGCGTGGAAAATTGTAAAACAATCTGTCTTTTTATGCCATCCTTCTGAATGAAGAACTATGGATGAACTGGGCCTGGGGGAGACCTGGTCAGTTTTCCCACACAGTGGTAATGGTTTGTGTTACTGAAGAAAATGTCAAAATTTTTTTCTTAAATAAACCACCACAAAACTTTACTCCACTAAAAAAGAAAAATAACATAGCCATGGGACGTAGCCCACATCTTTTCTATTCTCCCATCACACTTCAAATTATCTAAACACCTGATCAAGCGCATAAAGAAATGGTGGCTGTGCTATCGTTGCAAAATTCCCACTGCAGGCAGAACTCTGCCATCCTCATAGCACAGTACACAGTTCCCAGGCAGGAAAATTCTGTGTGCTCCCTCAGTAAAGGAGAAAAATTATAACCAATTACAATACCAAGGGCATTAGCCACTTTGATAAATATCTAAGCAGGCTTCAGTCTGTGCCTGGGCAGATATGGAGAACTATTTAGTGTGATGTGAGAATACAGAGTTGATCATTTATCTTGTGAAACTGAAGAAGAAAGAGAAATGTAAACGTCAGCATCTCTTATCACCCAGGCTCTGTCTCTTCTCAAACAATTAAAAATAGCCTTTGGGATGGGCCCGGTGGCTCACGCCTGTAATCCCAGCACTTTGGGAGGCCAAGGCTGGCAGCTCACTTGAGGCCAGAAGTTCGAGACCAGTTTAGCCAACATGGAGAAACTCCATCTCTACTAAAAATACAAAATAAATAGATAAATAAAATAAAATAAAATTAGCGTTTTCCAGAAACTAAAAAGAAACAGCAAAGCCAAAATTAATTCCACAAGGCAGAATTGGTTGCTTTACTCATCTATACTATATATAATAAAGAATAATACATTTCTATTATTATAAATCTTACTTTGACATTTTAGATATAACATTAATGCCCCCTGAGATATACTAAAATTTGTCTATAAAGCAAGGAAATTATTTTTTTTAAATATTGGCTTGGATAAGTTCTCTCTTTAAAATTTATACCAGAATATCCTTAAATACTTCGTGCCATTTTAAACTGATTTTGATTTAAGATATATTACAATCTATTAAAGTTTTAAAAATAATAAATTAACGTTTAGGTCAACTAAATTAAATAATTATATACAATATATTATTGCTTTAAATCCCAAGGCAAAGAAAGGAAATTGCTTCTTCTAGCTAACAGATGAATTGTATGCATCCACCGTGGGGGGAAATGCTTCCTTCATCTAAGAGAGCTTGCCCCAAAAGTTTCTATTGCTCACAGCAAACGTTGCAAAATGTGAACGTTTTTAAAATGGATGATTTGTATCTTGAGATCTATGTTATAGCCCAAGAGATGAGTAAACCATAGCTGTTACAAAGAGGTGTTATCTGAAAGTTTCCAAGCTTAAATTCAATATGACATTTAGGATTATTAAAACCCATGAAGATTTTTGACTTTGAGTTGATACAAGCGAAATGAGTGGCCCTCTGCACAAATAGGCATGCCTTTCCCTGGATCTTCAAAGCCAATATTCCAGCTCATAAATGTCTCTCACAAGTGTTCTCTATTCCCCTAACTCAAATAAAGCTAACTTCACGTTTGCCTTGGAAAACAGACCTTTTTCAAAGAATGTTGACACTTTCATTGATTTCTAAGGCACACACATACACTCACTCACACATCCTGATTTTTCTAAGTCAGAGAAGCCTGACTGTCAGCTATATATGGTCCTATCCACAAAAAAAAAAACAAAAACAAAACAAAACAAAACAAAAAAAACCCACAAACAAATAAAAAAAGCTAAGCTAAAATTTTAAAGAATTGGAAGGAATTATAAGGCGAAATATAAAGACACCACTCTTTCTTTTTTTGTTGTTTATCTTTTCTTTTTTTGAGACAGAGTCTCCCTCTGAAACCCGGGCTGGAGTGCAGTGGCGTGATCTTCGCTCACTGCGAGCTCCACTCCCTGGGTTCAAGCAATTCTCCTACCTCAGCCTCCCGAGTAGCTAGGACTACAGGCACCTGCCACCATGCCCCGCAAATTACTTTTGTATTTTTAGTAGAGATGGGATTTCACCATGTTAGCCAAGCTGGTCTCAAACTCCTGACCTCAGGTGATCTGCCCGCCTCAGCTACCCAAAGTGCTGGGACAGCAGGCATGAGCCACCGTGCCCGGTCAGACACCATATTTTTTGATTTATAAATTAGAGCGGTGGCAGCATATGCTGGAATATACACTCCGGGAGAGCAATATCTTTGTGGATTTTGTGCACTCCTATATCCCAACTGCCTAGTAAAGTGCCTTTGAGTAGATTTCAGCTCATGGAATCCTCTCAACGACATTATGAGACAGGTACTATACCTACCCTGTTTTACAGCTAAGAAACTGAAATTCAAAGAACTTCATTACCAAAGTGACACAGCTGGTTAAGGGGGCATAGAAGCCTTTAAGTCTTGCCCAGTCCTCTTGTCTGTCTTTACCATTTGGTTACTGTATTCCTGTCATCTAATGACTTCAACACACATCAGAAGTCCTTGACTATTTTTAAAGGGGAATCCCGGCTGGGCGTAGTGGGTCATGCCTGTAATCCCAGCACTTTGGGAGGCCGAGGCGGGCGGATCACCTGAGGTCGGCAGTTCAAGACCAGCCTGACCAACACGGAGAAACCCCGTCTCTACTAAAAAGACAAAAATTAGCCAGGCATTGTGGCAGGCTCCTGTAATCCCAGCTACTCAGGAGGCTAAGGCAGGAGAATCGCTTGAACCCGGGAGGCAGAGGTTGCGGTGAGCTGAGATCGTGCCTTTGCACTCCAGCCTGGGCAACAAGAGCAAAACTCCATCACGAAATAAATACATACATAAATACATAAAGAAATAAAGTGGAATCACTGCAGGGTGAGTCTGCATTTTTTAAGTCGAAGTTAGGAACTCAAAAAGTAAACAAGTGCATATGAAAAGATAAATTCATATGCACTAATTTAATCCAAAAGCATGAATGAAAGTATTTTTTAAACTAAATATTCATTGGTGATGTCATGTATCCAATGACCTCTGTCCCTAGTCAGTGTTAGTAACCAGCTCTTCATCAGCTACAGATAGACCCCAGCACTTCTGTATCTCTTCCTCATTCTACTGTCTAGACCTGAAATTTTAACCGGGAAAAGATGGAAGCTAACACAAGGCAGGAAAAAATGGGCCCTGCCCTGCTAATGTAGCCTAGAGCTGAATATAAACAATAGTAAGCTGTTCCTTTATTGGGATACGGCAGCCATGTCAATCATTGCTTCCCAACAACCCCGCTTTTTGGACAGCCCGCCTGGGCAAGTCTGAGATCACCCATCACACATGCACCCTTGCATCCCAGCAGAAGCTAGGTGAATACATGACTCGGTATTGGCCAAACAGACTCTCACTTAAAAATCTGGAATTAAGATTGGGCTCACACCTGTAATCCCAGCACTATGAGAGGCCAAGGCGGGGGGATCACGAGGTCAGGAGATCGAGACCATCCTGGCTAACAAGGTGAAACCCCGTCTCTACTAAAAACACACAAAAAAATTAGCCGGGCGTGGTGGCGGGCACCTGTAGTCCCAGCTACTCGGGAGGCTGAGGCAGGAGAATGACGTGAACCCAGGAGGCGGAGCTTGCAGTGAACTAAGATCGTGCCACTGCACTCCAGCCTGGGTGACAGAGCAAGACTCCGTCTCAAAAAGAAAAAGTGACTAAAAAATGTATCTTTCTGTACGTCTCCAAGAAGACAGGGGCTCACAGCGCCACGGCTGATGTGCAGGGCTCATAATCACAGACCATTGCCAACATCCCTGAAATGCCAAATCACAAAAGGCAGCATGACTCAGAAGAATTTGAATTATCCCAAGGTTAACAGTTAAGTATAAAGATTATATACTTTTTTTTTTTTTTTTTAAAGACAGAGTCTCACTCTGTCACCCAGGCTGGAGTGCAGTGGCGCGATCTCGGCTCACTGCAACCTCCGCCTCTCGGGTTCAAGCGATTCTCCTGTCTCAGCCTCCTGAGTAGCTGGGACTACAGGCGCCCGCCACCACACCTGGCTAATTTTTTGTATTTTTAGTAGAGACGCTGTTTCACTGTATTAGCCAGGATGGTCTTGATCTCTTGACCTCATGATCTGCCCGACTCGGCCTCCCAAAGTGCTGGGATTACAGGCGTGAGCCACCACGCCCGGCCGATGACATACTTTTTTAAGAAAAAAATCCATAGTACAGAGAAAACAAAAACAACTCCCCACTGCTTTTTTTGAAGAAAATCTACCAAGCTCTTAGGTTGTTTTTCTGCCATTCAGGTAGCACTACAGAACAAGGCCAGTCTGACTCATGATAGCTCAAAATTACAAAATAATCTAGTATGGATTCAGCCTTACTGGTTTCAAATACACATGACATATAAACAGATGCCCAGATAAATACATAAAGAAGTGAAGCTAGAATAAGGAAGAGTCTAAAAATTGCTGGGGGCTAGAAAACAGAGAGATCCCTTCTGCTCGATGCATCTTGCTTGATACTGGGAGAAAGGAGGAGGAGAAAAGTCAAAAAATGAATTAGACAGTCCCTGCCCTCAAAGACTTCCTAGTCTAGCTGAGAAGACAGTCACCCTCACAAATAGCTCAAATCCAGGGCAGATAGTGACAGAGGCTAATTGGAAGTCTCAGCAAAGCGTGATGGGATCACAGAGGCAGGAGCAATTAATCACAGGCAAGCCAGGCAGGCGACACTTGGCCGCAACTCACGCAGGGCTGTCATTATAAAAGGAAATCCACTCTAACAGTTATCATGAAATTGTATCCATGATCTTTAAGTCCTATCAGTCCATACCTTTTATCTGACTAATCGAAATCCCAACCTTTTCCAGGAAAAACAACATTTGTTTATCATTCCCTCCAAGAGCTCTTAAGATGACACGATGACCTTGAATTATCCTTTTATCTTTAGAAAATATCCTCCCTCTGACAAGGCAACAAAAAAGTGAAGATAATATCCCCAAAGAGTTCAAGACCATAAATGAAAATAACCAAATTGCTTGGTCTCTACCCCGTAACTGAGCTGCTGGACTTCACATTCCACTCAACTGTTTGCCGTGGTAGTAACACTTTAGCAAACGGAGCTATGATAAAAAACCACGCGTCTGTAAAACATTTATTACAGTCTTACTCAGAGGTTCTGTCCCTCATCAAAAAACACTGGTCAAATTCTACACCAAGTCCTATTTTAAAGCGGGGGGGGGGTGGGGGTGGAAGTGTATGCCAAGCTGGTGAAATTCTAGTAAGGTCTTGTTTGTTTGTTTGTTTGTTTAAGAGATGGGGTCTCTTTATATTGCCCAGTCTGGTCTGGAACTAACTCAAGTGGTCCTCCTACCTCAGCCTCCTGAGTAGCTGGGATTACAGACTTGAGCCACCACTTCCACCTATTGTCTGCAGTTCTGTGACTTGCATTGTGCCAATTTCCGTTTCCTGGTTTCGATAATGCAGTATAGCTAAGGAAGATATCACCACTGGGGGAAGCTGGGTGGTGGGTACCCAGGACCTCTCTATTATTTTTCAACTTCTTGTAAGTCAGTCCACAATTATTTCAAAATAAAAAGTTTTAAAAAACGCTCATGGCATTTATGACTTTGCAGAGCTCTGCCAATACCCAACAGCTCCCTTTTCCTCCTAGATCCTAATACTTTGATATTGGCCCTTAAAACTTGCAGATACAGGCCAGGCATAGTGCTGTAATCTCAGCACTTTGGGAGGCCGAGGCAGGAGGAATGTTTGAGCCCAGGAGTTTGAGATCAGCCTGGGTGAGAAAGTGAGACCACCCCCCATCTCTACACAAAAATAAAAAATTAGCCAGGTATGGTGGTGCACACCTATGGTCCCAGCTACTCGGAAGGCTAAAGACAGGAGGATCACTTGACCCCAGGAGGTCAAGGTTACAGTGAGCCATGATCATGCCACTGCACTCCAACCTGGATGACAGAGGAAGACCCTGTCTCAAAAATAAATAAATGAATAAATCACAATAACAAAAAACTTGCAGGTACAATTCAGCAAACACATGACCCTGCTCCTGGGAGCGGCAGCCAGAAAATTCCAGCACAGTTCGTTCTCTTCAAGAGTCCATGAAAGTCAATGTCCTCAGCCTATCCCCACCCTGGACAGGTTCCTTTGCTTTGCTCTGCCCCAATCCCCCTTCCTGAGCCCATTTCCCCTGTATTAGTCCGTTTTCACACTGCTGATAAAAGCATACCTGAGACTGGGCAATTTACAAAAGAAAGGTTTATTGGACTTACAGTTACACATGGCTAGGGAGGCCTCACAATCATGGTGGAAGGGAAGGAGGCGCAAGACACATCTTACACGGATGGCAGCAGGCAAAGGGAGAGCTTGTGCAGAGAAACTCCCGTTTTTAAAACCATCAGATCTCGTGAGCCCCATTCACTATCACAAGAACAGCAGGGGAAAGACCCGCCCCCATGATTTAATCATCTCCCACTGGGTCCCTCCCACAAGACATGGGAATTATGGGAGCTCTAAGATGAGATTTGGGTGGGGACACAGAGCCAAACCACATCACCTCCCAACACACACAACACAGATGGGAGACATTTAAAAGTGATATTAAGAAAAGCAAACCCAAGTCAGAGTCTCCAACCACAAAACTCACCTCCACCTTCCTAAGCCTTAACTCTAATGAACCTCAACCACATTTGCTTTAAAAGTATAAACGACTGGGCTCCTGTGGAATTCAAAACACAAGACATACTCAAAGAGATTGCCGTCATCCTAAATTCTTCTCAAAGATACACAAACATGCAAGCCCCGCTGGTGATCTCCTTGGCAGTCATTAATATGGCTCAACTCCCACCCCTACCCGACCTCAACACAAATTGAGTCCCATGGCTTAAACGTTATCTTTAAAAAAAAAAAAAAAAAAATCACTCCTAATATTGTCACTCTTGAGCTGTTTCCCAAGATAAAATCCAGACATCATTATAATTTATTAAACTTTTGAGAACTTTAATACTAGAGCAATGATTAAGAGAAGGAATTTGATGCTAAAGAGGTCAAATCCCTTTAGCTGGATGCATATATAACCCACCCTTTAAGACCTGAATAACCCTAAGCAAGTTACTTAAACTTTCTCTACAAAATGGAGATAATGATAGGATTAGTTAGAATCCTGCTTCATTATAATTCTCGGAAAGATTAAATAATTAATACAAAAAAGCTTTCAAACAGGGCCTGCTCTATAGCAAGTACGTGTTGTCTATTATTATTACTAACGCAATAACCTTTTATCAAGCACCTAGGTCCCAAACTCTACGAATCCAAGATACAAGAATGCACAGCCATGATTCTGGAAGAATCTGCATGTTACTAAATATTCAGACAGAGGAAGGTCAGACCATGCTGGTGCCGCCAGCCCAACGGAGCTGTCAGCCCTGTAGGTAGAACTTACGAGTCACAAATAAAACTCCAACAAAGCAGATGTGAAATGTCAGTGGTATGTGTCACCCTGCCCCTCCTCATTCAACTTTCACCTTGAAAAAGTAATCCCAGCACTTTGGGAGGCCGAGGTGGGTGGATCACGAGGTCAGGAGATAAGACCATCCTGGCTAACACGGTGAAACCCCATCTCTACTAAAAATACAAAAAATTAGCTGGGCATGGTGGCGGGCGCCTGTAGTCCCAGCTACTTGGGAGGCTGAGGCAGGAGAATGGCGTGACCCCGGGAGGTGGAGCTTGCAGTGAGCTAAGATCGTGCCACTGCACTGCAGCCTGGGTGACAGAGCAAGACTCTGTCTCAAAAAATAAAAATAAAAATAAAATAAATAAATAAACAAATTCCCAAATGCACTGCCCTGTTTCACACAAAGTCTGTGCCATCAGACAAGTTTTTTAATGCAGATCATTCTATTAAAACACCAGACATACCAATAACACTGGAACTACTGGCTACAACCGTGCTCCTCCCTTCTTGTCCTTCTTTCCTAGGACACTTTTATGGTCATACACCAATGACATCCCCGACATTCCCATGAGCAAGGGAAGGGTTTCCGGGAAAGTGACAGCTCTCACAAGGAGGCAGAGCTCCGTGCCATATTGATGAGGTTCTCTCGAAACAACTCTGAGAAGCAGGGATCCTTGTGGTTTCTGAAGTGTTGCCAATCACACAAAGAAAGCCTAATGCATGGTTTTCAAGTCAGTTTTATAAAACGATTCCAAACCTCTAAGTGTGTGAAGCCAAAATTGTAAACACTGCTAAAATCCCTGGAGTTGTTTAATATTATTTATTACGATTCCTCTTGGCACCTCCAAAGTCTCTCATCCGGGGCTCACAGAGCATTTTATTAATTTACACACCATCAGTGGAGTTCACAGATGGTGGGACCAAAACACGAAGAAGCGGCTCAAGCACCTCGGCAAAGATCCCAACAACCTGTAAATAAACATAGCTCTAAAAGACCCAGAAGTCTCAACCTCCCCTCCCAAGCACTACTGCTACCACTGGTGCTGAGGTGAGCCACTGGATACCCTGGTTAAAACCAAAAGAAAGTCCATGGCTCGAGCCATCGGGAGCAGGCTCCAGTTCCAAGGTTAAGGATTTCAATACTGTCCTTTTCAAATGAGTCATTTGCTCTTAATTTTTTTTTTTTTTTTTTTTTTTTTTTTGACACAGTCTCACTCTGTCGCCCGGGCTGCAGTGCACTCTCGGTTGCTGCAACCTCCACCTCCTGTGTTTATGCAGTTCTCCGGCCTCAGCCTCCCAAGTAGCTGGGATTACAGGTACCTGCCACCACACCCAGGTAATTTTTTTGTATTTTCAGTAGAGACGGGGTTTCACCATGTTGGCCAGGCTGGTTTTGAACTCCTGACCTGGGGTGATCAGCCAGCCCCAGCCTCCCAAAATACTAGGATAACAGGCATCAGCCACCAGGCGTGGCCTAAATCAATCCTTTTAAGGATATTTAAGAAATCGATGAATGGCTGACCTGTCCAATGTGCCCACACAAGGAAGTAAGAGCTCTTTGGAAACTTGCATGCTTGCAACTGAAAGGGCTCCCTGAAGTTTTGCTGTATCTCACATTACAGAAAACAAATCCAAACTTAGGGCAAAGGCATCAGTTCTGTTAAAAACCTAGGATTCACTTCTAGATCATTCAGGATATTCTCGAAGCACCTGATTATACTGTATACTATGTGTCTATCTGTCCTTCTCTTGTTTATATTTTGGTTATGTTTACATTTGTGGCCAAAATCTTACACTTGTCAAGAAAAGAGAAAGACAAAGAGAAGAAATGAGAGTCTGTCAACTGAAAATTTAGGTCGCTGACATCAAGTGCTCATCCTGATATTAAGGGGACAAGCCAGGATGGTGAAAGATGGGAACCGCTCAGGCCTTTGAATTCTCTTCTTTTATAAAGAAAAGTTCAAATGAGGGACTCTCTTTCCCGAGTCAGCTAAAAGGATTCAAAATTACAAAGAGCCAAAACTCCAGTTTTGAAACACTCTTCCTGTTTATAGCGAATACATTCCCCAAATGCAGAGGAATTAGATTTTAATGAAAGTCTCCACTATCATGCTATTGCTCAATAACATTTTGGCTAAACTGGCTTAACCCTTTCCAGAACTTAGAAAATTCTGTCACTCTCATCAACGTGAATGGGGACCAAACTCCTATTCTTAATATCTAACCAGTTTTATTTTTCACCTTCTCCCCATGTCTTAGATTAGTTCTATTTTGAGGACACGGATGAGCTCTGTTTACCGTTCTCACACGAGGACAGTGGTTCTCTAAGTACGGTCCCCACATGAGCGTCAGCATCACCCAGGCACCGTTAGACACGCAAATTTTCGGGCCTGACCTGAGACCTAATGAATCGGAAACCTAGAATTGGAGCGATCTATGGCTGACAAAGCTTCCAGGTGGCAGTGATGCAACATACTCTGAGTGCCACTGCTCTCGGCCACCAAAACACCACCACCTGTATCAGCCACATCGCCCCCCTCCAGGCTTCACCAGTGCTGTGGGTCCTGAGAAGGTCTCTGTAAACACATTGCTCCCACACTTATGCTCCTCACTCCCCTAAATGGCAGCAACTCAGACCTTCTCATTTCTTTTTTTGTTGTTGAGACGGAGTCCCGCACTGTCACCCGGGCTGGAGTGCAGTGGCACCATCGCGGCTCACTGCAACCTCCACCTCCTGGGTTCAAGGATTCTCCTGCCTCAGCCTCCCGAATAGCTGGGATTACAGGCGTCCGCCACCAAAAATACAAGCAATTTTTGTATTTTTAGTAGAGACGGGGTCTCACTATGGTGGCCAGGCTGGTCTTGAACTCCTGACCTCGTGATCCACCCGCCTGGGCCTCCCAAAGTGCTGGGATTACAGGAGTGAGCCACAACACCCAGCCAGACCTTCTCCTTTCTTAGATCTCTCTGACAGTCTCAAAGTTGAGTTTTCTCACAGGCTGCCCCACCACCCCCACCTCCCACTCCCCACATCCCTCTAGGCTGAGGTTCCACAGCCCACGGTCACTCTGCACACTGACTTCCTGCTCCTCAGATGCCAAGCACACAGGACTCCACACTCAGCTCCACACACCGGAGCTGTGTGGAGTGGTGATCCACCCCTCTCAGAGCCCTGTTCAGACCTCCACACCACCGGCCCACCTCCCTTGCAGCCACGGCTTGTCCCCCAACTTCTGCAAGTACACCCCTGCCCGTCTCCATCTCTCCTCCAGTGGCCTTGGGGCCTTCTCTGGGCTGGAGGAAAAATCCATGCTCTCCCCAAGGCCTCCCTCCCTGGTGGGGGGCAGGGGACAGCTGGCTTTTTCTGGATAAAAGTTCTAACCCTGTCCCCAAAAGCAATGACAGCTAGGTGAGGGGCAAAGGGTTAAGGAGGCCTTTTTTTTTTTTGCGGGGGGCGGAGGTTTGGGGTTTTGTTTTAAGCAAGATTCATAAAAGCTGGCTGTTGATTCCTTTGAGAGAAAAAAGGAGATCCAAGTTTTCTCTGGCACTACACGAGAAAGCCAGGGAAACGCAGCAACATCCTGTCCTAGGAACTGACTGAAGCAGTTATTAAAGTCAATGGAAGCAGCACTGAGGGCGTAGCAGTGTGTGTGTGAGTGAGAGATTGTGTGTGTGTGACACTGTGGAGAGTGAGTGCACATGTGAAAGAGCATATGTGTGTGTGAGAAAGGGTGTATGTGTGTCAGTGTGAAACAGTGATTGAGAGTATGTGTGAGACCGCATTAGGTGAGTGTGAGCACGTGTGTGATAGTGTATGTATCTGTGTGGGTGTGTCAGACTGTGTGTCTGATAGTGTATGTGTAATATGAGACAGTGTGTGAGTACATATATGAGACTGCGAGTGTGTGAGTATATGTATGTGTGAGCGTGTGTGAGCAACTGTGTGTAAGAGTGTGTGTGGCAGTATGTATATGGGACAGCGTGAGAGTATGTATGTGTATGAGACTGTGTGAGGGTGAGTCTTATGTATGTGAGCGTGTGTGAACGACTGCATAAGTGTGTGTGACAGTGTGTGTGTGTGACAGTGTGTGTGTGTATGTGAGACAGTGCATGAGACTGAGTTTATGTGTAAGTGTGAGCATGTGTGAGCAACTGTGTAAGAGTGTGTGTATGTGAGTGTGAGTGTATGTGCATGAGACTGTGTGTGAGTGTATGAGTGTAAGCGTGTGTCAGTGACTATGTGTAAGTGTGTGTGCTGATGTGTGTATGTATGAGACAGTGTGTGAGAGTGTGTGTGAGTGTGTATGTGAGAGAGACACAGAGAGAAAGAAAGGGAGGAGAGAGAGGTAGAGGGAGGGGAGAGAAGAGAGAGACCAACAGAGGCAGAAAGGGAGAGAGTCTGTATCCAGTCAACGTAAGTCCTCCCACTGGCAGGCAGATAAATTACCTGGTGGTTTCCTGTGTCTGACAGCACCTAAAATATGGCATACAAAAGCATGAACTCAGCTGAAGTGAGAGCACTAGGGGCCAGCCCCTCACTGGACAATGTTACAAACAGCCCCTGAAAAACATTCCATGTTACATCACGGCCACAAGGCAAGTGGCTCCGAGGGTGAGTGGGCTCCTGATGTTGAGGATGGGACTGTCCTGCCCACTGGGGATGATTTAGAACCTCTCTGCCTCCCACCTCAATCATAAAAGCCCCTACCTCGTAATGCTAAATGTCCTCAAGAGGGAAGTAGCACCCCACAGAAAATGAAACTCGTGAAATAATCCAAGGGCAAAGAGGAGAGTAAGAAGCAGGGGCTGTGCCTTGAATTTAAAATACTAACAAAAAGCAGCAAATATTAAAAGCTAGAGATTTTAAATACGGGGGATGTCCTAGATTTCACTGTCTGAATAAAGGTTACTGTAGCGTAGAAGTTAGCAAACTTCTTTTAAGAGGCCAGCAAAGAAGTATCTCAAACTCCAGGAGCCATTCAGCATGTCTCAATCCTGCCACAGAGGCACAAAAGCAGTCATGGAAGATAAATGAATAGATGTGGCCATTTCCCAAGAAACTTTTCTTTTTTTTTTTTTTTTTTTTGAGACAGGGCCTCACTCCCTCACCCAGGCTGGAGTGCAATGGCGCCATCTCGGCTCCCTGCAACCTCTGCTCCCGAGTTCAAGCAATTCTCCTGCCTCAGCCTCCCCAGTAGCTGGGATGACAGGTGCCTGCCACCATGCCCAGCTAATTTTTGTATTTTTAATAGAGACCATATTGGCCAGGCTAGTCTCAAACTCCCGGCCTCAAGTGATCCACCCGTCTTGGCCTCCCAAAGTGCGGAATTACAGGCTTAAGCCACCGCGCCCAGCCCCAATAAACGTTATTCACAAAAACAGATGATGGGCCGGATCTGGCCTGTGGGCTGTGGTTTGCCAACCGCTGGGTATCAAGTATAAGAATGTGTGCAATGGGCAATTGGACAGCATTAGAAAGTGCATTTCATCTGAGCTTTTAAAGAAACAAGATGGCTACGGAAGGAAAAGAAATCATTATATCAGAAAGACATCTGCATTTTACATTTATTGCAGCAGGATTCACAGTAGCAAAGATGCAGAATCGACCTAGGTGTCTGTCAACAGATGACTGGATAAAGGAAATGTGATATATACACACAATGGAATAGTATTCAGTTGTACAAATGAATGATATCATGCCTTTTGCAGCAACCTAGATGGAACTGGATGTCGTTATCTTAAGTCAGACACAGAAAGACAAGTATTCCAAGTTCTCACTTCTAAGTCGGAGCTAAATAATGTGTACTCACGGATGCAGAGTGTGAAACAACAGACGATAAAGATTTGAAAGGGTGGTGGGGTGCGCAGGGGGTAGATGATGAGAAATTACTTATGGGTACAATGTATGCTATTTGGGTCATGGGTACTCCGTAACAGCAGTCCTTAACCTTTTTGGCACCAGGGACCAGTTTCATGGAAGACAGTTTTTCCATGGATGAGGGGGTGGGGGATGGTTTCAGGATGAAACTGCTCCACCTCCGATCATCAGGCATTAGATTCTTACAAGGGGCACAAAGCCAGACACAGTGGCTCATGCCTATAATCCCAGCACTTTGGGAGGCTGAGGCAGGTGGATCGCCTGAGGTCAGGAGTTCGAGACCAGCCTGGCCAACATAGTGAAACCCCGTCTCTACTAAAAATACAAAAATCAGCCAGGCGTGGTAGTGCACACCTGGAATCCCAGCTACTTGGGAGGCTGAGGCAGGAGAATCACTTGAACCTGGGAAGGGGAGGTTGCAGTGAGCTGAGATCATGCCACTGCACTCCAGCCTGGGAAACAGAGCAAGACTCTCTCAGATTGAAAAAAAAAAAAAAAAAGAGCATGCAACCTAGATCCCTCACATGTGCAGTTCACAACAGGGCTTGTGCTCCTATGAGAATCTAATGCCGATCTGACAGGAGGCAGAACTCAGGCAGTAATGCTCACTCATAGGTCGCTCACCTCCTGCTGCGTGGCCTGGTTCCTAACGGGCCATAGACAGGTACTGGCCCATGGCCTGGGGATTGGAGACCCCTCCCCTAAAAGTCCTGACTTCACCACTATACAATCTATTCATGTAACAAAATCGTACATGTATTCCATAAATTTAGACCAATATATTAAAATATAAAGAAACAAAATAATATCAAAATTCTGCTTTCTCAGATGCTTCTGTTCCTGCATGGGAAGGTCTCCCCACATCCACTAATTTGTATCTCCCTTGCTCCTGGCTTGTATATGTCTTCCTCTTTCTGCATATTTCATTGCATTCCATTCTCCCCTCAGTTTTGCTCCTGTCTTTGTGCCCCTGAGAAAGGAATATGATTAAATTGATTATCATCCTACTCCATTAAAAAACAATGGGTAAAATGTATTATCTAGCACTTGCCAGGCCCCTCATCACAGATATGCTGTTTCTTGATACCAGTTCCAGATCAGATTTGAAGTCCCAGGCAAAGAACGTGCAAACAGACCAACCAGGTGCCATCTCCTTCCACAGGGTTCCTGCCGCTAAATGAGACGAAGATCCAGTCCCAAAGTTGTGAGTGTGACTCAGCCAGCCCCCCTGCAACACTAGCTGGGGTTACGTCACCTGCACAAGGTCAACATCTGGAAAGCAGCAGAGCAACCCTGGCGATGGGAGTGGTGCTCGGGGAGCATTCTTCCAAGTTCAAGGTAACTGCAAACATGACATTTGGCGGATGGCAAAGGCCTAAAAGGAGAGTTAGGATTTGGCTCAACTCTGTAAGTCATCCCCTACCACCTCAGGCTCTCAGGAGTCCATGGATTTTGTCACTCTGAAGGCACAAGAAAGACAATTCCAGAGTTGCAGAGAAAAATCTTTGGCAAGCCTCGAAAATGGCCAGAACTCATTTTCTTTGTGACAGCAGAACACACAAGCTAAGGGTTCCCATGTGAAGGTTCCCATCCTCTTGTGAATCTCCTTAACAACAAGGCAGCAGTCAGGCGTCCATAAGAAAAGCATAAATACACAGGTTATGTACACATGTCTTCTGCAGGTGGTTTTCATCAGACTTAAAAGCAAAGCTGTTCTTCTCCTTCTCAAATCTAACAGTGAAGAATCCCAAAGGATATGAAAAGCTCTCAGAATGAATCAGCCACCACTGGGAAAAGCTTACTAACAGGGCCAATTCCAGGGGCCAGTGGCAGACGGAGGTGGGAGCAACGGTCCCTTTCTATGTGGCCAGTGAACAATCAAAAAAGCATCCCAGGTCAGCTGAGGACCCTCCACCATTTCCTCCTGTCTCTTGTCCAACTTGATGACTTCCAGAACTAGAATATAAAAGAGTGTCTACTTCAGGAAGTGATACCAACCAGAACAATATGAGCCTCTGAAGGACAGGTGTCTGGGCAGTTGGACCTGAACCACAGAAAAAAGAAATTCTCTCTTCTGTTGCCACCAGTGCAGATGGATGAGATCCGAGGATCATTTCCTCAGCGGGCAAAAACCCAGGGAAGAGGAACTGGAAAAAGGTCACGTCCAAACAAATATGTCAACCAAATGAAGAGAGTCCCAAAAGGCACAGGCGGACACACACCGCCCACAACAGGAGAAAGCCACCACCGATTTGAAATCGTCATGCACTCCAAGGAACATTCCCACAAATGGTCCCTGAGAAAAGTTTCTGTGGTCAGGTGGTCAGATGGCCCCCAGAAGGCAGGAAGTCACTGAAAGGGTGTACCCCTGAGGGATAGGGAATGTTCTATGTGACTCTTCCAACACTGAGTGTGTCTCCTTCCACCTGTAAAACTAAAGCTAAGGCAAAATCAGCAGTCCATATAAAACAAATGCGAAAGCCCCAGCTATAAAGGTCTTCTATCCCAAAGGCCCCAAAGTGTAAGAGAAAATCCCACTATCCCATATAAGATGTCTCTACAAAGTGCTTAGCACAAGGTCAGGAATTCTCAGTAAAGTTAACCAAAATTTATACTGTTATTGGTTATCTTATTAACAACAACAATAACATGCATAGCTGCCAATGAAGCAGGTGTTCCCTCCAGAGATTAAAAACTCAGTTACCGTCTAAGCAAACCCATTGAGTTAGCTAATGAACCACTTTCGGAAATCATAGCTATTCAAAATACTCCTTCAAAGTCCAGTATCACCCACGTGCAAACACTCACAATGTCTGCCCCTTCTTCCCCTCCCATTTCTAACTCAGGAATCAGGGATATGGGGGATCAGTTACTGATGCTAGGACCCAATGTCCTCATTGCAACTAAAATACAACACACTGGCTTCACCCAGCTTGCTTTTCTCTGTCACCACAATTTTTCTCTCCTCCTTTACTTCTCCACTATATGAAGAAATGATAGGATTGCTGGGGCCTCTTCTGGTTTTATCATTCTCAGCTTCTATGCCCTTTTCTTCACATTGCTTTGTTTCCAAGGGCTCTGTGACTCCATTTTACTGGTCAGGGAAGAGAATTTGAACGTCTGAGCTCCTGGGTGATGTGGGGACGAAACTGGCCTCTCAATCATTTTTGGTCATGACCCAACAGAATGCCTTCCCCACACTGTCTCCTCCGTGTCTCTGTCTCAGCCACCTCCCAGGTCAAGATCATCTGTATCCTAGTTTATGACCACAGGCTCCTAACACACATCCCTGCCTTGTAGGCCTCCTCCAACCAACCAGCCTTCCCAGTGCTGCCCAAGGGATTTCTCTCCAAGGCAGGACATAGATTTCATTCTTCCCTAATGAAAAGCTTTCAGTGGCTTTAACTTTCTGTTAGTAAAATTCAAGGTCTTTGGGGTTACCTTTAAGAAGGCCTCCATAACGTGACTCCAACGGGACTTTCTCTTCTCCCCTATCACCAAATCCTCACAAACCCTACGTACCAGCCCCATAGGACAACTCCTCTCCTATCGTGCCTCGCACCTTCACACTCCACCATTTCCCTGCATGCCTTTGCCACCTAACGCCTCCCAATTCTGGCTAGTCTTCAAAGCACCCTGCAAGATATGCCTCAAATACTATGCACTCCACATAGTGAAATTTTTTTTATTTCAATAGTTTTGGGGGTACAGGTGGTTTCTGGTTACATGGGTAAGTTCTTCAGTGGTGATTTCTGAGATTTTAGTGCACCCATCACCCAAGCAGTATACACTGTACCCCATATGTAGTCTTTTATCCCTCCCCTCCTTCCCAGTCTTTCCCTCCAAGTCCCCAAAGTCCATTATATCACTCTTACGCCTTTGCATCCTCATAGCTTAGCGCCTGCTTATAAGTGAGAACATACAATATTTGGTTTTCCATTCCTGAGTTACTTCACTTAGAATAATGGCCTCCAGCTCCATCCAAGTTGCACAAAAGACATGATTTCATTCCTTTTGGTGGCTGAGTAACATTCCAAGGTGTGTGTGTATATATATATATGCCACGTTTTCTTTTTCTACTCATTGGCTACTATGCACACAAAATGAAGTTTAATATCCAGATAAAAGTGATCAGGGCTCTCAATCACTTTGCTTTACGACACATATTAAGGGGGACTCCTGAAACTATGTTGGGATATCATGTAGTGGGCCCTAAAGTGAATCAAATTAACATCTGATATGATCCAAGCAAAGATCTTGGTGCGGGATTGAATCACACGAGTGAAAGGAATGTGTTTAACGGGGACGCTGCCTGTATTCATCTGTTTTCACGCTGCTGATAAAGGCACATCCAAGACTCAGTAATTATTTTATTTTATTGTATTATTTTATTTTATTTTATTTTATTATTTTTTGAGACAGAGTTTCACTCTTGTTGCCCAGGCTGGAGTGTAATGGCACAATCTTGGCTCACTGCAACCTCCGCCTCCCGGGTTCAAGCAATTCTCCTGCTTCAGCCTCCCAAGTAGCTGGGACTACAGACATGCGCCACCACGTCCGGCTAATTTTTTGTATTTAGTAGAGACGGGGTTTCACTATGTTTGTCAGGCTGGTCTTGAACTCCTGACCTCAAGTGATCTGCCTGCCTTGGCCTCCCAAAGTGCTGGGATTACAGGTGTGAGCCACCGCGCCCGGCTGACTGAGTAATTTATAAACAAAAAGAGGTTTATATGGACTCACAGTTCCACATTGCTGGGGAGACCTCACAATCACAGTGGAAGGCAAAAGGCATGCCTTACATGGTGGCAGGCAAAGGGAAAAAATGAGAATCAAGCAAAAGGGGAAATCCCTTATGAAAACATCAGATCTCATGAGACTTACTCACTACCACGAGAACAGTACGGGGGAAACCGCCTCCGTGATTCAATTATCTCCTACTGAGTACCTCCCACAATACATGAGAATCATGGGAGCTACAATTCAAGATGAGATTTGGGTGGGGACACAGCCAAACCATATCAGTGCCCTAATAAGCAAAAAGCAAGCACTTGCCAGCAGGGACAGAAGGGAACAGATGTACACGTGCAGGTCAGTTCCTGCCGCACTCTACCTGCACAGTCAGGGACATGGAGGTTGGGTTTTTTTCAACAGGATGACCACGGACAGTCTCGCTGAAAAAGAAACATGACAGAACCCACACCCGAAGGGGGTACATTATGCATCTACCTGGGGAAGAGTGCTCCAGGTAGAGACACAGCAAGGACAAGAGCCTTGAGGCAGGCATTTGCCTGGGGCCATATGTCTGAGCAACAGCCGAGTGGAGAGAGAAACAGAAATTGAAGATGGGAAGGGGCAGCTCGAGTCAGCCAGGAACCTCTGTGGGGCCTTCAGTTTTTATTTTGGGGCAATTGGAAAGGCCCAAAAGGTACTGAGCAGAGTGACACTGTCTGACTTTTTAAAAGGTGCCCTCTAGGGCAGGTGCGGTGGCTCATGCCTGTAATCCCAGCACTTTGGCAGGCCGAGGCAGGCAGATCACTGGAGGTCAGGAGTTTGAGATCAGCCTGGCCGACATGGCGAAACCCCATCTCTACTTAAAGTACAAAAATTAGCCAGGAGTGGTGGTGCACACCTGTAATCCCAGCCACTCGGGAGGCTGGGACAGGAGAATCACTTGAACCTGGGAAGCGGAGGTTGCAGTGAGCCAAGATCACACCACTGCACTCCAGCCTGGGCGACAGAGCAAGACTCTGTTTCAAAAAAAAAAAAAAAAGTTGCCCTCTAGCTGCTGTTTAGAGACAGGGTGATGGGAAGGCAAGAGAAAAAGCAGCATCCAAATGCAAATTAAACAGCTGCTGTTTTCAGGCAGGGACTGTGCACCAGCTACCAGCTTGAATGTAAGAAAATGGCCAAGGGTGTCCACTCTCCCCTACCCCGGCGGCTGCAGATACAAAGATCTACAGCACCCTGGCGAGGGATGAAAGCAGAGCTCTCTGTAGTTTTTCAGGCCAACTCCACAGAAGCTATTAGAAAGGTTAGCAATCAGCGTGGCCCAGCTTAAAACATAGGAGTTAGAGGGGTCACCTCAAATGAAAAGGAGACTGAGAGACAATCTTCTCTTGGGAGCTCCCCTGGAAACAGAGGAAAACACACACCGCCAGAGAAGAAAAGCGCCCTGAAAATACCAATGCCTCTGGACTCTGCACAGAATCAGCTTCAGAGAGAGGCCCTTTGCAGCAAGCAGGGTGGCGAGGCCTCTTAGAACTACCCTTTCTTTTACTGCAGTTGAAGGAAAGAAAAAGAAGTCAAGGTCACACACTCAGGTGGCTTTGAAGCCCAGGCCCCCACCGAGTGGTCTAGCCCAGTAATCCTAGGTTGAAGACGTGTGCAAATTGCTCTTCTCTGTGCCTCCCATGGTCCCCACAAGATTTGCCGGGCACACCAGGGCTGGCCAGTGACCCTCCTGAAGCAGCTTCAGCTCTGGAATCAACTCAACCTGAGACCCTGGTAACTAAACTCCTCCAACCTCCTCGCTTCTCCTCCAAAAATCGGTATTCAATGAGATTCACTTCTGAAGAGCACTCAGCACAAGGATGGCACCCAGCAAAGGGGAGTTATTCTTGGGATCATTATTGCTAATTCTCTTCACCTGCACATGAATGCATGAGAAATTCATTTTAAGTAAAGTGAAATAATGAAAACATTTACTGTTACCATAAGCAATAGATGCATCATCATTAAACAATAGAGTGATAAAAACAGGATAGTGACCCACCTTGTATACTGATGTGTCATCTAAAACATCTATTCAAAGAACAGAAGACTCACCTTCAGTTAAACGCCATCCTCCCCAAGATCTTGATCCTTCAGAGATACAAAATCTTCAGCAACACTTACAAGTGAACTGTTAATACTAGTATGGTCAGACGCTGATGGCAGCATTTAAAACCCTCTTTCTGGACACTAATTCAGCAATAATATGCATTAGATGCATTTAGCAGTTTAAACTCTTTACTCAGTAAATCTGTATCTAAAATTTTTAATATAAGGATAGAATAAAAGATACAAAGATTTACACACAAAGCAGTTAATACACCCCACAAGTAGAAAAACAAAAGTGGAAAACAAAATTATGAGTAAAAAGAAGCAATTAAATAAACTATGTAACATCCTAGACTGAGAATGGTGGCTCACACCTGTAATCCCAGCACTTTGGGAGGTCAAGGTGGGTGGATCGCCTGAGGTCAGGAGTTCAAGACCAGCCTGGCCAACATGGTGAAACCCCATCTGTACTTAAAAATACAAAAATTAGCCAGGCGTGGTGGCACGTGTCTGTGGTCCCAGCTATTTGGGAGGCTGAGGCAGGAGAATCGTTTGAACCCAGGAGGTGGAGGTTGCAGTGAGCCAAGATCGTGCCATTGCACTCCAGCCTGGGCAACAAGAGCAAAACTCCGTTTCAAAAACTAAAAATAAAAAATAAACTATATAACATCCTTGTAAGAAACTTCTCTGCAATTTTTGAAAAAGTGACTTTAGGAAAAATATCTGTCAGGAGAACCTGAGCTATCTGAGAACCTAGCAAATGAGCAAGGTTGGATGAGATGCAATTTCCTGACTTTGCCACATAATAACAATAATAATAATACGTCATGGTATAGAAAACAAGCCTTGAAAGGAGAAAACATACCATAGCCCAGTACAGCCACATCAGCCTCCACGTCTGTAAAAAAATACCCATGGGCCAGAGCCTCCTCTTCTTCTGTTGCATCTCCTCTGGATATCAGCGAACACAAGCTCCACAGAGACTCCAGGAACTAACAAAAGAACCAGTTGACCTTTCCAGGGAGGCTACTTAAGGGAAATTTGTGAAAAACTTTTTCAGTATCCCAGACCCTGAAGAGTCTAAAGGTAAGTACATGCAATAAAGGCTCGAAGCAAAGCACGTAAGATTGTCCAAAATGATGCAACAACTTAGAATTCATTGAAATGACCACCTGAGTTGTTTCACTGTTGTCTATATCATCGTTAGTGTTGGATGCGGTTTTAACCAAGTGTGTATTTTTCAAACTTTGTCCAGCAGAGTAGAATTGCCTTCGGAACTCAAACTTCTACATAGTGGATCAAATAGGGTCTCCCCAAAAATAGTGGGTCAAGTAGGGTCTCCCCAAAAAATTCACATCCACTCAGAACTTCAGAAGGTGATGTTGCTTGGAAATAGGGTCTTTGCAGGTATAATTAAGTTAAGATAAAGTCGGCCAAGCGTAGTGACTCACGCCTGTAATCCCAGCACTTTGGGAGGCCGAGGAGGGCGGACCACCTGAGGTCAGGAGTTTGAGACCAGCCTGGCCAACATGGTAAAGCCTTGTCTCTACTAAAAATACAAAAATTAGCCGGGTATGGTGGCGGCACCTGTAATCCCAGCTACTTGGGAGGCTGAGGCAGGGGAATCACTTGAACCCAGGAGGTAGAGGTTGCAGCGAGCCAAGATCGTGCCACTGCACTCTAGCCTGAGCAACAGAACGAGACTTGCTCTCAAAAAAAAAAAAAAAAAGAAAGAAAGAAAAAAAAGATGAGGTCATACTGAATTAGTATGGGCCCTAAATCCAATGACTAGAGGCCTTTTTTTTTTTTTTTTTTTTTGGCGACAGAGTCGTGCTCTGTCGCCCAGGCTGGAGTGCAGTGACGCGATCTCCACTCACCGCAAGCTCCGCTTCCCGGGCTCACGCCATTCTCCTGCCTCACCCTCCCATGTAGCTGGGACTACAGGCGCCCGCCACCGCGCCCAGCTAGTTTTTTTAAATGTATTTTTAGTAGAGACGGGGTTTCACCGTGTTAGCCAGGATGGTCTCGATCTCCTGACCTCGTCATCCGCCTGTCTCGGCCTCCCAAAGTGCTGGGATTACAGGCTTGAGCCACCGCGCCCGGCGACTAGTGGCCTTTAAAGAAGAGAGGACATACAGAGAAGGCCAAGTGAAGAGAGAGGCAGCTACAAGCCAAGGAACGTGGCAGCTACAAGCCAAGGAACGTGGCAGCTACAAGCCAAGGAACGCTGAAGATTGCTAGGAGCCACCAGAATAAAAGCCGGGAAGAATTCCTCCGTAGAGCAGGGGTCCCCAACCCCCAGGCCGCTGACCGATACCAGTCTGTGGTCTGTTAGGAGCCAGGCCATACAGCAGGTGAGCAGTGGGCGAGCGGGCGGGCATTACCACCTGAGCTCCGCCTCCTGTCAGATCAGCGGTGACATTAGCTTCTCACAGGAGCATGAACCCTGTTGTGAACTGCGCACGGGAGGGATCTAGGCTGCGCACTCCTTATGAGAATCGAATGCCGAGGATCTGAGGCGGAACAGTTTCATTCTGAAACCTGGGGTCCGTGGGAAAAACTGTCTTCCATGAAACTTGTCCCTGGTGCCAGAAAGCTTGGGGAACACTGCCCTAAGGCATTCAAAAGGAGCATGTCAGCCGGCTGCAGGAGCCACGCCTGTCATCCCAGCACTGTGGAAGGCCAGGGCAGGAGGATGGCTTGAGGCTAGACTTTTAAGACTAACCTGGGCAACACAGTGAGATCCCCTCTCTAAAAAAAAAAAAAAAATTTAGTCAGGCATGGTAGCGCATGCCAGTACTCCTAGCTACTCATGAGGCTGAAGCAGGAGGCTCTCTTGAGCCCAGGAGGTCGAGACTGCAGTGAGTTATAATCACACCACTGCACTCCAGTCGAGTTGCTACAGGTAAACAAGAGTTCCATAGGCCTACATAGGTGACATGTAAAAATAAACAAATCCTGTCTCTAAAAAACACAAACAACACAAAAAAGGTAGCACGCCTTGCCAACACCTTGACTTCAGGCTTCTGGCTTCCAGAGAACTGCGAGAGAATATATTCCTGTTTTCATAAGCCACCAAGTTGGTGGTAATATGTGATGGCAGCCCTAGAAAACGAACACAACCTACAAACAAAAGCCTCAAAGTAAAGACAAGAAAATCACACAAAAGAGGGATTACTGAGAGGAGAGAATATTAAGAACACATGTTACTTTACAGCTCCGTCTCGGGACATGTGTCAAGGACGGAAGGTACTTCTGAAGAAATGCTGAAAGCTAAAATTAAGGTTTTATGAGCAGTTTTCTTGTTCCTCCGAGCAGTGGTGCCTTAGCATTGGTGTGCGTAAGCGTTACCTGGCAAGACATTAGAGTGCAGACTCCCAAGTCCCCACCCAAGATCCTGTTGCAACAGATGGTATTTTTAACAAGGAACCCCAGATTCTAGTGACACTGGCCTCCTGATCACATTTACGAGAACTCTGCTGGGAGCTGAACATACATATAACAAAAACATCCTCTGGGGATGCTCATCAAACTCCCTGTTCCAGCAACCCAAAACCAGACGACCCCTTGATGCCTGCACTGACACCATCCACGACCCCGCCAGCAACGTCCTGTGCCTCCACCTCCACTCCACCTTTGCACCAATGGGCACCTCTCATGAACACACTGAGGATCTTTGTACCTTTGCTCATGATCTCTACTCAGAAGTTCCTCTGTCCCCATGGACATACTGGCTTTCTAAAGAAATTTTGTCCACCTTCCAAAATCCCAATTAAGCATCATCGATCCCTAAAGATTCCCTAGCACGCTTAAGGGAGAATCATCCATCGCTCCTGCAGCACACTGGACCAGCCTGCAGCACAGACAGCTGTCTGCCCCATGACATGGGGAGCTCCCCACAGGCAGAGTCTCTCTCTCTCTACTGTATCATTGTCACCTCACACAGTCGCTTAAAAGTCACTTAATACACACTGATCGAGGGGGTTCCTGATAAGAGAACTGTGAACAGCACTATCTTGAAGATGTGAAATAAAAGTCAACAGCAGCCTACCCTGGCTGTCCCTGCCCCATCATTATACACATTCAGAGAATCCAGTTTCTCCCTTATAGAAACTAGCACACTTGTGATTAAGATCAGTGTACTAATTCACTTAATGTCCATCTTCCCCACAAGCCTGTGAGCTCTCTGCAGCCAGGGGCTGTGTCTACTATCTACTGCTGTACCTCTAGGCCCTAGCCCTATAACGAGCTCATGGTGAGAAACAAATCCTTCACATGTGAGATCATTTGGCATCCTAGAAAGTTGTTCTTTAAAAAAAAAAAAAAAAAAAACCTTGAAAACATTATGCTACGTGAAAGCAGTCAGTCACAAAAGATCACACATGTTATGATCCCATTTATATGAAACGTCCAGAATAGGCAAGGCCACAGAGAAAGTACATTAATGATTATCTGGGGGTCAAGGCAATTTGGGAAGAAATAGGGAATGATTTGGGGCATGATGAAAGTGTTCTGCAGTTGATTGTAGTGATGATTGCACAACACTGAGAATATACTAAAAAAAAACACTGAATTGCACACTTTATGTGCATGAATTGCATGGTGTGTGAATTATATCTCAATAAAGCTGTTAAAGTTATAGAAGTTCTGCTGTTACAGATATTTGAAAATTAAGTTTGCTCAGAAAAGGAAAATGGTGTAATTGGGAGAAACCATGGAAATCTTTTAGAAGACGCATGGTCTTCTTTCTTTTTTGTTTTTAATAGATGCAGATTCGGTTTTATTTAGTATCCTGTAACTAGAGCTTAAATGTTTGTGAACATCTGGTCTGAGCTGCTCATTTTTAAAGAAATAAAAACTGAGACTCAGAAGTTCAGTGATTTGTCTACAATCTCACAGCCAGTGTGAGGAAGCCTAAGATTCAAACTCAATCACAGCACATTATTCCCAGAAGAAAAAGGGTGGATTTGTGGATGCCACCCAAGTACCCATCAACAGGTGTGTGGATAAATGAAATGCGGCATAGACATTCCACGGAATATTATTCAGCCTTAAAAGGAAAAAAATTCTGACACATGCTACAATATGGATGAACCTTGAAGACATTATGTTAACTGAAATAAACCAGTTGCAAAAAGAGAAATCCTGTGTGCTTCCACTTATATGAGGTACCTAGAGTAGCCAAATTCATAGAGAAGGAAGGAAAATGGTGGTTGCCACGGGCTGGGGGAGCGGGGGGAGGATGCAGAGTTATTATTTATTGAATACAGAGTTTCCATTTTGCAACATGAAAAGAGTTCTGGAGACCGACTGCACCGGAATGTAAATGAACTTAACGCTACTGAACTGTACACCTCAAAAGTGCTAAGATGGGCTGGCGCAGTGGCTCACACCTATAATCCCAACACTTCTGGAGGCCAAGGCAGGCGGATCACTTGAGGCCAGGAGTTCGAGACCAGCCTGACCAATATGGTAAAATCCCATCTCCACTAAAAAAAAAAAAAAATACAAAAATTAGCTGGGTGTGGTGGTGCATGCCTGTAATCCCAGTTACTAGGGAGGTTGAGGCAGGAGAATCGCTTGAACTGGGGAGGCGGAGGTTGCAGTGAGCCAAGATCACACCACTGCACTCCAGCCCAGGCAACAGAGCAAGACTCCGTCTCAAACAACAATAACAAAAAAACAAAATAGCTAAGATGGTGAATTTTATATTATTTTACCATAATTAAAAATAAACTATTTTTTAAAATCCAAAGTCAAGTCTCCTAACTCCCATCCTGAACTCTCTTCCACGGTGACCCTTCCAGACCCAGTGGAATGCACAGATGGCAAGGAAAGCAGGCTGTTTGCTCAGACTTCACAACGGAGAAATCAGAGGCCCAAGTCACTGCGTCCAAGGAATTTCAAAATTTAACAAATCTCAGCAGGACCAATCAGTACACAGATCGATAAAATGGAGGCCACTCCATAGGTCTGAGTCTTCCCAAAACACAGCCCTGCCAAGAGGTAAACGGATGGCAGCAAAAGATAATCTGGTATTGAGTGCCGAGCAGGTCAGACAGCTTCTCAGACTTAAATGAGTTTAAGTCAACTAGGGATCTTGAGATTCTGTGATTCTGGTTTAGCTGGTCTGCAAGTACGCATTTCTAACAAACTCCTAGATGATGCTGGTCCAGGGACCACTGTTTTTTTCTTTTCAATCCTTTCTTTTTCTTTCCTTCCTTTCTTTCCTTCCCTCCCTCCCTTCCTTCCTTCTTTTCTTTCTGTTTCTCTTTCTCTCTCTCTCTCTCTCTCTCTCTCTCTCTCTCTCTCTCTTCCTTTTTGAGACAGAGTCTCACTCTGTTGCCCAGGCTGGGATGCAATGGCGCAATCTGGGCTCATTGCAACCTCCGCCTCCCAGGTTCAAGCAGTTCTCCTGCCTCATCTTCCCAAGTAGCTGGGATTACAAACACATGCCACCACACTTGGCTAATTTTTTTAATTTTTAATAGAGATGAGGTTTTGCCATGTTAGCCAGGCTGGCCTCAAACTCCTGACCTCAGGTGATCCACCTGCCTCGGCTTCCCAAAGTGCTGGGATTACAGGCATAAGCCACCGTGCCCAGCTCATTTCAATAGTTTTTGGGGATCAGGCAGTTTTTGGTTACATGGATAAGTTCTTTAGCGGTGATTTCTGAGATTTTGGTGCACCCATCACCCGAGCAGTGTACACTGTATCCAGTATGTAGTCTTTTATCCCTCACCCACCTCGCAACCTTCCTCCTGAGTCCCCAAAGTCCATTGTATCATTCTTATGTCTTTGCATAAAAGCCCGCTTTTTGACACTTTGAGTAGCTGGGGTAGCAATGAAACTACATCACATTCCTTACTCCAAATGAAAAGCCACCTTCTCAGACCTGGGGCTCCATGGGATCATTCTGTTTTCAGTAAATCTAAGCACACAATCACAAGCCAACACATTTCAGTTCATTTTAGGTTGAGTTAGAAAACATACATATTTCACTTCCACGGTTTGTGAAAATGAAATCTTCATGACGTTAAAACCAGGCCAGTGGATTGGTTGCTTGATTGCAGGGTAAGAAAAGAAACCAATGTGGTCTGTTTCTAAAGGGAATCTGAAATAGGACTTAAAACTCAGAAGTCAGTGGAATGTGGTCTAATAACTGATTCAGAAACGCAGTCAGGTCTCTCGGTAAGCCACAATGTCAAGAGCTACAACTGAAAGACAGTCCAAACATTTCGCTTTGCAGAGAGTCACAGCATGGATTTTTTTAAACTTTGGTTTTCATGAAGTCTGGGGTTTCATGCCAGTCCTTAGTGAAAATTAACTAGAAAGAAAAGTCAACAGAACAGCAAGAAAAAGCGACTTGTAAGGCCCAGAGCCTCATCAACCAACAAGACATGCTATAAAGACAAGCACTTGAGGGAAATTAAAATATTTAATAATATGCTATGTTTTTGGGGGTTTGGGGTGGGTGTTCTTAGTTTTTATTTTTATTTTATTACTACTTTTTAAACAGAGGATTTGTCGCTCAGGCTGAAGTGCAGTGGCACAATCATATCTCATTGCAGCCTCCAACTCCTGGGCTCAAGCAATCCTCCCACCTCAGCCTCCTGAGTAGCTAAGACTACAGGTGTGTGTCACAATGCCTGGCTCATGTCTTATTTTCTGTAATGACAAGATCTCACAATGTTGCCCAGGTTGGACTCAAATTCCTGGCCTCAATCCTCCCGCCTTGGCAATATACTACGTCTTTAAGATTAAAGCCAGGCGCTTTAATCTTAAGATCATCGGCTGGGCGCAGTGGCTCACGCCTATAATCCCAGCACTTTGGTAGGCTGAGGCGGGCAGATTACGAGGTCAGGAGATCGAGACCGTCCTGGCTAACACAGTGAAACCCCATCTCTACTAAAA
>NW_012103643.1:1771620-1777071 GCF_000951045.1 Mandrillus leucophaeus | reverse complement strand
AAGAAAGGAAAGAAAGGAAGAAAGAAAGAGAAGAAAGAAACTGAATGTGGCAAACTGTGCACCAAATAAGTTTCTAACTTACACTGCACTTGTTAAAAACCCTTCCTATACATGTGTCAGCTAATTTACCTTCTCGTTTTATTGCTATTATGATTAGTAAGTCCCCAGGACAGAGAGGGTGGTATACCTATTACTCAGGATATATATTAAGCAATTATCTCAAGGTTCAAAGCCACTAATGTTTACTTGTTGTAAAATCAATTTAATTAAATATATATACACACAACTCTTCAATTTAAAGGCGGGAAATAAACAATTCAAAAGGAAACCTCAAGATGTGAAAGGAGAAACCTGGCACAATGGCTCATGCCTATAATTCCAGCACTTTGGGAGGTCAAGGCGGGCAAATGGCTTGAGGCCAGGAGTTCAAGACCAGTCTGGGCAACATGGCAAAACCCCACCTCTACAAAAAATACAAAAATTGTAGCCAGGCATAGTGGCACATGCCTGTAGTCTCAGCTACTGTGGAGGCTGAGGTGGGAGGACTTCTTGAGCCCAGGAGGTCAAGTTTGCAGTTACCTGAGATCACACCACTGCACTCCAGCCTGGGTGACAGAGCCAGATCCTGTCTCAAAAAAAAAAAAAGTAAAATTAGAGTGGATACAGTGCTCAGTACTATCCAAGGTGAGGTAAGATAACATGCTTCATATCCTACTCTGGTGGCAGAATTGATACAACCTAACTTTGTTTGCTTGTTTGTTTGTTTAAGGCAGGGTCTCACTCTGTTCCCCAGGCTTGAGTGCAGTAGTGCAATCATGGCTCACTGCAACCTCCGCCTCCTGGGCTCACACCATCCTCCCATCTCAGCCTTCTGAGTCGCTGGGACCACAGGTGTGCACACCACTACCGCCGGCTGGGTTTTGTATTTTTTGTAGAGATGGGATTTCATTATGTTGCCGAGTCTGGTCTGGAACTGCTGGGCTCAAGTGACCCGCCTGCCTTGGCCTCCCTAAGTGTTGGGATTGCAAGGGATTGCAGACGTAAGCCACAGCGCTGGCCAACCTACCTTTGTGGAAAGTAAATTGGCAACATCTAAAGACTCAAAAATATTCAGACCCTTTGACCCATTCATTCTTTTTCTGAGGATCTGTCCCAAGGAAATGATCTAGGATTTAGAAAACGTTGTACCTGAAAATAAAGACATCCACTGCGGTATTTCCTAAGAAGAGAATAAAAATTGGAAATACACCCTGGGGAGGGGGAGGGGTGTGCCCTGCCACTGTAGCTAAGTGAGCGCTCATTTCCCAGAATTCCCTCTCCTGGACGGCAGGGAGTGAGTGGCAACCATGGGGCGTTAGCACAGTATGTGAAGGCAGGAGTGGAGAAGCAGGTCAAGTGGAGTTCGGCGTGGGCGCACCACCTGTGGCTACAGCCTCCCACAGTCCCTTGGGCTCCTGGGTCAGGCACTGTGCAGTCCAATGGCCAGGAGTGGAGTCTTCTGTGCAACGCTCCCAGTCATCCAGATGGGAAGTGGAAGAAACAGATATGGGCTCCACTGCGGACTGGCTCTGCCCACTCCACATGCTACTTTTCTTCTTGAGTCCTGGCCCAGCCAGAAGCAGTGACAACAGCTTCCGCAGACTTCTTCCAGCTCCCACAATTGAATACGGGGAGCCGGGCGTGGTGGCACACGCTTGTAATCCTAGCACTCTGGGAGGCCGAGGCGGGTAGATCACTTGAGGTCAGAAATTCAAGACCAGCCTGGCCAACACGGTGAAATCCCGTCTCTACTAAAAGTACAAAAAATTAGCCAGGTGTAGTGGTGGGTGCCTGTAATCCGGCCACTCCGGAGGCTGAGGCTGGAGAATTGCTTGAACCCGGGTGGTGGAGGTTGCAGTGAGCCGAAGTCGCGCCATTGCACTCCAGCCTGGGCGGCAAGAGCGAAACTCCATCTCAAAAAAAAAAAAAAATACATATATATATATATAAGCACAGTGGGGAATCCCCAAGATAAAGCCCTCTGCCGTGCACCTCACCAAACCCTAACTGATAATTACCATGCATGCAAACAAGAGTTAAGTAAACCCCAGTGCAGCAGCCATGGAATAGGAAACACTTGTGAAATGAATATTTACAAATGATTTAAGGCCACTTGCAACACAACCATTTTTACCATTAAATGGGAAAGACATCAAGCTAGAATTTAAACTTACGTATTATGTATAATAAAGACCAGACAAAGGGGGGAAAAAGATGAAATCAAAGTATACCTGCGAAGTAAAAATAGTTCAGTCTAGGCTGAACTGAGTTAGCTTTTGTTTCTTCCTTTTTTAAAGTTTTCTGTAGATTTTCTGTATGGATTTGTTTTAAAATTAAAATTCTTTTAAGATTTTGTATGAATTTCTAAGAATTGGGTTCTAAATTCTTTCTTGTTTTCTTCACTTAAATTCCTTATTGTTCTGTATCTCTTCCTCCACTCTCACCTTAGATTTTGAGTCTATCATAAAGTAATTTTTCTAATTTAAAAAAGGCCCTATTTTTTGTATATATGCAACAGAATTGCAAATATGATATTACTTCATTTCACTGCTAAAAATATCTTTTGGTTATTTTCCAGAAGAAAAGCCAAACTTCTTGGCATGATCTGGTCACTGATCTTGCCAGCTTAGCTCATCTTATAACCCTGACTTAAGAATATGAATAGTAATAATAAGGACATATGACAGTAATAACAATTGTCATCCCCAGAGGTGACCAAGCCCTTTGATTGTTCTGTACTTCTGCATGTGTGGGTCTCCTGGCTTGAAATGCTTTCCTTCTCCCCCTTATCCATTGGAAGAACAACCACTCATCATCTAAGACTTAATTTGAACTTGGTTCATCCGAAGACCTACCTAAGTCTGCACTGCCTTCAACTTCACCTCCCAAACTACTCTGAGATGCACTCCACATATGTTCAGTAGCTCTTACCAGACTGTACTGAATGTGTCCGTCTCTCCAGCTGTAAGGCTTGTTAAAACTCAAGTTGCTGGGCTATACCCCTAGAGCTTCTGATTCAGTAGATTAGGGATGTGTGGGAGTGGGCAAGAATGTGCATTTCTAGCAAGTTCCCAGGTGATGCTGATGTTGCTGGTCTGGGAAGCTCAGTGAGAGAACCACTGAGCTAAACTCTGAGACTCCTGAAGTGGGGACTTTTGTCCAATGTTGCATCCTAAGGCCCAAGACTAGTACCTGACACTTAGTGCAAGATCGGTCAGAAATCACTGTATTTATTTTACTTTTTAAAATACAGTCATATATAGTCATGCATCACTTAACAACAGATAACTCGTTGAGAAACGCCATTAGGAAATTATGTCATTGTACGAACACCAGAGAATGTACTTAGACAAATCTAGATGGTATAGCCTATTGCTTGTAGGCTACAAACCTGTACAGTATGGTACTATGCTGAATACTGTGGGCAACTGTAATACAATGGTATCTGTATATCTAAACATATCCCAATAAAAGAAAAAAATACAGTCAAAATATGAGACCACCATCATATATGCCGTCTTATGGGACCACCATCATGTATGTGATCCATTAACCGAAATGCAACATGCACTGCATAACGACTGTAAACAAAACCCTTTCCCACACATACGGCTGCCATCACTAGAATGCCACATCGCATGCTGTGCAGAGTTACATGCCATCTTAAAACAACTTCCTTGATCATATGTTTGTGAAATCTGGAAACCTTAATAAATATGGGGTGAAAATGTCAAAAATCTAAGATTCCTTTTTTTTTTTGAGACGGAGTCTCGCTCTGTCACCAGGCTGGAGTGCAGTGGCGTAATCTCAACTCACTGCAACCTCCGCCTCCCAGGTTCAGGGGATTCTCCTGCCTCAGCCTCCTGAGTATCTGGGAATACAGGCGTGTGCCACCATGCCCAGCTAATTTTTGTATTTTTAGTGGAGACAGGGTTTCGCCCATGTTGGCCAGGATGGTCTCGATCTCCTGACTTCATGATCCACCCCGCCTCAGGCTCCCAAAGTGCTGGGATTACAGGTGTGAGCCACCATGCCTGGCCTTCTATACTCTTTACTCTGTCCCTGCGTTTCTACCTCTATAATGATGACAGGCTGGCAGTACCAAACCCAGGAGCCAGACTCAGGTGATCTGGCCTGCTTTCTAAATTACTTTCCTGGTAACAGTGACCATGGCCTTCCCAGACACACCCTCCGGCCAGTTTGTGAAAAAGCCATAGGAATGCAGAGAAGAGAAGCAACTCCACTTGTAAGGGCTGGAAAGATGTGGCAACATGCATGAAGTGGGAGGGGAAGGCACAGTGAGAAAGATTTTCCAGGGAAACAATAGAAACACGGAGGTGTTAAAATAAAGGACATGCCCCTGCAGTGTCAAGAAATGTGCCTTGTGGATGAAACAAAATGTGTGATGGGAGATAGGAGCAGAAAATAATTTGGGGCCAGACTGTGGAAGGTCTCAAGTGCCATATCACAAAGATCAGACTTTAATCTGTATGTGGTCGCTCCCGTCAAAGGGGAGTGGCAATGATCAGAATTACATGTTGGAAAACAACTCTAATGGCTGGATGAATGATGAAGGGGCACTGGAGGGGACATTCTGTGCATTACAGATAAAGAAATGCCAAATGAAACTGCAAGGGAAACATGCAGCAAATTAAAATGTATGTGGGTATGTCTTTATCCAACATTGAAGTAAAGGCCTTTTGTGTTCTCTTTTCAGTCTCTCTCATGCCATTTCCAAAACAATATAAGGTAGATAAATAACCAGTTGAAGCAATAGGTACTAGAGAAATTGAGAGCCAGAGCTCTTCAGAGCAGAGGAGTCGCCCAAGCCTTCCTAGATTTGATCCTAGCCTTTAAAAAGTAAGAAAAGCTTCACCAGGGTGAACGATGCCATTTATAGGTATTGGTATCATTTAGAGCTATGCAGAAGAGCTAAGTTTGCCTTGCTCTTTACGGTCAAAATCTTCTGAAATGTGCCTTAAACCCAAATTAACATCATTCAGGTGATTAGGTTGAGCACACTGGGTAGAAGGAAAATGAAAACGAATACATCAGTTATGCCATTTGCAGATACAACCTCTGAAAGTAAATGGAATAATTAGATTATACTTCAACTACAATAATGCTTTAAGGTCCATTCTTTTACTCGGAAGCTAGGGCAATGCATATCAAACTCTGGAAACTCAAATCATTCTTTTTAGAACAATTTCTCAGAACACAAGAAGAAAAGGGAGCAAATAAAAAAAAAAAGGATTGATCCCTTGGAGGCTGAGAGATTTTAATTATCCTTTAAGATGAGGGTGGTAATTGACTTATACTCTGAAACATCTTAACTCAGCGCTCACACACAGACACCACTTAATGATCAGATTTTCAGGGAATACATTATTCCACACATGTGAATTTACCACA
>NW_012103643.1:1758963-1770670 GCF_000951045.1 Mandrillus leucophaeus | reverse complement strand
AAAAAAAAAAAAACGCATTGTAAAATATGTTGCAGAACTTCCACATCCAGCCAAGATGAAGTAACAGGGACCAGATTTATACTCCCACCTGAAACAATTTAAAAATTGGACAAAATCTATGAAAGAATGGTTTTCAGACACTGAACAACAGGTAGCACAGGACACTGATCTCTAACAGACTAAATACCGAACAGATGAGCCTTCCGATCTGCCCCAGTGTCCCAGCTGCTAGGCCTTAGCACAGGAAGAGGGAACTTGAATAGAACCTGTAGTGCCCTGGAGTTGAGAAGTCAAAGCTGAAATAGATGACCATGCCACCATTTGAAATGGGCATGCTAAAGTGTTTGCTTCTTGATGGCAAATGGTCACTTACATATTATGTTATGCTCAAATATTGTGAAGACCATGGTTAAGAGCTGGAAAGATTTCTTCTCAATACTGCTAAACTTTTTTAAATTCAGACCCGCTCTTATAATGAATTTTTACTTCCTCACTTCCGAACGATCCATCACTGCAACTAACCACAAGAGTGTTTTCATTGCAGTTATAGTTAATTGCACCTTCCATCTTTTGAGTCCCGAACGCAGTAGCTCTGAGGGTGTGGACAGGCTTTAGGTGAGACCCACGGTGACCCTCCAGAGTGAAGCACTACTACAAGGACTGTGGTGATCTCTGTGTTAACAGCTTGGCCATCCCAGTGATCTGTAATGTCCCAGGGAGACTTTTGCCAACAAGTGACCTCTGGCCTGGCACTCAGTAGGCAGGCAATGAATAACTACTTAATTAATTAATTACTTAGTATATGAATAAAGTATTACGGTTAAAAGTCTCAGGCAGCATGTGTCCTCTTTGCTAAATTCATATGCTGTTCATGTTTAGATGAGTCTAAACAGACTACAGAGATGTCTTTGGTACTAAGCAGATTCTTGCCTTCCTTCCCTAAGAGTGATCCCCAAGGTTTTTGCCAAGAACTTCGGAGCCACTGGCCACACTACCCCTTTGCCTGAACTGAACCTGTTTGTAGAAGAACACTGGAACCCACATTGCACATCAGCAGTCTCAGCCTTCATGTCTTTAAAACGAACATCCTGCTTCATTCAAGTTAATCTTTAAAATGCTCTTCGTCTTCAAGTTTAAGGCAAGAAGATAGAAAGGGTTTATTTTATGCACCCAGGAATTACTCTAAAGATACATGCTTGTAGAGTCACTTTAAAGTTACTCTAAAGATACATGCTTATAAGGTCACAAGATGCCTTGTCAATTGTTGTAAACAATATTTTAATTAATTCCAGGAAATTGATGAATCTAATTTTCATATTAAAAGGCCCAGTAGAATTTGAGCCCTGCATCATTCATACATGTTTGCTCCATGTAGTACTAATGATAATAATTTTCATTCACAGAGCAACGTATAGATTATGGGATAAAACTAAGTAGGCAGCTCCCATTCACATTACAGAAAGCAAATGAAAAACTGGCCTAGTGTTTACTGGTCCCTCTTCAGTTCATAAACGTCTACACTGCCATCAAGATCTGTCATGGTTTGAAATGTGTTCCCCAACATTCATGGGTTAGAAATTTAATCTCCATGCAACAGTGTTGAGAGGTAGGACCTTTAAGAGGTAAGAAGATCAAGAGGGTTCTGCTGTCATCAGTGGATTAATGTCACTATCTCAGGAGTGGGTTTGTTATAAAAGCAAGCTCGGCCCCTTCTTGTTCTGTCTCACTCTCTCTCGCCATGTGATGCCGTCCATCAGGGCAGCAAGAAGGCTCTCGCCAGATGCAGCCCCTTGATCTTGGACTTCCCAGCCTCCAGAATCACGAGCCAAATAACCTTCTATTGTTTATGAATTATGCAGTCTGTAGTATTTTGTTATAGCAGCCCAAAACTAAGACAAGATTCTTCACATATGCCACCTCGTCCATAAAGCCTTCCTTTGTATCTGTGAAGAAACTTGGCTATTCAACCTCTATTGTCCCATAGAACTTTATTCTTATCCCTACAACAACACTTACTGCACTATAGTGGGATCTATCTATTCATTTATCAGCCTCTACTAGAGACTGCAGGTTCCTCAAGGATGAGTACTATGTAATATACACATGTCACTCAATCACCAGTGTCCACCACTGCCTCTGGCACATAGCAGCCACTTAATAAGCAAAGGACTCTTGTTCCCAAAAGATAAATTCATTTATCTAAACTACAGGCCAGAGCCAGGCGTGGCAGCTGATGCCTGTAATCCCAGCACTTTGGGAGGCTGAGGCAGGCAGTCAGCAGTTCGAGACCAGTCTGGCCAATACGATGAAACCTCATCTCTACTACAAATACAAAAATTAGCCAGGCGTGGTGGCACACGCCTGTAATCCCAGCTACTCAGGATCTCACAGGAAAATTGCTTGAACCCAGGAGGTGGAGGTTGCAGTGAGCTGAGATCACTCCACTACACTCCAGCCTGGGCAACACAGTGAGACTCCATCTCAAAAATAAAAATAAAAATAAAAAACGATACAATATAAAAACTTCACCACTGCAGCAAACTCTGAAATATTTACATTTTTCTCATCTCAAAAGTAATGTCTTTGTAAAAGAAAAAATGTAGTAAAATATCACATTATGGAGAAAATAGTTCTCCACTGTTGAAACTATAGGTTTCCAGTCTATTTTTAATGTAAATATATCAAAGTTAAGCTCATATTGTATATAGTTACTGGTCTAATTTATTTTATATCCAATATCCTAAACATACTCCCATGTCACTAAAAAATTAGCTGGGCATGGTGGCAGGCACCTGTAATCCTAGCTACTCAAGGAGGCTGAGATAGGAGGATCAATTGACCTTGGGAGGTGGAAGCTGGAGTAAACCATGATTGCGCCACTGCACTCTACCCTTGGTGACATAGAGACCCTGTTTAAAAAAAAAAAAAAAAGAAAGCAACTACATAATATGGTGGTATGCTTTGGATTTGTGTTCCCACCCAAATCTCATCTCGAATTATAATCCCCAATGTTGGAGAAAGGGCCTGGTGGGAGGTGACTGGATCATGGGGGTGGACGTCCCCCTTGCTGTTCTCATGATAGTGAGTGAATTCTCGTAAGATCTGGTTTTTTGCAAGTGTATAGCACCTCCACCCTCTCTCTCTTCCGCCTGCTGTGGTCACGGAAGAGTTGCCTGCTTCACCATCTGCCATGAAAGTAAGTTTCCTGAGGCCTCCCAGCCATTCTTCCAGTATAGCCTGTAGCACCATAAGCCAATTAAACCTCTTCTTTATAAATTACCAAATTTCAGATATTTCTCTATAGCAGTGCGAGAACAGACGAGAACAGACTAGTTCATACGGGTATTCCATAACTTATTTAAGTATTTCTTTGTTTTTGGATAGTTAGATCACCTCTAGTAGTTGAACATTCACAAATTATCTCAGCTTGCTTTCTTTTTCTTTTTTTTTTTTTTTTTTTTTTTGAGACGGAGTTTTGCTCTTGTTGCCCAGGCTGGAGTACAATGGCGCAATCTCGGCTCACCGCAACCTCCACCACCAGGGTTCAAGCAATTCTCCTGCCTCAGTCTCCCGAGTAGCTGGGATTAACAGGCATATGCTACCACACCTGGCTAATTTTGTATTTTTAGTAGATATGGGGTTTCTCCATGTTGGTCAGGCTGATCTCAAAAGCTTGCTTTCTTAATAAGAGGTTAACCTTTCCAAGATGATGGTGCAGGAATTTATGATTGGAGCAGCTACCCTCATCAACTACTTTTTACTAACTAACCTTAAACATAAGACAACAAAAGGTCCCAAGAAGTGACCATGTTACTAGGCCATACATATGTAATTGCATATTTATGATCTTTTTGTTGTTGTTGTTTGAGACAGAGTCTCGCTGTGTTGTCCAGACTGGAGTACAGTGGCATGATCTGGGCTCACTGCAACCTCCGCCTCCCAGGTTCAAGCGATTCTCCGAGTAGCTGAGATTACAGGCGCCCAGCTAATTTTTGTATTTCTAGTAGAGACAGGGTTTCGCCACATTGGATAGGCTGGTCTCGAACTCCTGACCTCAAGTGACCCACCCACCTCGGCCTCCCAATGTGATGGGGACTATAGGTGTGAGCCACTGCACCCAGCGTATTTGTGATCTTTTCCATGAGCTGACTCTCTATGGTGCGTTTGTCAAATAGGGCACTGGAGGGAATGAAAAGATCTGTGCACAAATGTACCATAAGCTAACCTGTTAAGATGTAACCCTTTTCCCTCTTTTTCTTGCACGTGTCCTGCTATCCCCTAAGTCCTCTTTTGTATCCCACTTCTTACTACCAACTACCTGTTAAGAAACCCTCCAAAGGCCAAAAGTCTCAGTCTCAGTGCTATTGACATTTTGGGCTGAATAATTCATTGTCACAGGGAAGGAGAGAGGTTCTGTGCATTGTGGGATGTTTAGCAGCATCCCTAGCCTCCACCCACTGGGATGCCAGTAGCAACCCACCCCAACCCCATTATGACAACCAAAAACAACTCTAGACATTGGCAACTGTCTGTCTCCTACAAGGCAATTTCATCCCCAGTTGAGAAACAGTAATCTAAATTGATCATTTACTTATTTGATAATAAAGTCGAGGATAAGATCCACTACAGCTGTGAGAATTCAGTTTCAATTACATTAATATGCTGACTATAATCAATTGGTAGCGATCACATGATGTCATGCCAGGGGAAAGTGCTACCATTGGTTGGGGATGCCTGCCACAGGTTAGGGAAAGGCAGTCTGCCATCCCCACCACCTCACCAGAGGCAGCTGAACAGGAACAGGGGGTGGTAACAGTGATTAAAACTAGACTTGGCCCCAAGAGACCCACACCCAATACCATCTTCCCTTGAACCCACAGAAGAATAAGAGAAACCTTAAAAGCATTGTATTCTTTGTTTTTGTTTGTTTGTTTGTTTGTTTGAGATGGCGTCTCACTCTGTCGCCCAGGCTAGAGTGCAGTGGCATGATCTCAGCTCACTGCAACCTCCGTTTCCTGGGTTCAAGTGACTCTTGTGCCTCAGCCTCCCGGGTAGCTCAGATTACAGGCATGTACCATCACGCCCAGCTAATTTTTGTATTTTTAGTACAGTGTTTCAACATGTTGGCCAGGCTGGTCTTGAACTCCTGACCTCAAGTGATTCGCCCACGTTGGCCTCCCAAAGTGCTGGCATTACAGGCATGAGCCACCACGCCCATACAGTATTGTATTCTTTAACATGCATTTGATTATAACATCCTACAAAATGATCCCCAGAAGAAACTACAGTTGACCAGTCATTAATATGTATAAGCTTCCTATTCTATCCAAGCACACTGTACGCCATCAAAGGCTGGTAAGAAATAGAACTGACTTTACCCACATCCTCAAAAAGTTGGCAGCACTGAGTGCTAACCCAGAAACCATAATTATCATGAAAGGAAATAGAACCACTTTCTGCTGAACCATGTAATCTATGTTTAAAAAAGAGGGAGGGCTCTCTCGAAGAACCACTGGTTGTCTAAGAATATAACGGCTAGTGCAGAACAAACCAGACTGAGATGGAACAAAACCAAGGATGGCTGATGCTCCCAATTGTCAATAGGGTCTTGATCACTGGCAATGTAACCTTGCAGTTACTTAACCTCTCTGTGTCTCAGTTTCCCTTGTTTGGTAAAACAGGGATAAAATAGTACTCATACCTCCTAGTGTTGTTAGGATGAAGAAATAAGAGAGTAACAAAAGTCATATGCAGTAAGTATTCTATAAATGTTAGCTAATATTGTGTGATGTCAGAACTATATGTGATCGAGAAAGCATCCAACAGCTTGTGCCGTATTTGCCAGCAGCTTAGCAACTTAAGGTGTTAAGAAATGAGAAACTCAGAAAAAGTCTCACTCAAAGGCTGTATTCACAATCTAGCTGTCCCTTATAATTTCAGTGTGCTCAAACTACATCTCATGCAGGTCCAAATATTTCTTCTTACCTAGTCCTTAGTGGAATTAAGAAAATCTGATCACCACACTGCTGACTCCCCCAACCCCAAGTCCCACGTATCTGATTATAGCCTAATTCCTGACACAAAATAAACCTAAATTCTTGACCTTTAAAAAAAAAAGTCACAACACAAATGACCAAGTTAATACAGATGCTATCAGCGTTGTCCTGGTCCCAGATCAGTGATTCTTAGCAGAAGAGGTTAAGAAAACCTTTAGATTTCCAACGGATTGGAAGACAAATGAAGTAGTAAACTGTCCACTTTCGTTACTTGCAAAGGAAAACAAGCATTTACATTTTCTGTGTTCCCCATTCTAGTTCCCAGCACCCCATCATGGAAGGAAACACCATAAGGTAATAGCTCAGTGGGTTCCCAAAGCAGAAGAGTCCCAGCAAGATGATTATGGTACCAGTGGCTATTTAATCAGCTGGTCTTAACAGGTCACCATGCTTTTATGAACTCGGGATATGGGAAGAATCCATTGTGATTTTGCTGGTTCAATTTCTCTTTTCATCTTAGAGGGAAATGCTTGCCTTTTTCCATGTGAAAAGTCACAGCACAACAGAATCATGGACTGTCAGGGTTGGAGGGAACTTAGCAAATATTATAAACAGCATTTACCAAGTTGTGGCCCAAGCATCTCCCTGCGTAAGAATCATGTGTGACACTTGTTTAAAATGCAGATTCATGCGTTGGTATTTGACAAACTCATTCCTTCTTCTTAAATGTGGCTGCATGGCTTGACTCTAGCCAATAAGGAATGTGAGTGGGAGAGATGTGTCTGCCCCTCTCACAAACCTACAAGCGCTTTCCCCTTCTAGGACTTGACTCCCAGGAATACGGCAACGTTGGAAAGCACAAGTTGGCAACAGCAGAGCCACAATATGGAAGGAGCCTGGGTCTGGGAATCACCATTGGTAAAGAACTTTTATGTGGGCAAGAAATAACCTTTTGTTGGGGTAAGCCACTGTAATTTCAGACCTTGTTCCAGGAGTGAGCCTTCCCTACCTAACTTCCTGTCTTAGACACAGCAAGTAAGATCTGGAGGTCACTGAAGAAAAAAATTGACAATTGTTAAAAGAGTAATGAAGACTTAATTCAAAACTATTGGCTAAGCATGGTGGCTCATGCCTGTAATGCTAGTACTTTGGGAGGCCAAGGTGGGTGGATCACTTGAGCCTAGGACTTCAAGACTAGCTTGGGCAGCATGATGAAACTCTGTCATTTAAAAAAAAAAAAAAAAATTAGTCAGGCAGGGTGGCACATGTCTGGAGTCCCAGGTACTCAGGAGGTTGAGGTGGGAGGATCATTTGAGCTCAAGAGGTGGGAATTACGGTGAGCTGAGACAGTGCCACTGCACTCTAGCCTGGGCAATGAAATGAGACCCTATCTCAAAAACAAACAAATATACATGTGTATATATATAACTGTATTATAACAGGGAAAAGAGATCAAGCTCAACTCCAAACACAGCAAGGACAAGTGGGAACTTACAGACAAGGAGCGAAGCTGACAGAGTCAGTCAATGGACAATTACTAAGAGGAAACATCAGGAGTAGGGGGATTTTTTTTTGAAACGGAGTCTCCCTCTGTTGCCAGGCTGGAGTGCAGTGGCACCATTTCGGCTCACTGCAACCTCCGCCTTCTGGGCTCAAGTGATTCTACCACTGCAGCCTCCCAAGCAGCTGAGACTACAGGCACACGCCACCATGCCCGGCTAATTTTTTTATTTTTAGTGGAGACAGGGTTTCACCATGTTGGCCGGACTGGTATGGAACTCCTCACTTCAAGTGATCCGCCCGCCTCAGCCTCCCAAGGCACTGGGATTACAGGTATGAGCCACCGAGCCCACCCGGGAGATTCTTGCAATCTTGCAAAACTGGTCTAATAGAATTCTTGCTAAAGACAGGCCAAGGACTTACACATCAAAGGTGGAAAATGAGGAACTTAATCAGATTATCAAGGGTGGTCAGATATCAAGAATGAGGGGATAACCTAGCAGGATTCTTTGCTAAGACTGGACCTGACAGGCCAAAGAGAGGATGGGGCCAGGGCCACAGCCTAGTCAAAAAGGGGGCTCAGAGGAGCCTGACTATGGTTTCATCAAGGAAGGAATTATTGTCAAGGTAGGACTCTGGAATTCTGTATTTAACAAGCTCACTAAGATTTAGAAAGAAAAATAAGCTGAGGAAGACCTGCACCAGGTCACATAGGCAAATACGGGACAGCCAGGACCTGAAGAAGTCCCCAGGGATTGGTCAGGTTGGATCCAGTGTTTCAATGAACTAGTGTAGTAAATTGCAATGCGGCTCTCCATACATGTTACACAGGATTGAGAGCAACTTTGAACTGCCTTGAAGCAATTTCCGCAGAAAGCATATCTGCCTGGAAAGTAGAAACCTTAGACTGTGGAGTTTCATTTTACAACTTTAACTCGGAAAAGACAAAGGGAAAAGAGGATGGAAAGGAATGGGTTACAGAAGTGCCCAACGTGGGATAATGCCGGGCCTGTTGGACTCCCCAGCTGCTTTTGGTCATTGGGAATAATTAAACCCCCTAGTAACAGACAAGAAATAATGAACAGACATATCAGGGCCAGCTCCCCAGATATTATAAAGGCATGGGAAGTAGGGGAGGCAACCTCTTCCCACAAGACAATTAGAGATGCACCCATAACCCAAAATGCTTTATAGAATTGGGTTCAGAGTCTATGGACCATGCAGCTATATGTCAGTGGCATAATTCTTTTCCTTTTAAGGAAAGATCTGATATTTTAATGGTTTTTTAAACGTTATCATGCAGAGCTAAGTGTTAATATTTCTTCGATGCATTCTCCTGCTTTTTAGCCTCTCTTGCCTTCCTTGCAAATCTGCCTGTTGAAGTCCTCCTTGACCATCAAGGACCAGTTTAAATGCCCTCATGTAAGAAATCTCACCTGACCCACAGTCACCACCACCCACCACTGGAATAAAATCCCTGATATCAGACTCCTGTGGTCCAGCAGTGGTGAACCTCTTTTGGCTTCTGAAATATAATTTCTGATGTTTATTAGAGGCAAAAAGAATCATATTTTATAGCCATGGTTTCCACAATGAGCCCTGAACTACTGTGTTTTTCCAAGTTTTCATTCTCAAATAAGCTCAGGCATCCCTATCCCCCCTGCAGATCCCTAAAAACTGGGATTTGAAATTCACTGTATGCAACATAAATCTGATTGGTTACGTAATATAAAACATCAGACAGAGCTGGCTTCCATTCAAGTCATTTAGAACATGTTTCATAAAAGCTGAACCTCATGGGAGGCAGCCTCTCAAAAGCCAAAGCAAAGCTGCAGTTCATCCTTAGACCCTCCTTGGTCTCAAATTAAAATATCCAGGAGGATAGAAATTGATGAGATTTCATTAAGTAAAAAATTTCATGAAAATCAATCCTAACCTCTGTAGCTCCCAGCAGCGGGACCAGTGTTTATATGAACAGCATTAAAGATAAGCTGTCCCACGGAAATTACAGCAGCAGTTATCAAACAACTTTAATGCACTCTTCAGTGGAGGCACTAAAATTTAGAATCCGCACTGGCTTTTCTGTCGTTCACAGCGTGGCGCTGAGTCAGCCTGCAACCACATAAGAAAACAGCTGTTGAGAAATACAGCTTCCTGATTTAAAAATAAATCAGTAAATTTCTACTAAAAGTTTCTGCTAAATTCCTTATTGCATTATAGTTCAAAGGAGGGGTGAAATATCTAGAATGCCACAATGGTTTTTAAGTATAAGGGGTTCGATCTGATGAACTTCATGTTTGTGCTCTGGGACTTTAATAGAAAAAAAATGAAGGATAGATGACAAATTGCTACAATATTAATTTCATACTTACATTCTCCATAAGGCATGAAGCAAAATTCGTCAGGTTGAGGGAAATGAGACTGGACTAATTATCAAGACCTCAGCAAATAATGATCCAATATCCAAAGAACTACAGTCTGCCATTAAACTTGTGACAATTTTTTTTAAAAGTTGGCAAACTTTTCTAAGAAATAAGAGAGACCGGGCAAGGTGGCTCACACCTGTAATCCCAGCACTTTGGGAGGTCGACGAAGGTGGGCGGATCACCTGAGATCAGGAGTTTGAGACTAGCCTGACCAACACGGTGAAACTCTATCTACACTAAAAATACAAAATTAGCCAGACATAGTGGTGCATGCCTGTAATCCCACCTACTCGGGAGGCTGAGACAGGAGAATTGCTTGAACCCAGGAGGCAGAAGTTGCGGTGAGCGGAGGTCACACCCCATTGAACTCCAGCCTGGGCAACAAGAGCGAAATTCCATTGCAAAAAAAAAAAAAAGAAGTAAAAGAATGCAGGCCAGGCACGGTGGCTCACACCTGTAATCCCAGCACTTTGGGAGGTCGACGCGGGCAGATCACCTGAGGTCGGGAGTTCAAGACCAGCCTGACCAACATGGAGAAACCCTGTCTCTACTAAAAATACAAAATTAGCCGTGAGTGGTCGCACGTGCCTGTAATCCCAACTACTTGGGAGGCTGAGGCAGGAGAACTGCTTGAACCTGGGAGGCGGAGGTTGCAATGAGCTGAGATCGCGCCATTGCACTCCAGCCTGGGCAACAAGAGCGAAATTACATCCCTCCAAAAAAAAAAAAAAAAGGAAAGAAAGGAAGAACAGAATGCAAAGATGAGTACTGCTTTAGATATAGGCAATTTTATGACCAGTAACAAATAGATAATGTTTCTGTGGGAAATGTCTCCTAGCATACGAGATACAACATCAAATGTTCCAGGCTAATGTGAGAACAGGCTATGGTGATGAGTGAATCGTGACTTTGAGCAGACATGGAAACTCCAAGGCCTCAGGTTTTGTTTTTAAATCTATAAAATAAAGAATCTAGGCCCATTGTATTACTGTGCCCCTGCTGGCTTCAACCTTCTGTAATGCTTACTCTGTTTAATACGGGTGTCTTCCAGAATGTTCTTTAACCACGGTTCTTCTGTATGACATTTCCTCTGGTTTTGCTGAAAGAGGGGCAACGGCCACTCCAAAAGACTCCTTTATGTAAGTTCCAAACTTTGTGGAAAATAATCTGGTAAATCCAGGAGATGTTATATTCCCACTTGCCATTCTGGATGTCGTCTATAATTCCATTTAATAGAGATACAGCCCATTGGTGACTGCATAGAATTCTATCATGCCAAATGCTCACCTCTCACTGCACTGCCCAAATGCTCACCTCTCACTGCCTACCCTGCAGAAATCTCAGGCACTCAAACTGCAAGCAGTATCCAAAGACCTGTTCTCTTCATCGGGAGACCAGAAGATCCCCAATCCTTGTAAAATTCAAGAGTTTATTCAAGACTATCATCTGTTGTTTCCTGGGTCAGACTATACCCATTAAATTTTAACAGCCCTCTCTGACTCAGGGACATGAGTATAGCCAGGGGGAGGAGGGGAGGAGAGATGATAAAGGAGAGATTGGGGTTTGTTGGTTGTATTTTAACGTTTGGGTTTTGGAAAGGTTGCTTTCATGGTTTTGCTTTTGGTTTTCTGAGGACTATGTTTGTTTTTATTTTTATTTAATTTATTTTTTTATTTTTGAGATGGAGTTTTGCTATTGTTGCCCAGGCTGGAGTGCAGTGGCATGATCTTGGCTCACTGCAATCTCTACCTCCCAGGTTCAAGCTATTCTTCTGCCTCAGCCTCC
>NW_012103643.1:1756385-1758278 GCF_000951045.1 Mandrillus leucophaeus | reverse complement strand
CTCAGCCAACCCACCACAGCCTTTTCGTGCAAAATGTTATTGATGTGCTGCACATCTTCAGTGAAAACAAATGCTAAGCACAGAAAAGTTGCAAATCTTGCAGTAAATGCAAAACAGTAAAGCTCAAATAGGAATACTTTATTCATCTTAAAGAAAAGAAGATTTACTTTGAAGAAGGTAGGGTTGCTGGAGGCATTCTTGGAAATTCTGGTTTGCAAAACCATTAGTTTTGTTTAGTATGAGGGATTTTGTGTTAAGACTAACGGTATCAGTATTATTCTTACCACTATGAACCACAATTATTACGGCCACTGTGGGCCTTAAGGTAGGACAGGGTAGGGTAGGATAATAAGAAACATAGAAAAGTAGGCCAGGCACAGTGGCTTACACCTGTAATCCGAGCACTTTGGGAGGCTGAGGAAGGAGATCACTTGAGTCCAGGAGTGCGAGACCAGCCTGACCAACGAAGGGAAACCCCAACTCCACACAATTTTTCTTTCTTCATTTTACTATAGCTGCTAGCAACTGGGAAAAAATTTTTTTTGATTAGCAGGGTGTAGTGGTGTACACCTGTAGTCCCAGCTCTCAGGAGGCTGAGGTGGGAGGACTGCTTGAGCACAGGAGGTCAAGCCTGCAGTGAGCTGTGTTCATGCCACTGCACTCCAGCCTGGGTAACAGAGCGAGACCCTATCTCGGGAAGATTTAAAAAAAAAAAAAAAAGGAAGAAAAGCAAGGGGAAGGAAAAAAGGAAAGAAAAATGGAGAAAGCAGAGAAAGAGGAAAGAAATTCTCTTAAGATCAATAAATTAGAATAAAGGAGGAAGAATATGAGAATGATCTGAATGTGTTAAAAACTGAGCTGTGAGTTCAGAGATAAGAGGGGCAGAAGCAAATGGAAGTGAAGAGACTGTGGCTCACGTGTTTCCCCGAAGCATCTGCAGGAATGCTGGTCAGATGCCTGCCAGCCTGAGAAATGAGGAGGCGGACAGTGACTAGGTATGAGAGCTTGTACTAGTCACGGTTGTCATGAGAAACAGAATCCATACATATGTACACACATGCACAACACACATGTATATATCTGCATAAAGATATTTATTATAAGGAATTGGCTCGTGTGATTATGGAGGTTAACACATCTGAAGATCTGCAGTTGGCAAACTGGAGAACTAGGAGAGCAATGGTGGAGTTCCAGTCCAAGACCAAAAGCAGGAGGGAAAAACTGATGTCCCAGCTCCAAAGACCATCAGGCAGGACAAATTCCCCCTCACTCAGGGGTAGGGCCAGAGTTTTGTTCTATTCAGGCCTTCAGCTGAAAGGAGAGGAGGAGAAACAAGGCCAATCTCTTTCACTCAGTCTACTGATTTCAAGGTTCACCTCATCCAAAAACACCCTCATAGAAACAACCAGAATATCTGACCAGATATCTGGGCACCTTGTGGCCCAGTCAAGTTGACACACAAAATTAACCACCACAGCACTCACTGTGTAATAGGCCCTAACAAAAACACATAAGGAACACTGGTCACTCCTAAAACATCTACACTGACCAAGATTAGGCGACAAAATCTAAATCAGAAGTGCAACTTGGAGGCCAGGTGTGGTGGCTCATGCCTGTAATTGCAGCACTTTGAGAGTTGTAGGTGGGCGGATTACCTGAGGTCAGGAGTTTGAGACCAGCCTGGCCAACATGGCAAAACCCCATCTCTATTAAAATACAAAAGAATTAGCCGGGCATGGTATTGCGTGTCTGTAGTCCCAGCTACTCAGGAGGCTGAGGCACGAGAATTGCTCAAGCCTAGGCAGCAGAGACTGCAATGAGCCAAGATTGTGCCACTGCACTCCAGCCTGGGTGACAGAGTGAGACTCCATCTCAATTTAAAAAAAAAAAAAA
>NW_012103643.1:1745672-1755315 GCF_000951045.1 Mandrillus leucophaeus | reverse complement strand
AAATGCCTTTTTCCTCCACAAAGTTTCTGCCCAGAAACACACCAGCCACTTCCACAGAGAAATCTTCCTGGCAACTGTCACAACTCCCTTTTCTTTCTATCCAGGGTACATATGGATTTGCAGTCAGACAACTGACTACGTCAAGTACCAAGAGAGGTCCCTGCAGATTGACCAAGCTTAGGCAGAAAATGTTCACACTGAAGCATAATTGAATTAGGCAGAAAAGCAAATGCCTGGCAGGTTGGTTGAGAGGGAGGCCAGAAGGGTCTGGGGGACTTCTATGGGCAGCCAGGCCAATAATCAGGCAGCAACCACATAACGGGCCTTGCCTCTTCCCTCCCCGCAGAACATAAGGGATAATAGAAGGAGCTGCTCGTGAATCGTGCAGCTGCAGCAAACAGGCCTCCTGGGCCCCGAAAGCACTGCTACCCTTTTCCCCACTGCCTGTTATTGGACAAAGGCAAGATGCAATTTCCCTTCTTCCCAGAATATACAAGACAGCTCTGTATCCTATCATAACTGGAATCCTCCAAATTACCTCTTTTCAGAGAGGCCCCATCCAACTTCCCTACAGAAACAACAGTGCTTCTCTCATATTCCAAAGAGAAGCACGTCCAAGATGTTTCTTGGAATGTTTCCTTGACTTTCTGCAAGAAGCAGGTCGTGTTTAACGGTGCCAGCTCCTCCTGCAGCTCTATTGTTAGGAAATGTCATTCCTGCCCCTGGGCACCCTGCCTCCCACCCAGATCTCAGATTCTTCAGGGCAGAACAGGTGCTTTCTCCCTGCATACTGCTTTCCTGGGCTTGGGAAAATGCAGAGCATATACTCAAAGGACCTCAGTGAAGGGCAGCACTGACCCACAGAAGCACCAGGGGGACAGGGGGACTCTCTTCCCTCCTTGATAGTTGTATTAGTCTGTTTTCATGCTGCTGATAAAGACATACCTGTGACTGAGTAATTTATAAGAACAAAGTGCAAGGGACTCACAGTTCCACATCGCTGGGGAGGCCTCACAATCATGGTGGAAGGTGAAATGCACATCTTACATTGGTGTCAGGCCAGAGAGAATGAGAGCTGAGCGAAAAGGGTTTCCCCTTTTAAAACCATCAGATCTCGCGAGACTTATTCTCTACCACAAGAACAGTACCAAGGAATCCACCCCCATGACTCAATTACCTCCCACCGGGTCCCCCCCGACAACATGTGGGAATTATGGGAGCTACAATTCAAGATGAGATTTGGGTGGGGACACAGTCAAACCATATCAAGAGTCCATCAAAACAGTCCTTGTGGGCTTCAGAATTCATTAAGCAGCTCCTAATCCACCTAGCAGTCAACTAAGCTAAGAAGCTAAACTGAGATTCTCAGAGGAAAAACAAAGGTTCGTTCTGGATGGATATGGCTGAGGTCCCACATGCTAGGACAGGACCCAGCATCTTCATCATCCCGTGGAGTGATACGCGGCTCCGAGGCCAGCATAAATCAGGACCAGAGCCACAGGCGCCGCCAGCCCACCAAGCCACAGGCTTGCCACAGCGCCATCCATCACACTGGCTAATACCAAGCTGCCTAGCCACCAGCAGAGTTGGCCACAGGGACAGGAGGGCTTGGTGACTCCGGCTGCCAAACAGCAGCATGTTTGATTTAGTATTATATTTTTCTCATGAATTTTTAAATTCAGATAATTCACCCCGCATTCCTTTTATAGATGTATATATACACACTGCATAGAGGGAAGTTAGCCAAGTCTACACATGGCTGAGTAATCCAATTTCAATGACCTTGATGATCCTAACGTAAAGAAAGGCACTGGGCCTAAGTGGACCAGAGTCTGCAGTTCAGAGAAAGAGCAAACGCAGAGGCTTGGGAGGGGTAATGGGAAATGTGGCCAAGGACATCCCAGGAAAGACGGACAAGCTCTGAACCAACACAGCAGAAATGTGGAAGTGAAGCAATTTGTTCATAGAGAAAAGGGTGGACAATTAAGCCAACACTAGGCAACAGGCTCTGGGAGAAACTCAGTACCAGACAGAGTGAAAGCGTGCGTGTGTGTGTGTGTGTGTGTGTGTGTGTGTGTGTGTCAGAGACACAGAGAAAGAGAAAGAGAGATAGAGAGTAAGAGATACAAAAACTAGTGTTTAGGAAGATGGTTGACAAAGGACATGCCCAGGAAAATTTGAGAGTACTTCGTAAGTGCAAGGAAACTGAAAATGACAAAGAAAAAGAAGGGTCAGTGCTAACACTCAGACTAAAAATCCAGTGGCTGGAAGACTGGAGGTGATGCTAATAGAGATGAAGAAGTTGGAAGAGCAAAAACAGTGAGTTTGGGTTTCAGGTTGAACTTCCAAGATCGGCAGACCACCTTATAGAGGGCACATCCTAAGGTGATCGATCCCAAATGATCCATGTTTCTTACATAACCCCTCCCCTTGAAAGTAGGCAGGACGTGACAAAATGATGGGATGTCACTCCACAGATGATATTTCATTATGTAAGACTTCATCTAAGTAGGCTGGGCCTTGAAAAAGCAAACTGCTGAGCTCAGGAGTTCAAGGCCAGCCCGGCCAACACATGATGAAATCCTGTCTCTACTAAAAATACAAAAAGTTGGCCAGGCATGGTGGCACACACCTGTAGTCCCAGCTACTGGGGAGGCTAAGGCATGAGAATTGCTTGAGCCCAGGAGGCGGACATTGCAGTGAGCCAAATCGCACCACTGCACTCCGGCCTGGGCCACAGAGCAAGACCCTATTTCAAAATAACAACAACAAAAGAAAGGTTATAAGCGCCATGGCTATGACTAGCATCGAATTGCTTGCCGGTGTTTTAAGAAAGCCAGATACCTGGATTGGACTCTGGGGTGTTCTCCAAGAGACACCTTGGTCACACAAACTCTGTACTTCCTGGAATCAGTACAGCACTAAGTCACATGCACCAAATTATAAAAGACTTATCCATAATATTTTCTCACTGAAATTCTCAAGGCTTTTAATATCTCCAGAATATATTTTTCCCTTTCCCATAAGACTCAAAAGTAATAAAAGCTCTAATAAATCTACTACAAAGTCACCACAAAAAGTAGAAGATGAAGAGGACTCTGATGAAGAAAGCGATCATGAGATGAGTGAGCAGGAAGAGGAGCTTGAGGATGACCCTAATATAGTCAAAGGCTATCAAGACCTGGAAAAAGCAGTGCAGTCCTTTCAGTACGATGATGTCCTGAAGACAGGCCTAGATATTGGGAGAAACCAAGCGGAAGATGCATTCTACAAAGGTGAACTCAAGCTGAATGGGGAAAAGTTATGGAAGAAAAATAGCATGGTCAAAGTGGGAGATACATTGGATCTTCTCGTTGGAGAGGATAAAGCAGCAGGAACAGAGACAGTGACGAGGATTCTCCTGAAAAAAGTGTTTGAAGACTGAAAGTGAAAAATAGAGTGGTGTTATGGCAGTGGAAAAACTTAAAGTTGCCTAGGAAGAGAATGTCTAAATAAACGGATTGCTTTTTAGCAATAAAGCTGCTTTTTAGTGGTAGAGGAAAGGGTCAACTGAAAAAGAAAAATAGAAAATTGCCATGTTGGAACTGCCCATGGAGGGGCTGTGTGGCAGGAACTGTGGGTGTCTACAGGTAGTGAGAATGGCCTCTAAGCACTGAGGTGACCTCCAGCTGACAGCCATTAAGAAGCCAGGGGGCAGGGCACGGTGGCTCACGCCTGTAATCCCAGCAGGGAGGCCAAGATGTGCGGGTAATGAGGTCAGGAGTTCACAACCAGCCTGACCAACATGTCAAGACTCTATGTCTACAAAAATACAAAAATTAGCTGGGGGTGGTGGCACATGCCTCTAGTCCCAGCTACTTGGGAGGCTGAGGCAGGAGAATCACTTAAACCTGGGAGGCAGAGGTTGCAGTGAGATTGCACCACTGCACTCCAGCCTGGGCAATAGAGCAAGACTCCATCTCCAAATAAATAAATAAATAAAATTTTAAAAATAAAAAAAAAGAAAGTGCAGTAAAACGAATACATTTCCATGGGTTAAAAAGGAAATGGACAAAAAAGGGGGGAAAATAAATGTGCTACAAAGACTGACATGACCTGGCCTGCTTGACCTCACTGAATCTTCTACACGCTCCTTGCTCAGCCTGGTCCAGGCACACTGGCCACATTTCTGTTGCTCCCACTCCAGCACAAGCTGTTATTGCCTCTTCCCAGAATGCTTTTCCTCCATAGCCACATTTTCTTCCATTGTTTGCCCAAAGCCTTTCCCATAAATGCCTACCCTAACCAATGTATTTTTAACTGCACTTCAGTTACCTCATGAGCTGCTGTACTTTTATCCAGATCATTTATCAGCTTCTGCCATGCTATGAGATTTACTATTTGTTATGTTGATTGTTTTCTGTCTCCCCCTGCTAGAATGCAAGCTCCACAAAGACCGATTTTTGTCTGTATTTTTTGCTGATAAATTCCAAGAGTTCAGAACAATACATAGCACAAAACACGTGCTCAGGAAAATATTTACTGAATGGTTCAACGCAGTCATTAAGCAATGAGATGGGTCTACATGTATTACTATGTAGTAAGATGCCCATGAGATTTCATAAGATTAAAAATTTTAACAGCATGTCAGAAAACAACACGTGTACTATGATCTTTTTTATATATGTATAAAACAAAAACTCTCCTTTCCTAGCAATCCATTCCTGAAGTCTTAACATGGGCCAGAGCAAGGTAAGCGTTCACATAGGAAGGGGAGGCCATGGTGTCACTGAGTAGGGTGTCCAACCTGACCCAGCAAGGTGAGGAAGGGGCCATGTGGAACAGCAGCCCAGTACACGTGTCCGAGCCAAGCATGACAAGGAGGGCATCCACGTGAGAGGAGGTAGAGCCAGGAAAGAGAGATTGGTTACATACATGCCAATTGACCAAATAAGTAAAGATATGAAGGATAATGGGCACCAGAGTTTTGCTTGCTGGAGAAGCCATTTAAATGTGAAAAAGGAGAAAACTAGAATGAACCTTGTGGAGCTGAATCAGAATTGAAGGCATCAATGTGAACTCATGTGTGTGAAGATGTAACTCCCTAGTGAGCGTCTCGGGACAGTGACTCCCCAATAAGCAATGAGCACACCTTAAGCCCAGATTTTGGTTTCTATGTCCTAGTGTCAACTAAAAGAAACCACGACTCCTTAGAGAAATGGCTGGTTCCCCTGCTGGGGCAAGCAAAGAATAAGATGAGCCTAGAGTCCAGGTGCAGTGGCTCATGCCTGTAATCCCAGCACTTTGAGAGGCTGAGTGGGGGTAGATCACCTAGGTCAGGAGTTCGAGACCAGCCTGACCAACATGGAGAAACCCCACCTCTACTAAAAATACAGAATCAGCCGGGCATAGTGGCACATGCCTGTAATCCCAGATACTTGGGTGGCTGAGGCAGGAGAATTGCTTGAATCCAAGAGGCAGAGGTTGCAGTAAGTCAAGATCGCACCATTGCACTCCAGCCTGGGCAACAAGAGTGAAAATCCAGGTTAAAAAAAAAAAACAGCCTAGAACATAGGCTAGAAAGTAAGGAAGTACTCAAAGAATGATAGCACAGAGAAACAAGCTGCTCTCAGCCAGATGAGTGGCAATATGAGCATCAAAATAATTTTATTTTTTAATTTTTAATTTTTGTTTTTTTTTATTTTGGAGACAGAGTCTCACTCTTGTCGCCCAGGCTGGAGTTCAGTGGCGCGATCTCAGCTCATTGAAACCTCTGCCTCCCGGGTTCAAGCTATTCTCCTGCCTCAGCCTCCTGAGTAGCTGGGACTACAGGCACCCACCACCACGCCCGGCTAATTTTTGTACTTTTAGTAGAATGAGAGTAATGGAATACAGGCCACTGAACAAGACACAGTAAACTACGAGTTAATAGTAGAACAGCTCAAAATCTGGACCACCAGATGGGAAGCACTAGAACACAGCAATTCTGTGACGCTGCTGCCAAAAATGCAGAACCAGATTCTAATCGTGAGAAAATTATCAGGCAAACCAAAATTGAGGAATCTTCTAGAACACAATAACAATAGCCTGCCATCCTCAAAAGTGTTAAGGAAAATCATGGCTGTCAAGGAAAAACTGAGGAACTGATCTCAATAGAAGGAAACCACTACATGTGATGCATGATTCTGAACTAGATCCTTTTGCTTATAAAGGACATTCCAGGAACAGGAGAAATCTGATTGGGGTCTGAGGACTAGAGGGTGCTAATGTGTCCGTGTTAATTTCCGGATATCAATGGATATCTTCTGATTACGTAAGAGAACGTTCCTGGTTGTGGGAAGCACATACCAAGAATTCCAGGGTAGCAGAGTGTCAATATGTCACCACACTCAAGTGGTTCCAGAAGGGGGTTGTTGGAAGAGAAATCTCTTTTGCATTATATTCTCATCTTTCTGTGACTGTTTAAAATTTGTATATTATCTAAAGAATAAAACATTTGCAAAAAAAAGATAGGTTGGTCCACAGATCATTTCTGGAAGGGTGCAGGAGAAACAGAGGAGGCTCAGGAAGGAAGACGCTCCTATCAGCTCTGCAGGGTCACTGTGCGTTCTCTGCTGGCACAGACAGGGTCATACCTGGCGGAACCTGGGACCAGGCGGAACCTGGGACCAGGCGGAACCTGGGAGCAGGTGCATGAGGACCAGCAGCATCCCTGCCGCCCTGGCAAGGGTGAGCTTCCTCGAGCTCCTGTTCCCATATCCGCTTGTCACTCAGGGCAAAGGGCCTTTGCCAGGGAAAACTGGGAAACGTCTGCTGCATTTGGAAGATTCTTTAAGATAAGATGAAAAAGTTGGCAAATTTCTCACACAGTTTCTTTCTTTATTGTTTTAGGTTGCAAAGAGGTTTGTGATGTACTACAGTTGATCAACGTTCATGTTTTTAAAAGTTGTTACTTGGAAATGTTTTATGATAGGTATGTAATCCCCATGGACTCACAATATGGCTTCAACTATTCAATCCTAGTTCGCTATACTCCCCCAACACTGGCTTATTTATTTTGAAGAAAATAAGCATCCTATTCCATCATCCATTAATACCTCAACACTTATTTCTAAAAGAGAAGGACCTTTTACTAAACATCATCATACCCACCCAGCCCCCATCCTTAACACCACCAATTAACCATTTCCTGGTTAAATGTCCCTGATTTTGTCTCCCTCTCTCTCCTTCTCTCACAGTCATCGTGTTCAAATCAGGATCCATACAAGATCCAACATTGCACTTGGTTGATTTGATTCTTCAGTTCCTTCCACAGATTCTTTCTATTTCTTTTCTTTTTGCAATGTTTTTCATAGTTTTCCTTTTCCAATCCAACATCTTTGCAGTTTAAGATGCTCTTCTCTCCCTCTGTTTCACTGACTCCCCATGTCTCCTCCCTGATCATTTTTTTTTTTTTTTTGTAAAGAAAATTTCTTATTAACAAATCTTCCATGGGCCCAGAATACGGCACTTTATGTTCAGGCTCCGGCAGGGAGCTCAGTGGAGGAGGTAAAGAGCTCTGCTAATTCCAGCACCAACTTCACAGAAAACAAAAGTGCAAGTAAATTCCACAGAAACACCCAGACGGTCATTGCTCTACCATTAACCAAGATTTGGATGCACCACTGTCCCTCTTAGCTTCCTCATCTTCAAATTAAAGGGATTCAGAAAGATCATGATAATGACAGCCATGACAAGGACATTAACAGAATATTTACTGTTTGCCCTAAGGTCCCTCGAGATTCCTTCCAGTCAAGACTTTCTCTGTGATTTTAAGTATCAAACACACTTAAATATATTAGCGAAGAACAGTATTCTGGTTAGGGGATAAATATTTCATAAATGACAAATGAAAAGTCAGACAACGATAACAAAGGAATGGAGACCACAAATGTAGATGATAAAAGAAAACTTCAGTCATCAACATATCTAAATTTGAATAACACGCTATGTTTCAAAGCACTTTCTTATACATTAGCAAATCTCAGCCACACTAACAGGTAAATGATACAGAATGGTATAAAAGGTTAATGGTGGAACCTTGGGTATGCAGGTGTTTCACTAAACCAGTGGATCTCAACCAGGGTCATCTTATGTCCCCCAACCTCCTGCCTCCAGGGGTCATTTAGCAATGTCTGGGGACATTTTGGTTGTCCCAACTAGGAGGGTGTCCTGACCTCTACAGGGAAGCGGCCAAGGCTGAGCTGAAACATCCTTCACTACTTGCCACAGAATGCACCATAAAGAATTATCCAGCCCACAATGTCAGCAGTTCAGAAACTGAGAGATCCTAAGATAGGCAAGTCCCCTTGTTACCCAAGTGAAACGGTACTAGGCCAAGGGGACCTGGGAGGCTACTGAGGCCTGAAGCCACAGGAAGTCAGACATTCCGTGTTATAATCCTCCACACTGTGGGCTACCCTAACACATGAGGTTCGATAAGAAAACAATCAGTCGGGTGCAGTGGCTCACGCCTGTAATCCCAACACTTTGGGAGGCCAAGGTGGGTGGATCACCTGAGGTCAGGAGTTCGAGACCAGCCTAGCCAACACAGTGAAACCCGTCTCTATTAAAAATACAAAAATTAGCTGGGTATAGGGGGCAGGCGCCTGTAATTCCAGCTACTCAGGAGGCTGTGGCAGGAGAATCGCTTGAACCTGGGAGATGGAGGTTGCAGTGAGCCAAGATCATGCCACCTCACTCCAGCCTGGGCAACAAGAGCAAAACTCCATCTCAAAAAAAAAAAAAAAAGAAAAAAGAAAACTGTCCTGGTTTGGTTTTGTTACCGAGATAGACCATGATATATATTTCTGAATCTGAACTATTCCCTCAATGTGTTCATCTTGGGAAACTGTACTTACCAGACACTGTCCAGCTGAAGAATTTACCCGCTTAGCAGGCCTGTCTCTGAATGACAGCACCTGCACTGATTTAGACAACGGGCACCTGCATCCTTGGGAACCCTTTACTCTAATGGGAGCAACCGACAATGACTACATCCATGAGAAAGAGTCAGATGGCCGTGAGTGCCATGATGAGAACACAGCCGGAACAGGAAGGGGAGGGGAGGGAGGGCGCTGGGGAGAGGGCTGCTACCTTCAGCTTAGGTTCTCAGGGAAGCCTGCCCGGGGAAGCGATATTTGAGCAAGACCTAAAGGAAGTGAATGGCTGGCCAGGCAGAGCTTGGAGGGAGGGTACTGGGAGCATGTAGCGGGATGGCCTGCAGGAGAGGCACGCTGCTTGTATTCTAGTACCAGAAGGAAGGCATCTGAAGTGCCCTAAATGAGGAGGACAGGAGGTGAGAGGGAGGCAGGGCCAAATCACTTCAGGCCTCCTAGTCCCAGCAGAAAGTCTGGCTTTCAAACAAACTATAATGGGAAGCCACTGGAAGTTCAACCAGAGGAGTAAGGGGACTTGATTGCTATTAATTGATTGATTGATTGATTGATTGAGACAGGGTCTTGTTCTGTTGCCCAGGCTGACTGCAGATCAAAGATCACTGTGGCCTCAATCTCCCAGGCTCACACGATCCTCCCACCTCAGCCTCCTGAGTAATTGGGACTACAGGCATGTGCCACCACGCCCAGCTAATTCTTTTTATTGTTCTGTAGAGAGTGTCTGGCTA
>NW_012103643.1:1744114-1744637 GCF_000951045.1 Mandrillus leucophaeus | reverse complement strand
GTGTGGATCTAGAAAGTGCACCAAGAAGGCTCCTCTGCAAGTTTTACACAGCAAGCCCCAGACCAGTCTAGCACGATGTAGACTCCAACTCCCCAAGAAGTTAGCCTGAGATCTGAAGCTGAAGCCACTGCCCATATTAATGAGTTTGTCCTCTCCTCCCTGACAAACCCCAGGCAGTAGTGGGTGGGTGGTCAGGCATCGGAGGCTGATCCTCTGTCCTAGCCTTTCTTCTACCATCTCCTTCGACCACACACACACATAAAGGCAGATAACAAAACCCCACAATCTGTGCACCACTTCGGAAGTGCCACTGTTCTAGGCCGCGCGTGGTGACTCACAACTGTAATCCCAGCACTTTGTGAAGCTGAGGCAGGTGGATCACTTGAGTTCAGGAGTTCGACATCAGCCTGGCCAACATAGTGAAACTCCATCTCTACTAAAAATACAAAAATTAGCCAGGTGTGGTGGTAAGCACCTGTAATCCCAGCTACTCAGGAGGCTGAGGCAGGAGAATTGCTTGAAC
>NW_012103643.1:1741810-1744035 GCF_000951045.1 Mandrillus leucophaeus | reverse complement strand
GGCAACAGAGCGAGACTTTGTCTCAAAAACAAAAATGAAAAAGGAAGTGCTACTGTTCAAGAACAAGTATAGACATCCCCACATCCTAAGAGGTCCTTCATCCACCCAAACTGAAGCTTCACACTTCAAAGACTGTTAATTACACATTATGACACCAATTATATCTGAATGCATTATAAAACAGAATCTTTGCTAAGGAATTTTACTGTTTTCTTTTCTTCCACCATTTTTAATAATTAAACTCCTGTTTTTATATTCAGATGCAATTAAAAAAGAAGTCCTTTAAATTTTCAATCTATTTCATTTTTTTTACATAAAGAATTCAATAGCCATCCATTATAATGTAGCATGCAATATAGCCAAAGGACAAAATGAATAACTTAGATAAAACAAGATGAATTCCATTTAGAGGGAAAAAAATACAAGTCTACTTATTTTGAAAGCCCTTAGCATGAAATAGTCAATAAAAACATGGGGAACTCCCGACCAAACACAAATAAAACAAACCACATGGTAGCATACTCCTATGAAAGAGAAAGCTTTACTCTGTAAAGGAAGAGGGGACAGCGAATACGGGTCTCAAAATGCTGAATTTGAGGCTGGGTGCGGTGGCTCACACCTGTAATCCCAGCACTTTGGGAGGCCGAGGCGGACAGATCACTGCAGTCAGGAGTTCGAAACCAGCCTGGTCAACATGATGAAACCCCATCTCTACTAAAAATACAAAAAATTAGCTGGGCGTGATGTGCATGTATGTAATCCCAGCTACTCGGGAGGCTGAGGCAGAAGAATTGTTTGAACCCGGCAGGCGGGGGTTGAAGTGAACCAAGATCAGACTGAACCAAGATCACGCCACTGCAATGTAGCCTGGGCAACAGAGGGAGGCCCTCTCTCAAAAAAATAAAAATTAAAAAAATTTAAAATGCTGAGTGTGGGGACTGCCAGCATTCAATTATCGATGAAGTAAAAGGACACCATTATTTAGTGTGAACCTACCCATGCTGAATTTCAATATTTCAAATATAAGGATAATGTCTCACATTACAAGAGTATATAAGGAAAATTAAATAATTTCGACCCTTTTGTGTGTGTGTGTGTGAGACCTGATCTCGTTCTATTGCCCAGGCTGGAGTGCAGTAGTGTGATCATGGCTCACTGCAGCCTCAACTTCCCAGGCTCAGGTGATTTTCCCACCTCAGCCTCCCAGCTAACTGGGACCACAGGCATGCACCACCACGCCTGGCTAACTTTTCTATATTTTTGTAGCGATGGGGTCTCTCCATGTTGCCCAGGCTGGTCTCGAACTCCTGGGCTCAAGCAATCCTCCCACCTCAGCTTCCCAAAGTGCTGGGATTACAGGCATAAGCCACCGTGTGCGGCCAGTTTTGATACTTTTAAGCCACAGTTTGTGAGCTACAAATTTCACATTCGCATGTACTAAGGCTGAACAGTGTGTCCAGGACAAGTACTTCTGTGTGATCCATCTACTGTAGCCTTATTTGTCCTTTGTGTCTCTTCTAACCCAAAGATCACCAAGCTTTTTTTTTAAATAAAGGGTCAAATAGTAACGATCTCAGGCCTTATAGGCCATATTTCACAACTACTCAACTCTGCTATGGTACCAAGAAAGCACAGCTATAGGTAACACGTACACAAAGGAGTATGGCTGTGTTCCAATAAAACTTTATTTACAGAAACAGGCCCACAGGCTATGATTTGCTGACCCCTATTCTAGTTCTCAGAGTGCTAGAAAGGAGGAGTGAAGCAGAGACACACTTAAGACACTTCTATAAGAATACAGCAGGAATAAGCAAAGAGATCCAGTTGATCCAAATGTATCCACCAGGCCGAGCCGATTATACCCAGGAATATTCTTGTAAGACAAAAACCAAGTCTAGAGGTATTAGGCTGGTGCAAAAGTAATTGCTGTTTTTGCCACTGAAAGTAATGAAAAAACTGCAATTACTTCTGCACCAATCTAATACCAGGGAGGCATCATTTCTCAACAACCACAACTCTCAAGACGCGAGGGCCTCTCCTTCACAGAAGCAACGACATTCCATCATGTAGTTTTTGTCCCCTGAACTGCATGTCCACTGGAGGTTCTTTTTTTTTTTTTTCAGACGGAGTCTCCCTCTGTCGCCCAGGCTGGAGTGCAGTGGCGCCATCTCAGCTCACTGCAAGCTCCGCCTCCCGGGTTCACGCCATTCTCCTGCCTCAGCTTC
>NW_012103643.1:1734614-1741360 GCF_000951045.1 Mandrillus leucophaeus | reverse complement strand
AGCAGAACACCAGGGCTGGGGATGCAGGCTGTGGTCACCAATTCAAATGAGGTAACTGGTCTACCAGGGAATTACCCTACCCAGGAACTAATCAATTACTCAATGAGCGCTCAGACGATAAGCCTTTGCACTCCAGCTTTGAACTCCTACCTGCTGAAGGGCCAAGAAGAGCCCAGGGAGCCCAGAGCAGCCGTGATCAACCACTGTCACTTCACAAACCCCAAATACAAGGGTTCTTGCCTCTCCTGGACACATCTTCCCCTCATACCTCACAATCTGCCCAGAGCAAATTCCCTGCCAATTCGACCCTCAAAGGGTTCCAGAATCTGCCTCATCTCCACCACCAGCAGCCCATCGCCAGTACCGGCTACATTGCCAGCACCCTCATCACTGTCACCTCCTAACTGGTCTCCCTGACTTTGCTCTTGCCTCATTTCCAACAGAATAGCGTCATGTTAAAAAGGAAGTAAGAGGCCGGGCACAGTGGCTCACGCCTGTAATCCCAGCACTTTGGGAGGCTGAGGCAGATGGATCACTTGAGGTAACAAGCTCAAGACCAGCTTGGCCAACGTGACGAGACCCCGTCTCTACTAAAAATACAAAAATTAGCCAGGCATTGTAGCAGGCACCTGTAATCCCAGCTACTCAGGAGGCTGAGGCAGGAGAATTGCTTGAACCTGGGAGGCGGAGGTTGCAGTGAGCCGAGATCGTGCCACTGCATTCCAGCCTGGGCGACAGAGCGAGACTCCGTCTCAAAAAAAAAAAAAAAAAAAAAAAAAAGAACGGGGTGAAAATCAACAAACAGCAGGCACAGATTTGGGGCTAGATAATAGACAAGTGAAAAAGCAAATGTATTCACGTACCCTTGATGCCCCTAGAAAGTCCTTCAAAGCACGTGACAGGGCGTATATGAGAGTGTAAACTGTTCACCATATGATGGTCAGGCTTCTGAAGCTGTTTACATCTGGAACGCGACCATCAACCTGGAAGGTAAGAAAAACAAACAAACAAAAAAAACTTCTGAGTGACAAACAGCTTCCACAAAGCCCATCCATTTTATTCCATAGAAGAAAAAGAAATGCGTCATTTATAAAACTCTACCAGAGGAAGCAACAGCCATTGCTAATAGCAGAGGAAAGAAACAAAGGCCTTAAAATTAGAAGCAGAGGAGCAGAACCATCCACGACCTTGAAACAAAGATGGAGTCCACAGAGAGTCAACCCCGGTGCATCACCCTAACAGCCTTCCACAGTAACAATAATCCCAGGTCGGCAACACAGTTTCAAACCAGGCTCAGAATCCAGTTCAAGGAAACAAGATGAGTAATACATTTTTATTTTATTTTTATTTTTATTTTCTTAAGATGGTTAAAATTGGGCCAGGCGCAGTGGTTCATACCCTCAGTCCCAGCACTTTGACAGGCTGAGGCTGACAGATTGCTTGACCCCAGGAGTTCAAGACCAGTCTCGGCAACACGTCAAAACACTGTCTCTTCAAAAGATAAAAAATACAGGCTGGGCACGGTGGCTCACGCCTGTAATCCCAGCACTTTGGAAGGCTGAGGTGGGTGGATTACTTGAGGTCAGGAGTTCAAGACCAGCCTGGCCAACATGGTGAAACCCTGTCTCTACCAAAGATAAAAAAAAATTAGCCAGGCATGGTGGCGTGCACCTGTAATCCCCGCTACTTGGGAGGCTGAGGCAGGAGACTCCCTTGAACTCGGGAGGCAGGGGTTGCAGTGAGCCAAGATCGAGTCACTACACTCCAGCCTGGGTGACAGAGCAAGATTTCGTCTCGAAAACAAAACAAAAAAATGGCCAGATGCGGTGGCTCACGCCTGTAATCCCAGCACTTTGAGAGGCTGAGACACGAGAACTGATTGAACCCAGGAGGCGGAGGTTGCAATGAGTTGAGACGGCACCACCGCACTCCAGCTTGGGGGACAGAGTGAGACTCTGCCTAAAAAAATAAAAATAAATTTAAAAATAAAAATGAAAAAAATCAGCCTGGCATGGTGGTGTGCACCTGTAGTCCCAGTTACTAGAAAGGCTGAGGTGGGAGGATTCCCTCAACCTGGGAGGTCAAGGCTGCAGTGAACCATGATTGTGTGATTGCACCATAGCATTCCAGCCTGGGCAACAGAGTAAGAACCTGTCTCAAAAAAAAAAAAAAGAAGAAGAAAAAAAGGTTAAAATTTTCAAAGCTAATATATTCTTGTTTTATTATTTTTATTTATTTATTTATTTATTTATTTATTTTTAAGTGCAGCGTGCAGTGGCATGATCTGTAGCCTCGAACTCTAGCACTCAAACGATCCTCCCGAGTAGCTGGGACTACAGGCGTGTGCCACTATACTTACTTAAAAGCTAATATATTCTCTTAATAAGGGAGGGAACAGGTTTCAAAGAAAGACAGAATTAAGATGAAGGAGTAAAAGTTGAGGCAGATGTCAGGCTTGAGACCAAGGCAGGGCTTCTTAACCATGAGAACCAGCCTGTAAGCGCGGTGACTGGGCCCCTGGCAGTGAGCAGTGATCCTCTTACAGGTCTTGATATCAGGCGAGGCTGAACTAGAGGTCTGAGGATCCCAATCAATTCCAAGGTTTTATGATGGGTCACGTCAAAGCAAAAAATTATTCTGACACTTTTTACACATGGTAAGGCAGACTTTATTTAGGATTACTACAACAGGTGTCGAGGTCATAGCAACAGGGAGAAAGAGTGGGCTCAATTCCAAATACAGCAAAGACGTCTGGAGATCTGCAGCCAATAAGCAGGGGGAGGCGTCCGTGGAGGGGAAATTACTAAGAAGAGACATTAAAGTCAGGGGGAGTCTTGCTAAATCAACTTAACAGGATTCCTGCTGAAGGCAGTTTGACTTAGACAACAAGGATAGGAACTAGGAACTTGATCAGGTGTGATCAGACATCCAGAATAGAGGATATCTCTCTAAACTCATCTAGCAGCTCTCTAACTTTAGCAGGATTCTTGCTAAAACTAGCTGGGAAAGCCTGGAAGGTGGGGGTGGGCTAAAGGTCTAGCTGAGAAGGGGGCTCAGAGAAGCCGGATTCAAGTTTGGTCAAGGAGCAAGTCTTTATCCGTAATAGTAACTCCAGGGACAAACAGAGTTCCTGATACCTCGAGGTGGTGCCCAAGGCAATAGGGAAGTACTAGGCAGAGCAAAGAGCAGAATCCAGACGTCCCAGCTGTCCCAGCCCCAAGCTCAGCGGGGTGAGTTATAGCTGGTGCCCGGTAATACCTGACACCGCATAACACCTTCTAGTTTCTCCATTTCTTCCCAAGTATAATTATAATTATTGCGCTTTTTTGCAAAATCTAGAAATGGCCGTTTCTAAACATCAAGCTACCATACAATAAGAGGAAACTACCTTTGCACATAATGCTGTGTGAGCAATTTACATACAATTCTCTGTGATACCGAGGCAGATTGATTCATCATCGTGAAGATAATGATGCTTTTCAAAGTGGCCTTGTAATGACAAGCATACAAATAAAATAGGCCAAAAAAAACCCTGAAACTAAAAGACTGAATTTAAAAGCCTCTGGCAAAAACCAGGAAGCCTGCGATCACTAACAGAATTACTAAATTACCCTAGCAAAGTTAAACAAAGTTCCATGATCCCCAAATCCAAAGGAAAGCATTTAAAGCTGACCCCAGCCTGGTCAACACAGCAAGACCCCATCTCCACAAAAACTTTTTTAAAGATTAAGTGGGCGTGGTGGCACACACCTGTTGCCCTGGCTACTTCAGAGGCAGAGGCAAGAGCATCATTTGAGTCCGGGAGTTCCAGGCTGCAATGAACTACGTTCACAACACTGCACTCCAGCCTGAGTGGCAGAGTGAGACTCCCTGTTTCTTAAAAAATAAAAATAAGACCGGGCGCCGTGGCTCACGCCTGTAATCCCAGCACTTTGGGAGGCCGAGGCGGGTGGGTAATGAGGTCAGGAGTTAGAGACCAGCCTAGCCAACATGGTGAAACCCTGTCTCTAATAATAATACAAAAATTAGCTGGGCGTGGCGGCACACGCCTATAATCCCCGCTACTGGGGAGGCTGAGGCCGAAGAAGCGCTTGAACCCAGGAGGCAGAGGTTGCAGTGACACGAGATCGTGCCACAGCACTCCAGCTTGGGCAACAGAGTGAGGCTCCATCTCAAAAAATAAATAAATAAATAAATAAATAAATAAATAAATAAATAAGCCAGGTGTGGTGGCATGCCTTTAGTCCTAGCTACTTGAGACGCTGATGTGGGAGGACTGCTCGAGTTCAGGGTTCAAGGTTACAGAATATCCATTTCTAAAATAATAATAAAAGTAAAAATAGGGCAGGTGCGGTGGCTCATGCCTATAATCCCAGCACGTTGGGAGGCCAAGGCAGGTGGATCACGAGGTCAGGAGATGGAGACCATCCTGGCTAACACGGTGAAACCTTGTCTCTACTGAAGATACAAAAACAAAATTAGCCGGGCGTGGTGGCGGGTGCCTGTAGTCCCAGCTACTCGGGAGGCTGAAGCAGGAGAATGATGAGAACCCGGTAGGTGCCACTGCACTCCAGCCTGTGTGACAGAGCAAAACTCGGTCTCAAAAAAAAAAAAAAAAAAAAAAAAAAAGAACCTAGAAGGGCGATGTGCTAAATACTCTCGGGTTGCCCTTCAGGTGACGTTCCCTCTTTTTCCCCTGGGATCTGTGCCTGAGAGGCTGCCCTTCCTCACCTTCTGGCCCTGGCGAGGCACCCAGGGCAGGGATGAGGGTAGGAGGAGGGTCAAGACAGTAGGAGCACTGACACCCTGCTTCCTCCCCACAGCAGCACCTGGAGGTCTCTTCATCACAAGTCCCTGTTTCTCTCAGGCTTCAGTTCTAGGGAACAAAGGGGCTTCCTCCTGCTGCCCCAGGGGCCCCAATCCCTGTCTTTTTTGAGACAGGGTCTCATTCTGTCACCTAGGCTGGAGTATAGTGGCACAAACATAGTTCACTGCAGTCTTGAACTCCCGTGCTGAGCTTACATGATCTTGCCCCTCAGCCTCCCAAGTAGCTGGGACTAAAGGCACACACCACCACACCATACCTGGCTAATGTGGGCAGCAGCGGGGGGGATTGGTAGAGACAAGGTCTCATTATGTTGCCCAGGCTGGTCTCGAACTCCCGGGCTCAAGCAATCCTCCTGCCTCAGACTCCCAAAGTGCTAAGCTTAGAGGTATGAGCCACCGCACCCAGCCGGTCTGCTTTTCTTAACTCTGTGAAAACACCGTCTCTCGTGGCTCTCTTCTGTCACCTGTGACTGTGCCATATTTTCCTGCCAAGCCTCTGACTGACAACAGGAGAAGAAGAGGGGCAGAGAATTTCAGATTCGATTTTCTATCTTTGCCCTCAATGGAGAGGGAAGAAACAGAGAACCTGATTTTTAAGCTAGATTTTCAGGCATGGGTAGGGGGCAGGTGTGGAGCACTGTCTGGGGAGCCTCCAAGTGTAAGAGTGTCAGTGAAAACCTTGAATGTTTTTTTTTTTTGAGACAGAGTCTGGCTCTGTCACTCAGGTTGGAGTGCAGTGGCACACTCAGTTCACTGCAACCCCTGCCTCACGTGTTCAAGTGATTCTCCTGCCTCAGCCTACCAAGTAGCTTAGATTACAGACATGAGTCACCACGCCTGGCTAAAACCTCGAATTTTCTACACAAAATTGTGTGTATGTATGTGTGCATTTTTCTGAAAAGAGAAATCCAGAAAGGAAAAGGTCAAAATGTTTCTATATCCTCAAAAGGTGACCAAAAATTTTAAGAGACAATGCTGCCAGAAAAACCACGTAGAAACAGCCACTGTCTCCCCAGGAGAAGAAAGAGGAACTGGTACGTGGCGGGTACCCAGGTCAGCTCCATGAGCAGGAATGCCACCTCTCCCCCTGCCAAGGGGTGCTGGGCTGGAGGAAGGACCAGCACCACCCCCCAACCTCGGCCACCACCCACCCCGGAGGGGGCGGCTGGGATGGTGCATTCCTGCAAATCTCTCACAGCTCCCTCTCAACACTCAGTGACATTTGCAAAGCTCATCAGCCCAGCAGGTGTCGGATGCACAAGCAACAGCAAAAACAGTTCCCCGGCTGGGGAAAATCTCATCGTGTTGTTCTGAAAACCTCCAGGCTGCTGAGAGCCTCCAGGCAGCAAACCAGGAGGGAAAAAACACTCAGGAGACAACAGAACAGCAGAGTGGACCACACAGGAAATGCCCAGGTGGGCACAACGAAGCCCGGAGCTGTCTGCAGATTCCTGCCCCAGGTGGGGAGCAGTCAGTCCTTCTGGAGCCCATATCCGCCCCTCGGGAGCTGTGCTGGGAGGATCAGCAGCTCCCTCCCACTAGGCTCGGTTCCCCCTTTACCACACAGACACAATCATTCCGAATGAACCTCATAGGGCTGTTGTGGTATAAAGTAGAAAATGTGCTTTGTATGTCAGCAAGACCCAGGAAATGCCTTCAGAAGTGTGTTAGGATAAGTATCAAAGTTCTTCTGTTTTCTTCCTTGCAGGGGTGATCATGGGTACAAACAAACAGCAGGTGACAAGGGAAGTTGATGGAATCAGCTTCCCAGTTCCACAGGGCCCTTGCCCAAAGGCAGTGGCAAGGGCTAGGTGAGGTGGCTCACGCCTGTAATCCCAGCACTTTGGGAGGCTGAGACAGGCGGATCACCTGAGGTTGGGAGTTAAGAGACCAGCCTGACCAACATGGAGAAACCCCAT
>NW_012103643.1:1717955-1734266 GCF_000951045.1 Mandrillus leucophaeus | reverse complement strand
AGGCAATAGTTAATTAATAAAGGGAGTGGCAAGCCAGCAGGCAATAATTAATTAATTAATAAAGGGAGTGGCAAGCCAGCAGGCAATGCCACCTGAGAGGGGCGGGAGTCTTGGGTCCACAGGGAGCCCTATGATGGTCTCCACCTCCCATGCCGCGGTCCCTTTTCCTGCTGCGCCAGTGTCCTCAGCTCAGAGGCACAGAGCTGCTGTGGTTAAGAGCCTGGATGGGGAGCCTTAGTGGATGCTGGGTCTTGCCATGAACTGACTGGATGGCCATGGGCAAGTTACATCATCTCTCCGCGACTTAGTCTCCTCATCTATAAATCAGGATGATCGTAATCACAGTGCTGTTTCTGTGAGGTATAAATAAATTCAAACACAGTTCTCAGAACGGTGTCTGCGCTGGGCTTGATGGCTCACACTTGGAATCCCAGCACTTTGGGAGGCTGAGGCGGGCAGATCACTTCAAGTCAGGAGTTCGAGACCAGCCTGGCCAACATGGCGAAACCCCATCTCTACTGAAAATACAAAAATTAGCAGGGCGTGGTAGCACACGCCTATAATCCCAGCTACTCGGGAGGCTGAGACAGGAGAATAGCTTGATCCCAGGGGGCAGAGGTTTCAGTGAGCCGAGACCATGCTACTGCACTGCAGCCTGAGCAACAGAGCAAGACTCTGTCCGAAAATAAATAAATAAATAAAAACAGCGTCTGGTGTGCAGCAATAACAATAGATGCTGGCTGTCATATGTCCCGCATGTTTCAGTGAGTTTTCGAGGACCCTTTAACAAAGAGGCCTCTGTGCTCCAGACACTGGCACCACCAGCCCATGAGCCTACTACCACATGGCCTTTATCCTAAGACGGGTTTCGTAACTTAATGTTCGTACAATTACAATAGACATGCACGTTTAACACAGATTTTCTCATCTATTAAATGGGAATAATAACAGCATCTAGCTAACAAGATTGGTGGAGGATTAAGGATTAATATATGCAGAATGCTTCGAACAGAGCTTGGCATGGCGTACTTCTCAGAAATTGTCCTCCGCAGTTATTTTCACCGTCATTATAGTAATTGATCTGACCTGCTGCGGGCCTTCCCACTGCAATCAAATGTGGAAATTCTTCCTCATCCCTCGCTCAATCCAGGCATCACTTGACCCTGGTATCAAAGATGCATGGTCTGGGGCTGGCAAGCGAATGGCCTCGGTAAACAGAAAGATGCTGTGGAGTTTCAGGCATTTTCTGTGGTTTTCCCATTCTGTTGGCTTCCGAGAATTACTCACTTACAAAAAGAACATGGCGGCCGGGCGCGGTGGCTCACACCTGTAATCCCAGCACTTTGGGAGGCCAAGACAGGCGGATCATGAGGTCAGGAGATCAAAACCATCCTGGCTAACATGGTGAAACTCCATCTCTACTAAAATACAAAAAATTAGCCGGGCGTGGTGGCAGGCGCCTGTGGTCCCAGCTACTCTGGAGGCTGAGGCAGGAGAACGGCGTGAACCTGGGAGGCGGAGCTTGCAGTGAGCCGAGATAGCGCCACTGCACTGCAGCCTGGGTGACAGAGCTAGACTCCGTCTCAAAAAAAAAAAAACCAACATGGCTTAGAAATTGCTGAGTTGCATATTAGATGCAGGTTGATTTAAGGTTGTTTTTTTTTTTTTGCCCTTGGGAGTAATTTTCAGGTCAGTATGTTGGCTTCTTGGTGGCCCCTGGAGCACAGCTGGCCTCCCGTCAGTCTGAGGGACTCATGGAAAATAAACCTTTAGCAGGGGCACACAAGGAAAACAATCAGAAGTGGAGAGAAAAAGTAGCAGGAAAGGGGTCCCAGTATAGTCAAAGATCATTGAGTGAGCCAGGAATTGAGACAATCACTAAATCAGTGGCCTCCACTGTCCATAACAAAGTCTGAAATAAGTTCCATCAAATCACTATTTTCCCTTCCTCTGTCACCTTAGCTGGTGCCTTGCTGTACTGGAGACTTGAAGAATCATTAGTCTGTTCTTGCATTGCTATAAAAAAAACACCTGAGATGGGTAACTTATAAAGAAAAGAGGTTTATTTGGTTCACGGTCCTGCAGGCTGCACAAGAAGCATGGCACCAGTATCTGTTTCTGGTGAGGCCTCAAGAAGCTTCCACTCGCGGCAGAGACCAACGGGGAGCAGACATGTCACAAGGCAAGAGAGAGCACAAGAGAGAGGAGGTGCCAAGCTCGTCAAACAATCAGCTCTCCCGTGAACTAACGGAGAGCTCACTCATCACCATGGGGATGGCACCAAGCCATTTATGAGGGATCCACTCCATGACCCAAACACCTCCCACCAGGCCCCACCTTCAATACTGGAGATCACATTTCAACATGAGATTTGGAAGGAACAAGTATCCAAATCTTATCAGAGAATATTAAACCAGTAAGGATACAGTCAATGAAAGGTAGAATCCTAAAAGCACAGACTCTGGGTCAGATCACCTGGATTCAAATCTTGGTTCCCTCAACATTTAGCCATGCGACCTTGGTCCAGCCCCAGGCACTCTGTGCCTCAGTTTCCTCATCTGTAAGATAAGGATGGCAGCAGCTAACAGGCAAGTGAGGTGTAAATGAATTAATATATATGAAGCTCTTGGAAAAGTGGCAAACAACAAGCACTTACAAACCTTCAGTCTTTTTTTGTTTTGTTTTGAGGCGGAATTTTGCTCTTGTTGCCCAGGCTGAAGTGCAATGACGCAATCTTGGCTCACTGCAACCTCCACCTCCCGGGCTCAAGCAATTCTCCTGCCTCAGCCTCCTGAGTATCTGGGATTATAGGCATGTGCCACCACGCCCGGCTAATTTTGTATTATTGGTAGAGATGGGGTTTCTCAAAGTTGGTCAGGCTGGTCTCAAACTCCCGACCTCAGGTGATCCACCCACCTTGGCCTCCCAAAGTGCTGGGATTACAGGCCACCGCTCCTGGCCAACCTTTAGCCTTTATTATTCTTCAGTTCCTGCGGCCTGGGAGCCCTACAGGGAAAACCTGTTTGGGGTACGGAGGGAACTTTTCCAGCTCCCTGCAGCCAGTGAAATGGGAAGACAATTAGAGACCAACAGAACAGGATTCAAACTGCAGCCGCTCCACACATAAGTTACTGTGAGCTGGTTTATTATTATTATTATTATTAGTTTTAGACAAGGTCTTACTCTGTCTCTCAGGCTGGAGTACAGTGGTTTGATCACAGCTCACTGCAGCATCAAGCTCCCCAGGTTCAGGTGATTCTCCCACCTCAGCCCCGCAAGTAGCAGGGACTACAGGTGCACACCATCACATCCAGCTGATTTCTGTATTCCTTTGTGGAGACAGGGTTTCTCCATGTTGCCTGGGCTGGTCTCGAACTCCTGGGCTCAAGTGATCCCCCCTCTCCTCAGCCTCCCAAAGCGTTAGGATGACGGATTACAGGAGTGAGCCACTGCATCTGGCGCTGTGAGCTATTTGAGTTATGAAGTTCTCTGAAACTCATCTTCTTCACCAGCTACATAGGATTTGACCACTTCCTGGAATTGTTGTAAGAAATGAGACTACACCATGTAGGTATTAAATAAATGTTATTTTCTTCATCTCTTCCCCTTCCTTGGGGTGCAAAGGAGGCAATCAAAGCAAACACTACATTCTTGCAACTCTCAGCAAACATGTCACCTACCCAGATCAAGGCCCCAGGGTGCCCTGAGACATCATGACTAGCTGGAAATAGTGATGTTTTCCTGCCAAGAAACCAAGAATCGGTGCACTTCACCAGGGCACACCCATGTGGCCTGTCCTCCAATGCTGAGACGTCAGCCATTTTCCACCCACGGCCCAGAGAGCAGGAGTCAGGAAAAGCAGAGAAAACAGCGAAACAATCTGGGCCTGGAGTTCTCAGCAAATCCTGATTCTAACCAAAAGTTATGGGAACAACTTGACAACTACTTCATGAGGTGATGTCCGAATCATTAGCAAGAAAGGCTAGGGCAGGTCATTTTTATATAAACATCTGAAGGATAAAGAGTGTAGACAAATGTCTAAAACAATGCCTAAAACGGCTGCCTACTGCCTGCTTACACAGCTTTTTCCTTCTTTAGACAAATGATAAAACATCAGCACTTCTGAATATAAATCATCTTCAATTAAGACATTTCTGTTGGAAAAGCACTTTTAGCAGGACAAACGAAATATCTGCCACTGTTCTCCAACTTGGGTCTTTCAAGGTTGGCAGGGCGATTTATTTTTGTTGATTAAACAAAATACAAATGGAAAGGGCCTAAAAATTGATTAGCCAATTAAACTCAATGATTCTCAACAATGAAATGTGCATTATTAGCTTTGCCAGAGTTATAAAAACGTCTCCGAGCTTTACTGCCATTTTCACGATTTACACCATCGATATTTGTGCTGACAGAAAGATTAAGTAAGGACTGGCTGATGCAAAATTTGTCTTCTCTTTTGCTGGAACGGAAGGAAGAGAAACGATTAAGGGCTTGGGCCATTTCAGGAAGAACATCTGCACTGCATTGGTAATTCTTGAAAGAACGATCTGGATTGAGCAAGGGAGCTGTTGTCACTCATTTTGTGTGTACTTGTTCTTTAGTAAATTACAGATTCACTAATAGGGGCCAATTTGTTGAGATGACAACAATCATAAATATCCAGATTCTTCATTTTCTCTTCTCATTTTCCAAGGGGATGAGTGTCCAGACAGGCAGCCAACCAAATGATGGGTGTCAGATGCTTTTGCAAAATCGATCCATGCACAGAGGGGCGCCATGAGCCTATTTCAGTCCAGAACAGTTTTTCTTAATTGCCACCGTGAGGTCAAGATCACAACTGCAATAAATTTACTTACAATAGCCCAAAACCCAGGGCAGTAGAATGCTGATGCTTCCTGGTGGTCAGAGCAGGAATGTTGCTGGCTGCTAAGCATTTTTAAACTTGATTGTATATAATTGTTAATCACTGACCCATTCTCCAACCCTTCTGGGCTGGAAGATGTTGCTAGGCAACGAATTTTGCTCTAGATACTTTCTGAAAGCTAGTGAGGCAAAAACCAAGTGTCAACTAAGTAAACACTAACCATTAGAGACAGGTTCAAATAAAAAAGGGATGCCTAGCTTCCTTAGAGCACACCCATCTCATGTCCTTTCTTAATGTAGACACGTATTTCCTGCGCTTACAACTCAGCAAATAAGCAATCTTAAGTTGAACTGGGGGAAATTGCCCTTTTGGTAGCTCAATTTAGCAATTCATATGGGTCAACCTAATCAGAGGCAGGTTTCCACGGTCTGTGAAATAGAAGAACTATTTTCCTCCACGAGCGTAATCATAATTGGGCCTCGCATCAATAACACATCACTTACCTAAGGCACATATTTCCTGAAATTCTTTTTATAAGAAAGAGTTGGGAGAGGCAATCTGCTGGCAAATGCCTGAATAAGAAGTCAGAGTTATTTTTCCATTTTAGACTAACAAAATCTGATTTGACCAATTTTTGTACAATATCCACACATTCCCCACCTTTTCAAATATTCAGCGACTCAGGAAAGGGAACTAAATGCTTTTTTTTTTTTGAGACGGAATCTCACTTTGTCACCCAGGCTGTCGTGCAGTGGCGCAATCTCGACTCACTGCAACCTCTGCTTCCCAGGTTCAAGCAATTCTCCTGCCTCAGCCTCCCAAGTAGCTGGCATTATAGGTGCACGCCACCATGCCCAGCTGATTTTTGTATTTTTAGTAGAGACAGGGTTTCACTATGTTGGCCAGGCTGGTCTCGAACTCTAAATGCATTTTTCTTAAATTGAGTTCAGGAACCCCAGAGGACATCCTGAAGATGAGGACGGAACTGCCAACTGCATGAAAGAAGTTCATTTAGGAGGAAAGAGGAAGGAAGGCAGCACGTTGGTATCATGGCCTGATGCTATTCCCAGGAAGCAAGTGAAGTCTAATGACTTTCCGTGTCCCAGGCAGCTGAGAGCCTCACAGTCAAGAAATGCTAAAGAAACAGAAAGGCCCTATGTTAGTTCACAGAATATCTCCAGGAGGTTCTTAGAATGAATTACCATTGGGAGTCCAGAATAACAACCAGCTTAGGCAGTGTGTGCGCGCAGGTGATTAACCTCATTAGGAAAGAACTGGGAAAAAATTATGAGGTGAAGGGAGAACTCGCAGTGACATTTAAGGTTAGATTACTGGCTTTATTGAGCAGGTGTGAACAGCTATGCAATTTTAATTTTTAGCAAGCAAAATGAATTGTTTCTAGGATTATTAACAATTTATAAACTAGACACATATAAACTTTGCATTGGGCAAATGGCAAATTGCCTTAAAAAGACAATAGAAAGTTTATCATCCATTCCCAGATGAGTCCTCTTAATATAGAACCAAGCTTTGTGTTTAGTCTGGATTTGCTTTATTACCTACTTGTAATTAAAAAGTTTTAAAAAATCAATCCATACAGAAACATGTAGAGTTCAGAGTGAACAAATCCTCATTGTCACTCCCCAGAGGTTAACTTACAATTTGTTTGCCTACTTTTTACGAAAGTCACATCCTAATCCATATCCTGGCGACTGACTTTTTCACTCAACATTATAGCATAGAAACTACTTTTAAATGGAGTCCTCTGAAACATTCAGTATTCACCAGCCAATGTGTCCTTTTTTTCTTTTCTTTTTGTCTCTTTTGTTCAAAATAAAACTTCTTAGTTGGTAAGAATCACCCCCTACCTATGAGTTTACAACAATTTAAAGACCACCAAAACAATGATCAGTCATTCATCTTTCCAAAAGCTCCAAAGCACACTGTTAGAAGCCAAAGTGTTTCAACCCCAAAGATGTGTCAAGGAAATCCAGCCCAACACAAATGGGGTGGAGGCAGCTAGCTGACATCCCAAATGCGTGGCTTCAGTTGGAATCCTAAAGGAAAGATGTCTACATCACCCAAAAAGAGATAAATGAAATCCAGAAACACCAAAGACTCAAGAAATATTAAGAGCCAACTGCTAAATTAGATTCTGAAACTATGTGCTAGGGAAAGAATGTGATTTCTACAAGGACATTTTTAACCACCTGTGAAAGAAATCGTGAGCCTGCTGGGAACAAGCAACTACTGAGACAAGGAACAAAAACAGCTTCATGAGCATTAGGACTGTCACAACTGTGCTCTGCACAACTGAGATTCCACATTGCTTCAACTCGAGAACTGCTAAACCATATTCTTTACTTGAATTCTGGAGAAAATGGTCTTAATAGCTCAATGAACAGAATTTTTAAAAGCCACTTCCCCTCTCTAGACATTAGTTTTCTTGTCTATAAAATGAGAGGACTTGATTTTAAAAACTCTAAAATCTGTAACATGATGTATTCCTGTGATTCTATTCGGTTATAATTATGTATGTGGATGGATGGATGGATGGATGGATGGATGGATGGATGGATGGATGGATGGAAGGATGGATGGATGGATGGATGGAAGGCAGAGATCTGCTGGAGTGGGACCGTACAGGCTTGTGACCAATTGTTACAGTTTTAGGAATTTTGTAGACCAGTTGACATCATACTGATAGCTTGAAATTGGCCATGATGGGAAAATTTACACCATAGAAATTGACAAAACACTACAAATCAAGCCTCTTTATTCACCTTGAGAAGCCCATTTACTAATACGCCACTGATGGAAGGGAAAAAGGAAGGGTAAGAAGGGGAGAAGAAAGATAAAGAAACAGTACCTGTAAGTGCCTACAAAGTCCTCCAAGTCGGCTGTTCCCCCGTATCTCCACATTGATACACTTCACATTTTCTCTGCCTGCAACCCTATTCCCCACTGGGATTCCCTGCCTGTTTTGCCTCTTTTAGAAAAGCCATTCCCGGCGTCTGTCCTCCACCTGAGATGCCACTACATGTGCTCTCACAGTTGCAGTGATTACCCGTCTCCAACCTCCTAGGAAATACCTACTACACAGTGCGGCCACTGTCCATTTAGTCGGCCCCGCTAAAGCATCAGCTAATTCTGCACAGCAACTATGCATTTTAGCTCTTGGTGCTTAATGCCCAGCACAAAGACAGACACATGGCCACCATCCAATCAATTGATTTTAAATTAAAGCAATGGTTTTAGCTGCAAGGCAGAGCAAAAACATCTGATGATAAAAGGTTCAGCCTCCAAGAGCAGCACTTCTTCTATCCTGGTCATCACTGGGTAGCAGGAGCTACCCAAGGGCTTAAGCTTTTCGGGTCCACTTTCCCTTACATTGTGGTTTGCCATTAAATCAGTTAACCTACTTTTGTCACAAAGCAGTGCAGTGTGTCACTGGCCCACTTCATTTCTTGGCTACTCAATGGCATCCACATGTCAGTATGAACTGTGTTTTTAAATAAGGAATTAACTGTCTCTGTCCTGGATTTACCCAAGGGAGGCTTGGGGTGCAACCTTGGGTTCTATTGCCTAATACACTAACGTGACTTGGAGCAAACTGCTTAAGCTTTCTCATCCTTAGCTACCCAATCCATTAAATGAAGACATAAGACTAGAAATAGCATAGACAAGAAAGAAATCACCACACTGCCCCATGCCAGAGTAAAGGCAGGGACACCAGCCAGCCCTGGCCTCCGCAGTGGCTGCAAATGGAGCCACACCCTTCTATCACCTTTGGAAGGCAGGAGGGAAAGTGTCTTAGTCTCCCTGGGCTGCCATAACAAAATAGCAGACTGGGAGATTCAACAACATTCATTCATTCATTCATTCATTCATTCATTTTTGAGACAGAGTAGTCTTACTCTGTTGTCCAGGCTGGAGTACAGTGGCACAATCTTGGCTTACTGCAACCTCCGTCTCCCAGGTTCAGGCAATTCTCCTGCCTCAGCCTTCCAAGCAGCTATAATTACAGGCATGAGCCCCCAGGCCCAACTAATTTTTTTGTATTTTTATTAGAGATGGGGTTTCACCATGTTGGTCAGGCTGGTGTCAAACTGCTGACCTCATATGATCCACCACTTTGGCCTCCCAAAGTGTTGGGATTACAGGCATGAGCCACTGTGCCCGACCAACAGACATTTATTTTCTTACAGTCCTAGACACTGAAGTCCATCATCAGGGTGCTGTCTGCATTGGTTTCTGGTGAGGCCTTTCTTCTTGGCTTGGGGACAGCCACCTTCTCTCTGTGTCCTCACATGGCCTCTCCTCTGTACACACAACAATAAGATTTAACCCAGATGCCAAAGGTATAGTCAACACTTCCAAGTTAAGCCATAGCTCCTTGTTGGGGTACCTGTTTCTATCCTACATCATGAACTGCTTTTACTCACACTTCTGACACCAAATGTGTGGGGTTTTTCCTTCCACCAACCAATGCTCCAACTCTCTGGATGCCAACTGGACGTCCTACAATTCAATTCAAGACTGTCGCTAACTACCCACAGCTAGCAGAGAACCTACAAGTTAAGGGCTCTGTCCCACAAGATTGCCCCCATTTCAGATACCAGCTACAAATGGAGTGCCCACACTTCAGCTTAACCAACTACAAATTCTGGAGTTCCCATGACCCTCTCCCCAGGCTCAATAATTTGCTAGAATGGTTTGCAGAACTCAGGAAAACATCTGACTTACTATTACTGGTTTATGATCAAGGATACAACTCAGAAGCAGCCAAATGTTAGAGATGCACAGGACAAGGTGTGGGGAAGGGCACTCAGCTCCCATGCCCTCTCTGGGCACACCACCTCACAGGACCAACATGTGTCCACCAACTCAGAAGCTCTCTGAATTCTGTTGTTTAGAGATCTTACGGCATGAGTGAGTAAATCATTGGCCATTGATGATTCATTCAATCTCTCACCCCTCTCTCCTCTCCCTAAGGAGAGGATGGAGCTGAAAGTTTCAACCCTCTAATCACATGGTTTGGTCTTTCTGGAGACCAGCCCTCAGCCCGAAGCTATCAAGAGGTCCCCAGTGTACAAAAGAAAGACATTCTACCACTCCAGAGATTCCAAGCGTTTGGAGAACTGTGTGCCAGGAACTGGGAAAAAGTGTATGTGCGTGTGTGTATACATATATACATATATACACACATATGTATTTATATACATATATACACATATGTATTTACATACACATATATACACACATGTATATTTTTTTCTTACCATAACAATCATCCTTTTTTTTTTCTTTTTTTTTTTGAGATGGAATCTTACTCTGTCACCCAATCTGGAATGCAATGGCGCCATCTCGGCTCACTGCAACCTCCATCTCCTGGGTTCAAGTGATTCTCCTGCCTCAGTCTCCCAAGTAGCTGGGATTACAGGCTCCTGCCACCATGCCCAGCTAATTTTTGCACTTTTAGTAGAGACAGGGTTTCACCACATTGTCCAGGCTGGTCTCGAACTCCTGACCTCAGGTGATTCACCCACCTCGGCCTCCCAAAGGGCTGTGATTACAGGTGCACACCCAGCCCATCGCACCCATCTTTTTTTTTTTTTTTTTTTTTTTTTTTTGAGACGGAGTCTCACTGTGTCCCCCTGGCTGGAGTGCAGTGGCCGGATCTCAGCTCACTGCAAGCTCCGCCTCCCGGGTTCAGGCCATTCTCCTGCCTCAGCCTCCCAAGTAGCTGGGACTACAGGCGCCCGCCACCTCGCCCGGCTAGTTTTTTTTTGTATTTTTTAGTAGAGACGGGGTTTCACTGTGTTAGCCAGGATGGTCTCGATCTCCTGACCTCGTGATCCACCCGTCTCGGCCTCCCAAAGTGCTGGGATTACAGGCTGGAGCCACCGCGCCTGGCCCATCGCACCCATCTTAACCAGAAATTCTGCCTTGCACACCAACCTAAAGATGGTACCCTCTTGTCACCTAGGCTAAATCAGCCTGGCATGAGGGAATCAAGAAAGGGCTTATTTTCTGGCTCTGAGGCAGTACCAGTTTGTTTTGTTTCTGTCTGGTGATGGCTTCTGGTGGGAGGTTGGAGGAGAGAGAGCAGAGTGGGAGCCCAGAAGCACAACAGAAGGGTGATGCAATATGCAAGCTGACGCTCAGGACACGCCCACCTGCCTGCCCATGTGCATCTGGTAAAGTGAATTTGAAGCTTGCCAGTCCTCAGCTGAACCAGAAGCACCCCCAGTCAAGGCCAACGCAACACTGAAAATAGCGTGGGAGCCCTTGGCAGTGACCCAGAGCAATATAAGAGATTATAAGAAGAACAGATACCATTTACTGAGTAGCTACTGTGCCAGGCCCTGGGCACTGTGTGTATATAATCATTGTCAAACTGGTAATGAAAGTGTTCTGCCCATTTTACAGATGAGGATACAGAGGCTCAAATACTAGGTGACTGCCCCAGGCCACACAGCCAGTAAATGAAGGACACAAACCCAAGTGTATCTGGCTGCAAAGGCCATGGTCTTGGCATCACACCATGGCGGGCTGTCTGGCTCCTTCCATGAAATCCTCAGATTGATGTTTAGAAAGAAGGAGATATTTTATAAACATAAGCAAACATAAGTAGGCCAAAACTAACAGGACTTGCAGCAAATGGTGCTGCAGTCCCCACCACCATGGGATCAAGCACCCTCCCACTCCTTTGTTTTATGAAATCTGAGGTCTTGAAAAGACACATACGCACTGCACCCCACGCTTCAACCCGAGAGATTCAGTGTGTAAAAGACAGAGTGGGTCTTGTGCCAAGAAGTTGGAGCCAGTTTATTTTAGTCTCAATGTTAAGACAGCCAGCACCAGGTTGAGGCTGAGAAATGCTCCTTCTAATTAAAACTTTATTTTCAAACACATGTCACAGTTTCAACATGGTGAGACTCATTTTTTGCTATGTGGATTTCTAAGAGTAGAAGCAGCTGCTTCTACTGACAGTCTCCTCCATTCATTTCGGGACAACCAGAGGATCCCAAGGGGCCAAGATTGGTTTTATATGCAGGGCAGGAGCAATGTGAGCTCTGCGAGCACTCAAGATACCTACAAAATCAAGAAAAATGAGACTATCATCAATCTAGTTGATATCGCAAGAGGCACTGCTTCATGACAGAGTCCATGCATCCAGTTGAGGAAAAGCCTGACAAATCTGCACATAAGACCACAGACAATGTCCCTTGTCCCCATCTGGTAGGGTCCAATATGAGGAACACCCAAGCAGATCTGAGGCAACCTTGGAAAAAGGGAGTGAACCAGGGCATCATGGAACCCTGGTCATTGCCGGAAAAGGAGTCAGAAAATCCACTGCCATAGGCTGAAAGGTTAGGTCCCCTGCAGAACTCACACTTTCAAATCCTCACCTGAATGATGGCCTTTGAAAGGTGATCAGCCATAAGGTGCAATCCTCATGTATGGGATTAGTGCTTTTATAAAAGAGACCCCAAAGAACTCCCTCACCCTTCTACCACGTGAGAACACGGCAAAAGTTGGCTGTCTATAAGCCAGGAAGCCAGCCCTCACCAGACACAAATCTGCTGGCTCCCTGATCCTGGACTTCCCAGCCACCAGAACTGTGTTGTTTATATGCCACCCAGTCTATGGTATTCTGTGACAGCAACCCAAACAGATGAAGACACCCACTAAGAACACTGTACTCCAACTGCCTGTCACTTAGAGTGTCCCCCACAGGACTCCACAAAGAGGCTTCCGGGGTGGGGACTGCGTGGGCTTTGCTCCCTGGTCCATCTGCAGGCACATACCCGCAGGTATGAGCTCAATACGTCAACACCTGCTGGTTGAACTAGCACCATGGAGCTAGCACTGTGGGTGGCCTCCAAACCCAGCTTGCCTCTGCCTCCAGGGAAGGGACATTACTTAAACAGCAGCTCTTAACCAATGTGAAAATCGGGAATAAACACACAAAGAAAGGACTGAGGAAGCCTGAAAGAGCAAACTACTATGGGTTTCAAATCTTTTGCCCACCACTCTCTAGTAGTAAACCTACTCAAGGCCCAGCTATTAAAGCAGGCCCCAAAGTCCACAGCACTGTGCGTCCTATAATCTCAGTATCTTGCTCATCCAGGAAGGGGGGCCTGATAGACTTTTTAGGACCCTGACCCCAGGCATAGCCATCTTCACGTTCTGAGGCTCCCCTAGTACAGCCAGTGCTATCACCTAAATGTTTGTGCCCCACCTCTCCAAATTCCTATCTCCCTGAAATCCTAGCCCCCTAGGTGATGGTATCAGGAGGTGGAGCCTTTCAGAGGTGACTGGGTAGGAGGGCAGAGCCCCTGTGAATGGGATTAGTGCCCTTATAAAAGAGGCCTCAGAGTACTAGCCAGTCCCTTCCACCATATGAGGACTCAGTGAGAAGACAGTCTTCTATGAACCAGGAAGCAGGTCTTCACCAGACACCAAATCTGCCAGTGCCTTGATCTTGGACTTTCCAGCCTCCAGAACCATGAGCCATAAACTCCTGCTCTTTATAAATTACCCAGTTGTGAATAATTTCTATTCTTTCAGGGCAGCAAAACACAGACTAAGACAAGCACCAGTCGTAGCATTAACACATCCACACAGGAACAGAGACTGAAGAGCAAGTCTAGAGCACCACGCTGTCTTCCCACAAACCAGGGCACGCCTCACTCCATGGCTCGCACACATTCCAACTGGTCCCCAGAAAGGAGCCCCAGGGGCTTCTCAGGCATGGGCTATTCTCACCCTCACATCTTACAATGGAGAACATAAAATGACTCTGACACCAAGAGGTGGCACTACTCGGGCGACAATTTATAACTCACTGCAGCATTTTCTAGGAGCCTATAAAATTCACGTGCTAATCCCAAGACAAAAAAATGAAAACATTTAATGCACTGTTGCATGAGCGTGTGGAGAGAGGAGACAGAGAGAAAGCAAAACACAAACTCTGGGATAACAGATCAAAATTCAGACCTGGAATCTCCAACACCTAATGACCATATTCTCTCTGCTGGACTCCAGTAGCCACCATTGTGTCAGGAACCTCAATAAGCTCTCACATCCTCAGAGACAGCCTACCCTCCAGAGACAGCACACTCCTGAAGGGAGTGGCTTGCACAGCTTGTGTCCCAGGGAAGCAGCAAGGTGCCAACAATTCCAACACCACCACCACCAACAGCCACTGGGTACCAACCAGGGCCGGATACTGGTCTAAGCCCCCACGTGTATGAGCACGCTGAAGCCTCGCACCTGCCTGAGGGGTAGGTGCTACTAAAGTCCCTACTCTATAGAAGAGGAAACCCAGGCACAAAGAGACTGAGTCCTCTTTACAAGGTCACGGTCCAGCTGCAGAACCTTTCCTCTTAGCTCTACACCCCGCCTAACCACATGTTCGCAGGGCCTGGTTCTCTGATTCCCTGATTCCGAGCAACTGTCTTCACATACACGATCTGCTCCCCTGTTGGGCTCAGGAGCAAGCTGCACGCCCTTGAGTGGAAACCAACAGCACATCCCATCCCTCTACCACATGATGATTCACCATTCAAAACCAGTTCTTACCCACAATAAAATATGAACTGTTGGGAGGGAGGTGCCATGGGGCACTGTGAAACCGGTGTCCCTGTAGGAGGACTGGGAGTCCCAGCCATCCAGCACTGGAACACAGTACACTTTCCACTCTGGATCATCCCGGGGAAAAAAATGAGAACACTCACCCTCTGACAGCCAGTCAGCGGCCCCCAAGGAACTCCCTACCATCCCTCTGAAAGCCAGCCGCACCACCGTCATCCTGCCCTCATGTCTCAGGCTGCATTCAAAACCTGGAGCAGCAGAAATGACCATCCCGCTATTCTGTGTCATCCTACAGGGTCAGAACGAGGCGGGGGAAAAGGGTGTGTCAGCAGCTCCAGCAGCCTGTCCCTCCCTGGGCAGCAAGATTTACAAAGCACTTCATTTAGGTCTGACAAATATTCTGTGTCCTGAGCTGCTGCTCTGGGCTCGGGTGTGCTTTTTTACATTCAACTGCTCCTCAGTGACCACTGCCCAGTCACTCATGTCACTCATGTCACGGGCTTGGCAACCAGGCTCAGGTGGAAACTTCCTGCATCCACCCTTTCCACTAAGGAGGGGAACAGGCTGGACCATCCTTCCTGATGGAAGCCCAAGGACCAGTAAAGCCTGGTGGTCTTGATATGGAGCAGTCCCAGGACAGAAGAACTTTGGTCCACAGCTTGGGACGTAATGAGAGTCACATCACCACTCAGGTCTTCAGATGTCACATGAGGAAGCACTGAGACTTTTCTGCTGTGTGGCCCCTTCGCCCGAAGCAGAGGGAAGGGAGATACAAAATTATACCTGTATTCTGTGTGATCCTCATATGTACAGACAGAAAAAAGAAAAGGAAGGGGGGGAAGGGGAAATGGGAGGTGTATTAGTCTGCTCTCACGCTGCTAATAAAGACATACACGAGACTGGGTAATTTACAAAGGAAAGAAGTTTCATGAACTCAGTTCCACATGGCTGGGGAGGCCTCACAATCATGGCGCATGGCGGAAGCTGAAGGAGGAGCAAACTCATGTCTTACATGGTGACGGACAAGAGAGAGTACATCGGGGAACTGCCATTTATAAAACCATCAGATCTTGTGAGACTTATTCACTACCATGAGAACAGTATGAGGGAAATCGCCCCCATGATTCAATTGTCTCCACCTCGCCCCACCCTTGGCATATGGGGATTATTATAATTCAAGGTGAGGTTTCGGTGGGGACACAAATCTTACCCTGAGGGGAGAGGAAAAAAGAGAACAAGGGAAGAACATAGACACACAGGAGAAAAAAAGACAGCAAAAGCATAGGTGAAAATGTTCACAGCAGCTATTCAGAAGTGACAAAATTTATGAATAACTTTTGTTTTCTTCTCTATGCCTTCCTGTATTGCCTGTATTCTCTCCAAGGAAAATGCATGCTACAATCAGGAAAAAAAAAAAAAAAAAACCTGCCAAGCATATATTTCAAGATTTTCGTCAGCACCAGCCAACTAAAAGGTAACAATAATAACTGCGGGTTGGTGCAGTGGCTCACGCCTGCAATCGCAGCACTGTGGGAGGCTGAGACAGGAGAACGGCTTGAACCCAGGAGCTGCAATGAGCTATGATTACACCACTGCACTCTAGTGTTGGTGACAGAGAAGCGGGGTGGGGAGGGAAGACGAACAAGAGAAGAACAAGAAGGAGAAGAAGGAAAGAAAGAAAGACAAGAAAGAAAGAAAGACAGAAAGAAAGACAGAAAGAAAGACAGAAAGAAAGAAAGAAAGAAAGAAAGAAAGAAAGAAAGAAAGAGAGAGGGAGAGAAAGAAAGAAAGAAAGGGAGAGAGAGAGAGAGAGAAGGAAGGAAGGAAGGGAGGGGAAGGGA
>NW_012103643.1:1711096-1717870 GCF_000951045.1 Mandrillus leucophaeus | reverse complement strand
AGAAAGAAAGAGAGAGAAGAGGAGAGGAGTGGAGAGGAGAGGGAGACGGAGGCAGGGAGGGAGAAAGGAAGGAAGAAAGGTAGGTAGGTTGGTTGTGCTAAGGGAAAAGGTGCAGACCCCCACCTTGGCAGATGGGAGGGGCCACCCTGGATTGCTTGGACCCATCATACCTCTACAACCGTGACCTTAGGAAGCCATCCTCAGGAGGCCACGCTCACAGTACATCTGTAAGGGATCCACTCCTGAAGAAAAACACTCCCCAGAGTCTGAGACAGCACGTCAGCCCCTCATCCATCTCAGGGCAGAAAGTGCCCAGAGGGAGAGCCCTGGAGGGGAAGGTCAAATCCCCCTCCCCTCCCCATCGCACTTCATCTGGCTGTTCATGCTCATGCTCAAAGCACTTGAAGAAACTTCCAGAAAAACAAGGTTTCCGGATCATTACAATTGTCTTTCAGCAGTTTTATTAACTGACAGGAGGAAGAGGAAAAAGAAGACTTTTTTATCCAGGCCTTCATGTGAAAGTTTGTTTTAGGGAAAAAAAGGAAAAGAATTATAGCATTCACTGAAAAGTGTGCCTTTCCAATTTTTTCCCAAAAAAACTTGTACATGTGTTACTGCTAATTCTCTGTTTGGAGTCTCTTTCCACCATAAAAACCTACTGTATGCAGAGGTGCCCATGATCTAATAAATCTTTTTTGTTGTTATTCTTGTTAACTCAGAGAGGCAGGTTCTTCTATTCTCGCCCTGTGACCATGACTTGGGGTCACTGTGAGGCCCTCTCTAATTCTACTTTATGTAAAATAAGTAAGTGGCTTTATAAAAAAATTCTTACAGATATCCTCAAGTTTAAAGAAGAATCTCAAAAGTTTAAGATATGACACCCAAAAATGCACAGAATCAAAATACCCAAACATCACCATTGATTAAAGCACGAAATAAAATGATGGTTTTTTTAGACTGCCAGCAGGACTAGACCTAGCCTTTATAGTAACAACAATAATAATAAATCCCTAGTTGCCTTCCCAACAGCACCCCTGGATGCCTCCCTCCGTCAACAGAACACTGATCGTCCAAGTTCACATTCTCCGGCCAGGACAGACTCCGTGAACTGCCGCTGCCCAGCCCCAGCCTGAAATAAGCCAGATATAAACCAATGGGAGCCTCCCACTACTCCTTGCCTGTGATTGGGTTAGGGCTGGCCATGTGACTCAGCTGCCACCAATGGAACAGACAGGAAGTAAACTAGGGCGTTCCAGGAAGGATTCTCTTTGCCGATGAAAAGAGGCCAACTGGTAGAAATGCCTGTCTCTTCATTCAAGTGTTGTAATTACTGGCAGTGCTGCAACTCCAGCTGCAACCCCTGCTACTGTGTAGAAATAAGCCCAAGGATTGGCAGGGTGCGGTGGCTCGTGCCTGTAATCCCAGCACTTTGGGAGGCCGAGGCGGGCGGATCACGAGGTCTGGAAATTGAGACCAGCCTGGCCAACACGGTGAAACACCGTCTCTACTAAAAATACAAAAATTAGCCAGGCGTGGTGGGGCGTGCCTGTAATCCCAGCTACTCCGGAGGCTGAGGCAGGAGAATCGCTTGACCTGGGGTGTCGGGGGTTGAGGTGAGCCGGGATCGCGCCACTGCACTCCAGCTTGGCGACAGAGACAAGGAAGGAAGGAAGGAGGAAGGGAGGGAAAGACAAGGATCAAGCAAAGAAACTGAGGACAGTGGAGTAGAAAAGTGGGAAGAACTCATGATTCTGATGCCATCGCTGCATTAATGAATTAATCCTAACTGATACAACACCATACCAAGCCCAAAGACAATGTGTCAGATTGTCTGGACCAGATCCCCAGCAAGGCACAGAGAAGAACAGAGAGGAGAGGTGACCAGGACCTTCATGACGACTTCCTGTCAGTCACCAACCTGTTTTCCAAGCCTTCTTTCTCCACACTCTGACTGTAACTCATCCTAACAGAAGGCTGACCAACTGTTATCTTTTATGACATATTCAAGAGGTAGAAAATTGATGCTTTGTGGCCATCTGAGAAGGAGCAGTGAAAGCCAGGATTCAAAAGCTCTCTTTACTTTCACAATTTATAGACTACCCACTGCTAAATGTCATCCCTAAGTTTAGACATTAAATAAAACTGATTGATGAATCTATGAGAGTTTGGAGAAGAAAATCTTCCAAAGCAATTTTTTCAAGGATAGAGGTTGGTGGGGGAGACAGTACTAAATAAATCAGTACATAAATCATCTTGTTAAAGATAAGAATTTAATGTAGGATTCTCCATGCTCAGGAAACAGATGTAAACAAAAGATAACACATCTGACTGGATAGAAAATTTCTCTACTATGTGCCTGCAAGGTTATTCTTCAAGAACTAACTTCCTGAGACTACATAAGCATTAAAAACAATTACTTATATATGTATGTGTATATATATGTGTGATATGTGTGTATATGTATGTATATGCATATGTATATGTATATAAACACACAAAGAAAGGAAAATAAATCTCAAGACCCCAAAATTATTAAGCCAAGGGAAAGGTCAAGCTGGGAACTACATCAGATAAACCTGCCTCCCATTTTATTCCTAAATATGATAGTTAAAAAGATAAAAAAGCTACATACCTCCCTCACAATTTGGAATTTCAAGATCTTTACCCTAAAACAGTTCTGAACTGAAAGTTGATCTTCACAGGTGTGGGAAGGGAAGTCATCCCTCTGCTCACCTGAGACAAAGGCATATCTGATTGCTTCCTGCACCACCCTGTTTATGTAAGAATGCAGATTCACTGAGCCAGACTAAATTGTGTAAATTTTTTTTTTTTTTTTTTTTTGAGACAGAGTCTCGCTCTGTTGCCCAGGCTGGAGTGCAGTGGCCGGATCTCAGCTCACTGCACGCTTCGCCTCCCGGGTTTACGCCATTGTCCTGCCTCAGCCTCCCAAGTAGCTGGGACTACAGGCACCCGCCACCTCGCCCGGCTAGTTTTTTGTATTTTTTAGGAGAGACGGGGTTTCACTGTGTTAGTCAAGATGGTCTCGATCTCCTGACCTCGTGATCCGCCCGTCTCGGCCTCCCAAAGTGCTGGGATTACAGGCATGAGCCACCGCGCCCAGCCAAATTGTGTAAATTTACACAAAGAACAGAAAACTTTAAAGACTCATCAAGGACTCAAAAGAATGCAACCTTTTGTCCCTTATCTACCTATGACCTGGAAGTCCCTCGCTTAGAGTTCTCCCGCCTTACCAGACCAAACCACTGTACATCTTACACATATTGATTGCTGCCTCATTTCTCCCTAAAATGTATAAAAGCAACCTGTGCCCTGACCACCTTGGACCCATGTCATCAGGACCTCCTGAGGCTGTGTCATGGGCATATCCTTAACCTTGGCAAAATAAACTTTCTAAATTGACTGAGACCTGAGATATTTTGGGTTCTACGCACACACACTCACACACACAGACAAACATATGTATACACATAAAAATGTTAAGTGAAAAAAATCCATCTATCACATTACATATATACTGGTTTCAAAAGAAAGCATTTGCTCAGTGAAAAGACCAGAAAGAATCTGGAGGAATAAAGGAGGAATAAAGATTTTTTTAAGGTGTGTTTTAATGAATTTGCCTTTTTAATGAAGTAAGTTAATAGTTAAAATATGGGGGTTTTTTGTTTTTTGTTTTTTGTTTTTTTTGAGACGAAGTCTCGCTCTGTTGCCCAGGCTGGAGTGTAGTGGCACGATCTCAGCTCACTGCAAGCTCCGCCTCCCAGGTTCACACCATTCTCCTGCCTCAGCCTCCCGAGTAGCTGGGACTACAGGCACCCGCCACCTCGCCCGGCTAGTTTCTTTTGTGTGTGTATTTTTTAGTAGAGACAGGGTTTCACCGTGTTAGCCGGGATGGTCTTGATCTCCTGACCTTGGCCGCCTCGGCCATGATCCGCCTGCCTTAGCCTCCCAAAGTGCTGGGATTACAGGCATGAGCCACCGCGCCCAGCCAAAATATGTATTTTTTTTTTTAATGAAGTCATTTACGTTGATGATGAGTACCTGTGCGTTCTCAGACATCTCCAGTGCCTGGAACTGTAAGTTCATCAAAACCACTCAGTGAGCTTCTTACCTTTATTAAGCTCAATCCTGCGTAATCTGAGGGCCAGCTACATTCCAGGTACCATGAGGTTCTGCAAAGAATTCAGTTATATTTCAGATACAGCCCTAGTGGCCTTGAACTCTTTCTAGAACATGAGAAATGAGGGAAAGCATGAAGGAGGATGAATTTTACCTTCTAAGAATGCATAATCTAATTAGGAGCAGGGAGGAGTATATGAAGGGTAAATACAGACACATATAACGTAAGGCACACAATCAATCAATGATCAAAAGAGATATGAAATGATAGCTTTAAATGAGGAAGAGATCGCATGGAGAATTTCAGAAAAGGTATCATGAGAGAGGCGGCATCGGCAATGAAAACCAAAGGATGGAAATTAGGTAGACTGGCGTTTTCAGAGGCTACCAACAGCTTAAGCAACGACAAAGAACAGAAAACTTGAAGAATTCTGGGAATAATGTAGAGTATCAAGATAAGCTGGAGTGCAAGTTTATGTATAGGCAAGTCATGGGTTTAGAAAAAAAGCAGATGGCAAGACCTGCAGTACCAGATGCCAGGCTGCCTTGGTTTGAGAGGCAATGAAGGGTTAGGAAAACAGGCTGGCTTGGCAGTGACACATCGGAGCTGTGCTTTAGAAATAAAGGGATCCTGCAGCAGCAGGTAAACTGGTCTGGAGCTGGAGAAGGCACCAGCCAGCAGCGTCTGCACTCACTCAGGGCAGAAGCAGAGAGTGTATAACCATGGCTGGCGGCAGCACAGTGGGTAGAGCATAGACAGCTCCACAGACATTAGCTAAAGTGAACTGGGTTTCTCGTGGGCAGGAATTAGATCTATTTCTTTTTTCAAAAAAAAAGACAGAGTCTCACTCTGTCGCCCAGGTTGGAATATAGTGGCGTGATCTCAGCTCACTGCAACCTCCATCTCCCAGGTTCAAGCGATTCTCATGCCTCAGCCTCCCCAGTAGCTGGGATTACAGGCATCAGCCACTACGCCCAGCTAATTTTTGTATTTTTATAAAGACGGGGTTTTGCCATGTTGGCCAGGCTGGTCTCGAACTCCTGACCTCAAGTGATCTGCCCACCTTGGCCTCCCAAAGTGCTGGGATTACAGGTGTGAGCCACCGCACCTGGCCCATCTAATAATTTATTTCTCTACCCTCTACAGGCTCTGAACACATACAAGGCACTAACTAATGATGCAGCTCCTCTTGCCCCTTCTTCCTTTACAAGCGATCCAATCTAAAAAGCACAGAGATGAAACACCAAGGATCAAAACAAACCCTCCCTTTTCCTATTTCCAATGAAGAATCCTCTTTCTCCCAAAGCAAAGTTGAGGAAAGCACAGAAGCTTAACAAACACTTCACGAAAGGGCTATGGGTCCAAGAAAGAATACCTTACCAGCTTGATATGAAAAAGTAAGACGCTTTCCACCTCTCTGCTCCTACAGGGGAAAAGTCAGTGTAGATGAGTCCTAAAACTCAGCCAGGCACAGAGGCTCAAGCCTGTTATCCCAGCACTTTGGGAGGCCGAGGCAGGTGGATCATGAGGTCAAGAGATCGAGACCATCCTGGCCAACATGGTGAAATCCTGTGTCTACTAAAAATACAGGAATTAGCCGGGCATGGTGGCACATGCCTGTAGTCCCAGCTACTCGAGAGGCTGAAGCAGGAGAATCACTTGAACCCAGGAGGCAGAGGTTGCAGTGAGCTGAGATCGCGCCACTGAACTCCAGCCTGGCGACAGAGCGAGTCTCAAAAAAAAAAAAAAAGAAGAGTCCTAAAAATTAACAAAAATGTATACCCACATAACCAGCACAAAGCAACACCTGCAGAAAAGTGCAACACAATTAAAGGTTCTCTGAGAACGTGCAAGGATGTCCTCATTCTTCAGGCCACCACACTGAAGTACTTAGGCAGCAAAGGGACATGATGTTACCAAAGTACATTAAAATAGGTCAGGGAAAAAACAGTGTGTATATAAGTGTGCATATATAAATGTGTATGAGGATAAATGTGTTAGGCGTAAAAGTGTGTGGGCATATATTTATATACACAGAGAGAGAATTATAAAGCAAATGGGACGAAATGCAAACAACTGGTGAAATTCGGTAACATCTACATGTCTTAATCTGCTTGTGCAGCTACAACAAAATACCTGAGACGAGGCAATTTATAAAGAAGAGAAATTTATTTTCTCACAGTTCCAGAGGCTGGGAAGTCCAAGATCAAGGCAGCGGCAGGTTCAGTTGTCTGGGCAGGACTGCTCTCTGCCTTCAAGATGGCACCTTTTGATGTGGCATCCTCCAGAGAGGAGCAGCGCTGTGCTCTCACCTGGCAGAAGGTGGAAGGGCAAGAGAGCCAAATGCTGCGCAAAGTCTCCTTTGTAAGGGCCTAATGCCATTCACAAGGAGAAGCCTTCACGGCCTAACTGCCTCTTAAAGGCTCCACCTCTCAATATCATCATACTGGAAACACCTGAATTTTGGAGGGGCCACATTCAAACCACAGCAATACATTCATGCACTGCACAATGACATTTCAGTCAGTGACAGTGGTCTGAACCACATACGACAGTGGTCTTATAGATTACAATGGAGTCTGGGTGCGGTGGCTCATGCCTGTAATCCCAGCACCTTGGGAGGCTGAGGCGGGCGG
>NW_012103643.1:1708389-1709061 GCF_000951045.1 Mandrillus leucophaeus | reverse complement strand
TGTGTTAGTCAAGATGGTCTCGATCTCCTGACCTCGTGATCCGCCCGTCTCGGCCTCCCAAAGTGCTGGGATTACAGGCTTGAGCCACCGCGCCCAGCCAAATTGTGTAAATTTACACAAAGAACAGAAAACTTTAAAGACTCATCAAGGACTCAAAAGAATGCAACCTTTTGTCCCTTATCTACCTATGACCTGGAAGTCCCTCGCTTAGAGTTCTCCCGCCTTACCAGACCAAACCACTGTACATCTTACACATATTGATTGCTGCCTCATTTCTCCCTAAAATGTATAAAAGCAACCTGTGCCCTGACCACCTTGGACCCATGTCATCAGGACCTCCTGAGGCTGTGTCATGGGCATATCCTTAACCTTGGCAAAATAAACTTTCTAAATTGACTGAGACCTGAGATATTTTGGGTTCTACGCACACACACTCACACACACAGACAAACATATGTATACACATAAAAATGTTAAGTGAAAAAAATCCATCTATCACATTACATATATACTGGTTTCAAAAGAAAGCATTTGCTCAGTGAAAAGACCAGAAAGAATCTGGAGGAATAAAGGAGGAATAAAGATTTTTTTAAGGTGTGTTTTAATGAATTTGCCTTTTTAATGAAGTAAGTTAATAGTTAAAATATGGGGGTTTTTTGTTTTTTGTTTTTT
>NW_012103643.1:1695846-1697984 GCF_000951045.1 Mandrillus leucophaeus | reverse complement strand
ACCACGCCCAGCCAGGCATAGCAATTTTTATCTTTTATTCTGTATTGTTGCAGTAACTTTCCTATGTTTAGATGCACAGCTATGTCCCGTGTGTTACAGCTGCCTACAGTATTCAGTACAGTACTACGCTGTACAAGTGTGTATCCCAGGAACAATACCAGCAGTCCCCAACCTTTTGGCACCAGGGACTGGTTTCATGGAAGACAATTTTTCCATGGACTGGGGTTGGGGGTTGGGGAGGATGGTTTCAGGATGAAGCTGCTCCACCCCAGATCATCAGGCATTAGTTAGATTCTCATAAGGAGTGTGCAATCTGCATCCCTCGCATGAGCAGTTCACAATAGGGTTCACACTCCTATGAGAATCTAATCCCGCCACTGATCTGACAGGAGGCAGAGTTCAGGCGGTAATGCTCACCCACCCGCCGCTCACCTCCGGCTGTGCGGCCCTGTTCCTAACAGGCCACTGACCGATACCGGTCAACACCCAGGGATTGGGATCCCCTAGGCTATCATGCAGCGTAGGTGTGTTGTAGGCTGTATCATCTAGGTTTGGGAAAGTACACCCTATGTTGTTTGTACAGGGATGAAATTGCCTAACGACACACTTCTCAGAACATATCCCACTCGTTAAGCAACGCATAACTGTGTATGGAAGTTTTTTGTATTATTCTTGCGACTTTTCTGTAAGTCTGAAACTGAAATAATATCAAAACAAATAGTTACAAGAGTAAGAAAGCTTTATACTGATAAGATCTTTAAAATATGCAAAATAAAAAATGCAAAATGAGACGTATGGAATATTATCACTCATTTCAGAAGTGGAGAGGAAAATGTACTGATATATATTTATTTGGATATTATATCCGTAATGGCAGATAAGAAACTGGTACCATTAGTTACCTCTTTGGAATGGAGACTTTTCACGATTTACTTTTATATATTTTGAATTTTGAACCATGTGAACATGTTGTGTATTTAAAATATAAATAAAGGAAATACAATTACTTTGAAAATATGTTCAAGGAAAATAATAAAATAATACTGCGAGCAGACAGTTTGGAGTGGCTTAGGCCAGAGACACATAAGAAATCAGCTAAAAGCCACCTGGCAGGCTGCTGCCCAGATGTGACCCCATGAGCCACGGTGCTTGGAGAGCTGCCTGTTTAGAAAGGGCTTGTTCCAGACAAGTAAAGCTGGGGGCTTGGAAAAACATGTTCTATCAAGTTTCAGCCTAAATTGGACAGAACTTTCACATAAAATAAATTATGGGATTGATTTACAAGCCACAATTCCCCATCGCCCTGTTCCCCCAAGCTGATACTGCTGGTTCTACGACTGAATCACGTGACATACTGGCACGCCTGTCCTCCATCTGACTGTCACAACCTGCTAAGCCCTCAGGAGGATATCCCATTCCTCGGAAGGACAAACCCTAACATAAACAGCATCCAACCCTCTTCAGCGGCAGCCTCCCTCCCTTGGATTTAACAGCCAACAAGCCATTTGGCGGTGTGTCACTGAAGGAAAGAGATTCTTGGATCTATGGAAGAGCTTTCCGAGATGATCACAGATGATTCCAGCAGCGAGCAATTCTGAACGAAGAAATGAACCTTCTCACCAGCCTAGACTCGCCATGTTCAACTTTATGGGACTTGAGCGAGTTCTCAGACAACCATAGAAAGACAAGAAGGTACTACTGTCTGCAGAAGCCAGGCTGAGAAGATGGTGAGCTCATCTGGCTTCCCAATTGTCAGAACACCAGGCAAGGGACCCCGTAGTACCCCATTGTCCCTTAAGGAAACCCACAGTTGCTCTCCAAGCCAAGATCCCGGCTTCAAGACCCAGTCTCTAGTGTTCTGGGGGAGGATTTGATCGGGCACACCTGTGTATGTTTGTACCCCATCAACTGTAGCCTGAAATGTGATTGATATTTGTATTTGAAAAAGGGTGTGGGACTAGTGACAAGTTAAGACATGGGATGAGAAAACAGGGTCCTGGCTGGGCACGGTGGCTCACGTCTGTAATGCCAGCACTTTGGAAGGCTGAGGCGGGTGGATCACCTGAGGTCAGGAGTTCAAGACCAGCCTGGCCAACATGGTGAAACGCCATCTCTACTAAAACTACAAAAAATTGCCA
>NW_012103643.1:1692274-1694161 GCF_000951045.1 Mandrillus leucophaeus | reverse complement strand
CCTCTGTTAGGGGTTTAATTGGATCCAATTTTAAAAATTAAATTAATTTTTTAAATTTTTTTTTAATTAAATTAATTTTTTAATTTAATTTTTCAAATTTTTGTTTAAATTTTGTTAATTTTTTAAATTGGATCTCCCAGAAAGATATGTTGAAGTCCTTACTTTACAACCCCAGTAGCTTGGAATGTGACCTTATTTGGAAATAAGGTCACTGCAGATGTAATCAAGTTGAGAAGAGGTCACACGGGAGCATAGCAGTCTAAAATCCAGTATGGTTAGCGTCCTCAGAAGGAGGAGAAGGACAGACAGAGACACACAGGGACAATGGAGGCACAAAATGGAGGGAGGCCTCCACAAGTCAAGGAACTCCAAGGCTTACAGAAAAACCACCAGAAATCAGGAAGAGGCATGGAACTGACGGCCCCACGGAGTCCTCAGAATGAACCTACCTGGCCGACATCTTGATTTTGGACTTCTGGCCTCCAGAATTGTGAGAGGATCCATTTCTGTTGTTGGAAGCTACCAGTTTGTGCTATGTTATAACGGCAGTCCGAGGAAACAGCTACATCCTCCTCCCCTCTACAAAAACCAAATTCTTGACTTGCCTGAGAAAACAGGACACTTTTACAACAGCAACTAATAAATAACATTTCAGGAAAGGCTATCTTTGCTAATAACCCCTGGCAGCAGAAAGAGAAACGTGGGCGTTTTGTTGGTTCTTTTTTTTTCCCTCTCTCCTCCTCCCTGCTCCTCTCATATTGGACCCGCCACCATTTGGGGTTGTTTAATGATTCCCCCAAGGGATAAAGATACAGCTAAAGAAGGACCTTCAAACGCAGTCCAGAAGGCCAGGACCACACACTCCGTTACCGCAGAGGCTGGTTCACACCCCACGTGCATTGCACCTTCCAGGAGCCCTTGCCAATGCTGCTCAGTTACAATGGTGAAGAACCGGGGGGCTGGAATTTTTTTGTGTGAAATGTAATCAGCTCTCAGCAAGCCACAGGTCCATCAGGATGGAAAGAAGAGAGGGGGAAAGAGTCAATGCAAAGCAGAAAATCACTCTTCCAGGCATCTACACAGCTAGGAGGAAAAAAGTAACCTTTGGGCCTGATTGACCGAAGTGACCCAAGCTCGATGGCTTTCTTTGGCCTTTCATATCTACCTGTTGTTCTCTCAAGACAAAACTGGTATTTCTCACTGGAACCCACCACATCCATGAAGTGGTTTTGTTTGTTTGTTTGTTTGAGACAGAGTCTTGCTCTGTTGCCCAGGCTGGAGTGCAGTGGTGCGATCTCGGCTCGCTGCAACCTCCGCCTCCCAGGTTCAAGCGATTCTCCTGCCTTAGCCTCCAGAGTAGCTGGGATTACAGGCATCCACCATCATGCCCGGCTAATTTTTGTATTTTTAGTAGAGACGTAATTTCACCATGTTGGCCAGGCTGGTCTCAAACTCCTGACCTCAGGTGATCTGTCCACCTCGGCCTCCCAAAGTGCTGGGATTACAGGCATGAGCCACTGCCCCCAGCCTCATAAAATGGTTTTTACCAATAACAAGCCATTTGCTTGGAAATGTGGGACCAATGGGCTGAATGCCCCATCCGCAGCCACCTGGGAATTCAATCAGAGTAAGACTAAGAGCAGGCACTGCCTTGTCCATCCTATTTATTCTCCCCCAGGTTTCACTTAGCTGTTTTGAGAGCTGGGGGAATGTTCCCGTGTCAAGGAATTCAATGGGCAGAATTAATGACTCAATAGCTTCAGTTCTAATAAGCTTACCAAACCAGTCTGCCAAGTAACGTATCTTAAAGGAAAAAAAAGGTAAAGGGAGAAATACCAGAGAGGACATTTCAGGGCCCACAAACACTGTCAGGAAGGAAGCAATTTT
>NW_012103643.1:1678414-1691380 GCF_000951045.1 Mandrillus leucophaeus | reverse complement strand
CAGGCATGGTGGCTCAGAGCTGTAATACCAGCACTTTGGGAGGCTGAGACAGGCAGACTGCTTGAGGCCAGGACTTCGAGACCAGCCTTGCTCCCCGGACATTGAAAAAGGCCTTGCTCCGTGTTGTTCACTTTGACTACAACAGTCAGGTCTGGATCATATGCATGCAAGGAGGCAGGCAATGAAATGGGAAGGGAAGGGGAAGGGAAGGGGAAGGGGAAGGGAAAGCGGAAGGGGAAGGGGAAAGGGAAGGGAAGGGAAGGGAAGGGAAGGGAAAGGAGGAGAGAGAAAGAGAGGAGAAGAAGAGGGGAGGGGAGGGGAGGGAAAGAAAGACAGAGACAAAAGAAAAGAAAGGAAGGAAGGAAGGAGAAAGAAAGGAAAGAAGAAAGAAAGAGAGAGAGAGAGAGACAGAAAGAAAAGTGAAGAAATCTGAAATCAGTCAGCGTGCCAAACTACACTTGCTTTTCTCTGACAAAACCAAGATGACAGGTTGTCGGGATCCAGCACTGTGGTTCCTGCATGAAAACAGTGGCTGATAATATCAGCACCCACAATACGTCTTCATCGTCACAGTCCACCCTCAGAAGACTGGAGAAGTTGAAAGACCAGGAGAAACACCACCATTTGAGACATCACTAGCCTAAAATAAACAGGTTAATTCATGTTTAAAAAAACAGTAATAATAAGTGAGGGCCAGACTATGTACCCTTCCACGTTCAAACTTCTAGGCACGATTTGATAGACGAACTGTCCCGGGTATTCCAGGGAAGAGCTGGGATCAGCCCATCCACTTTCCCAGAGCAGATCTCTAATGCTTATATGGTTTCATTCACAAAAGGATAAAAGAGTAACTGTCCCTTCTGTTAATCCCTGCCCAATCTCACAGTGAACAGGAGCCTGGATCTTCCAGATGAAGCATGAATGCTCTCCAAGTTAAGCATGGGCATGCAGAGGGCTGGCATGCTGTCTGTCTTGACTTGCTGAGGAGTGACAGGTTCCTGCTTGCCTACATAGGCGTTACAGGGCAACCCAGGCCTACAACGAACAACAGCCTGAGATGGGTTGCCTTTGCAGGTAAAAGGGAGATCTGATTTAATCTTCACAGAAATGCAAGGGTGCATCCAGAAGAGTAGGCACGTCCGCTGAGAAGCGAGGAATCCAACCCTTTGGGGTAATGCATTCCCCGATACTTTTCAAGGATGGGCTGCCACTATGTCAAAAAGAAGGTACGACAAGTTCACAACCTGGCCATTTCAGAAGCCACCTTGAGAGCAACGCACCACTCCTCCAAGTTCAAGAATGCCAATGTAAGAAGCAGAAGCAATATGGGGAGCTGGGATGTAGGTCGCTCCTCTGTTAGATCTGAAAAGACTAAAACATGAAAAGTTCCAAAGCCGGGAAAGTTCCTACTCCCCAGTTAGCTCATCCCAGTGGAACCAAGGCTAGTTCTCCAGGTCAATGTCTCTGACCGCACCACGGGCTGATGAGTTCTGCAGTGGAGGGGGAAATGCAGGAACTCAATTTGGTTTTTCTGTGTTCAGATTCCAAGTCATCCCCTTCTTCTTTGGATGTTAAAGTAGTACTCACAGGCCTGAATTTTTTCAGGATCTCATGCTTACTAATAAGCACTGTTACTAAAAAAAAAAAAAAAAGAAAATCTTTTAAAGAAACCTGACCCTTCTCCCAAAAGCTAAGAACTTAATGGCTATGCTCTCCTCCACATAATAGACACTCCTCCCCTGATACTGCTAGACAGAAATGACCTCTTTTAAAGAAATTAGCAAGCACCTTCAACAAATTTGTTATTAGCCTCTGACAGCCCCACACTGGAGACCTCAGAAGCACCAAAAATAAAAAGATATGATCCCTGTCATATAGGGACTTAGGATGCAGAAGTGAGGCCCCCCTGGGTCTAAAGCAGCATCCCATGGTGTGTAAGAACAAACCAGATTCAATCCCAACTCAGTCACTGACTGGCCGTGTGACCACAAGGCCATACAAGCTACTTAACCCTCAGTTTCCTCACCTACAAGATAGAGATCGTGAATCCACCTCCCAGTGTTGACATAGGATCATGCAAAAAAGCGTAGCTCTCTACAGGAGATATTATCGTCAGCATGAATAATTAGATGCTAAGACCAAGAAGTATAAATGTTAAAGGATAGGAAAGGTCAAGGAAATGTTAAAAGTAGAAGACCTGGAAACTGGATAAACAAAGAGTAAAGAGAGATCAAGGAAAAAAAAAGCAAATGTATTCTTCCTAAGCCAAACTCACTGGTGTCATTCACAAACACAAGGAATTCTTGACCAAAAAGATGACTAAGATAACTGCTTCAACAGCATACTCTGGAGCCCACGGAATTGGGAGAGTACCCATTGAGTACAGATATTGCAGAGAATTGTGGGGGCGGAAAATCAGTGAATCAGCATTACCATCTTAGATGTTTAAAGCCTCTGAAGTTTTCTTAGCTGGGAAGATCGTCAAAGGTTACTATTCCAGCCCCTTTTAAAAGCTGATGCCAGGCCGGGTGCAGTCGCTCACGCCTGTAATCCTAGCAATTTGGGAGGCTGACGCGGGCAGATCACCTGAGGTCGGGAGTTCAAGACCAACGTGGCCAACATGGTGACACCCCGTCTCTACTAAAAATACGAAAATTAGCCAGGCGTGGTGGCGGGCGCCCGTAGTCCCAGCTACTCAGGAGGCTGAGGCAGGAGAATTCCTTGAACCTGGGAGGCAGAGGTTGCAGTGAGCCAAGATCTTGTGCCACTGCACTCCAGCCTGGGCGACACGGTGAGACTCTGTCTCAAAAAAAAAAAAAAAAATCTGATGCCCACAACAGGAAACCACTGACTTGCTCAAGGTCCCACAGCTTGCTGGAGACAGCTCTGATTATAACCCAGGCACTGATGGCTGCTCTCATAGTTTTCTGCCCAGCACGACTACTTCCCTTCACAGCAGGAAATCAGCCACCTACACAGGCTCCCTCACCATTTCCATCTCTCCTCCCATCCTTAATAGCACTCTCTCTAAACTCATGCACTCTCACACGTACACACACACACATACACACACGCATACGCATCTTTTTCCTCTTCTTTTTGCTTCCTTCCATATCTTTTTTAAAGGCATAGTGAAATACACATACCATAACATTTATCATCTTAACCCTTCTTAAGTGTACAGTTCACTGTTATTAAGTACATTCACATTATTGTGCAAATATCACCAGCATCCATCTTCCGAACTCTTTCAATCTTGCTAAACTGAAAGTCTATACCCATCCAACACAAACTCCCTTGAATTTCACTACTCTGGGTCCCTCATACAAGTGGAATCACATAGTATTTCTCTTTGTGACTGGCTTATTTTACTTAACATAATGTCTTCAAGGTTCATCCATGTTGGAGCATGTGTCAGAATTTCCTTCCTTTTTGGCCAGGCACAGTGGCTCATGCCTGTAATCCCAGCACTTTGGGAGGCTGAAGCAGTTGGATCACTCAAGGTCAGGAGTTCAAGACCAGCCCGGGCAACATGGTGAAACCCCATCTCTATTAAAAATACAAAACTTAGCCAGGCATGGTGGCACAAGCCTGTAATCCTAGCTACTTGGGTGGTTGAGGCAGGAGAATCTCTGTAACCGGGAGGCAGAGGTTGCAGTGAGCCAAGATCCAGAGGTTACAGTGAGCCAAGATCGTGCCACTATACTCCAGCCTAGGCGACAGAGGGAGACCCTGTCTCAAACAAACAAACAAAAAACTTCCTTCTTAAGGCTAAATCATATTCCATCATATGTATACACATTTTGTTGACCCATTCAATCAACAGACACTTAGGTGGCTTCTACTTTTGACTATTGTGAATAATGCTGTTATGTGCGTGGGTATGCAAGTATCTCTCTAAATATCTGCTTTCAATTCTTTTGGGTAGAGACCCAGAAGTGAAATTGCTAGATCATATGGTAATTCTATTTTTAATTTTTTGAGGTGCATGCACCTTTTTAAATTTTCTTTTTCTTTTTTTTTTTTTTTTTTGAGACAGAGTCTTGCTCTGTCACCCAGGATGAAGTGCAGTGGATCTCTGCTCACTGCAACCTCCGCCTCCCAGGTTCAAGCAATTCTCTTGCCTCAGCCTCCTGAGTAGCTGGGATTACAGGCACCTGCCACCATGCCCCACTAATTTTTTTGTATTCTTAGTAGAGACGGGGTTTCACCATGTTGGCCAGGCTGGTCTTGAACTCCTGACCTCAGGTGATCCGCCCACCTCAGCTTCTCAAGTGCTGGGATTACAGGTGTGAGCCTGTAAAAGGGACCGTGCCTGGTCCCTTTTAAAATTATACCACTCTTCTCCACAACTACAGCTAATAGCAAAGTATGATTTCTTTTTTATTCAACTAATGTTTATTCAGCACCAATTATATGATAGGCCTTGGGCTATGTACCAGGGATACAATCAATCATGACCTCAAGTCATGGTCCCCATCCTCTTGGGACTCACAGTCTAGCAGGAGGGACAGACAGGAATCAGATCACAGGCAGCTATCTGGAGCAGACAGACAACAGTGAAACTGACGCAGGCAGCAGTAACTCTGCCATCAATCATATCATGGGAAGGTGTTTTAGAGTGGTAGCCCAGGGGTAGGTCTGTGCTGTGGCTTGAATTGACAGCCTTAAAAGGTATGTTGAAGTCCTACCCCTCCCAGAACCTGTGACTGTGACCCAACTGGAAATAGGGTCTTTGTAGACATAATCAAGTTAAGATGAAGTCGTACTGGCTTAAGATGGGCCCTATTCTAATGACCAATATCCTAATAAAAAGAGGGAGACTTGGACACAGACATGGGGAAGGAGGACATGGAAGACACAGGCAGGGACAGGAAGGACGCAGCTGCACACTGAGGAAGCCACCAGAAGCTGGAAGAGGCAAGGACATGTTCTTCCCTAGAGCCTTCAGAGTGAACGTGGCCCTGCTCACACCTCAGTCGTGAACTTCGAGCCTCCTGAACTGTGGGAGACTACATTTCCATTGCTTGACAATCCCCTCCATGGTACCCTATTAGCACAGCCCTAGGAAACCCTACAGGATGGAATGTGGCAAAGTCCTAGGTCGGATTCTTTTCTACCTTTCCTTGGAGTGGAGAGGAAAGAGATAAGAGAAATAAAGAACTAGATTTTCATATTGAAATTTCTTTGTTTTTTCTTTTGAGACAGAGTTTCGCTCTTGTTGCCCAGGCTGAAGTGCAATGGCGCGATGTTGGCTGACCGCAACCTCCGCCTCCCTGGTTCAAGCAATTCTCCTGCCTCAGCCTCCTGAGTAGCCGGGATTACAGGCAAGTACCACCACGCCTGGCTAATTTTGTATTTTTAGTAGAGATGGGGTTTCTCCATGTTGTCAGGCTGGTCTCGAACTCCTGACCTCAGGTGATCTGCCCACCTCCGCCTCCCAAAGTGCTAGGATTACAGGCGTAAGCCACCGCGCCCGGACTCATCTTTAAATTTCTAACCAACTTTTGATCCTGGCCTGTGGACCTGAGTCTCAGCTTCTGACTCTGTAGGGTGAGTGTACCCTTAGACTATATCCAAGATCCCAGCATTGAAGGGGTCCTAAGATTCCCTCGGAGTTTTTTTCAAGCTGGCCCACAGGGGCGGATCCCGATTATCCCCATGGGAGACCAATGGGCACACTATTGGTATTAAGACTTGACGCGCTGCAGGACATTTAGCAAACTGGGCTGTGCTAGGAACTCACCCTGCCCCTCCCCCGTGCCTTGTCATGAACAAAAATGTCTCCACCCATATTGCTAGAGAAGCCAGCAAGAGGTGAGACTCCCTGGAGGGAATGAGTCTTAAAGCTGGGTCATAGAGCAGGCCACTGATTTTCCATGAGATCTATGTTTGAACACATTTGGAGGATCTGTGTGCCTCAGTGGTGGAGATTATGGGGGATGGAGGGCACCCTGCACAATGGTTCTTCAGGACTACCCGACAAACGCTACCTGCTGAGACTGGGAGGCCACCCCAGGCAGAATCACCCACTTAGGGAACCACTACTACAGCTGGGAGTGTCTCGCCCCGGTTGGATGCGTCAGGCGCGGCATGGGGAAGCCTCCTGAATATGACATGGAAAACGGAAGCAGACATCCCCAGGTACAGGGGAGCAAACCCAGCTCTCCTGGGGTCCTGCAAAGCCCCCAGGACCCACTCGAGGGCCATGTGAGCGCCAAGTCACCTGCCTGGCACAGGCGCCACTTCCCACCCACTCCTCGGGCACCCAAGTGTTCCAGCACCCATCACCGCACCTCCTCCGCCACTGTCAACACAAACACCCACACCCCGGCAGGAAGTAAAAATAACCAGCCGATTCATAGCATGCCTCATGCCTCATCTCCTTCCCGAGGCACGCCTCTCTCAGTCCCCTGCAGGCATCACGGAGCCACAGAGAGGGGAGGGGGCAGGGAGTTAGACAGTTCCATGCCCTGTGCTTTGTCTACACTGTCAGACAGAGATCATCTTTAAAAGGGATAAAAGTCAGAGGCCCTTCCCTTGCAACAAACACGGGGCTGCAAGTTTCCCTCTCAGGGGCGCCCCCTACCTGGAACGTCAGTTCTTGCTACCAGCAAGTTCCACATGCCCGGAGAGTCCGCCGAACTTCAGGGATTAATCAGCCAATTGCCGCCTTGACACCCATTGCAAGCCCCTCCCCACCACGGGAGCGTGTTTCTCTCTCTCAAGCAGAGGAATTAGTGCCCAGGCAGAAAAGACATGAAAATCATAACCCCAGACCAGAACTAGCATCTTCATGAGGCACAGTCATCAAAGGACCTCCTAATAACAAACCCTGGGGCTATGGGATGAAGTGTGTGCCCCAAAAAGATATGCTGAAGTCCTAACCCGGGGTACCTGTAAATGTAACTGGATCCGTTTGCTAGGCTTGCCATAACAAAATACCAGAGTCTAGGCGGTTTGAACAACAGCAACTTATTGTCTTACAGTTCCGGAAGTCGGCGACCAAGGGGCCAGCAGGGTGGTTTCTCCTGAGGTCTCTCCTCAGCGGGCAGGTCTCGCTGTGTCCTCAAATGGCCTCTGCTCTGTGCGTGCACATCCCTGGTGCCTCTATGTCCAAATTTCCTCTTCTCATAAGGACAACAGTCAGATGGATTAGAGCCCACCCTAAGGGTCTCATTTGCACTCCATCACCTCTTTAGAAGTCCTGTCTCCAAATACAATCACATTCTGATGTACTGAGGGTTCGGAATTCAACACAGGAAGTTTCAACATAGGACGTTTTGGGAGGACACATTTCAGCCCCTAACAGACCTCATTTGAAAACTGTTAGGCTGGGCGCAGTGGCCCACGCCTGTAGTCCCAGCACTGTGAGAGGCCGAGGCAGGTGGATCACCTGAGGTACGGAGTTCGAGACCAGCCTGGCCCACATGGTAAAACCCTGTCTCTACTAAAAATACAAAAAATTAGCCGGGCGTCGCGGCGAGCACCTGTAATCCCAGCTACTCGGGAGGCTGAGGCAGGAGAATTGCTCGAAACCAGGAGACGGAGGTTGCAGTGAGCTGAGATCGCACCACTGTACTCCAACCTGGGCAACAAGAGTGAAACTCCGTCTCAAAAAAAAAAAAAAAGCAAAAACACTGTTTATTTTACGATCATGTCTTGCAGATGTAATTCATGAAGGTGAGGACGTACTGGAATAGGGTGGTCCCTCAGTTCTCTATGAGCGGAGTCCTTGCAAGAAGAAAAGAGACACAAAGATACGCACAGGGAAGGTAACCATTTGAAAGCAGAGACACACAGGACAACGCCATGTGGCAACAGAAGAGAGCCAAGTCAAAGAACGCCATAGGTTGCTGAGAAGCACCGTAAGTTAGGAAAAGGCAAAGAAGGATTCTACACAGAATCATGGGAGGAACCAACACCACGGACACATCGAGTCTGCGTTTGTGCTCTCCAGAACGAGAGAATAAACTTGTGCTGTTCTAAGTCACCCTGTTGGTGGCACTTTGTTAGGGCAACTAGGACACTCAGCCCTAGGAAACCAGGGTGAGTAGTTGGCTGGGCACTAAAGGTTCAGACCTCTGAGGCCACTTAGCCACACATAGAAAGCCTCCGTCAACATTATTTCCTTTTAATAAAATTCAATAATTGACTTGCAATGCAGCCTAGCAGAGGAATTCTCAGTGCAGACTCTATGGCCAGACTGCCTGGGTTCAGAACCTTGCTCTGTCCCTTACCAGATACCTGACCTTGGCCAAGACACACACACCTAGGGCTTCAGTTTTCCTCATCTGTAAAAAGGGCATGATAATAATAGTATCTAGCTCATCCTGCTAGGAAAATCACGAGGCAATACTTACACAGTAATCAATGCCTGGCACCGAGTCCAAGCTATGCAAGGGTTTGACAAGTCCTGACAAAGAGTTATGTCACCGAAGCATGCTTCTCTCAGTTGTGTGTGACATCTCAAAGAGTCCTGAGTCGGGCCTCCCTGATCCTGGACTGATCATGTGTAACCTTAAAATTCACCAAAGTTCCAGGAAGGCACTTTGCAGAAAGGGGAAATGTAATAATACAAAGGAAATATTCCTAAATGATTAAAATGCCCCAAGCTTACACCTCGTTGCTAGGGCAAGGGAAAAATATTATAACAAGAAAATTTAATTTGAGAATCTATTTGAAAAATCAGCTGGAAGTGACAGGCAAAAATAGACAAGAGAGACACCATCTCAGCCATGGGCACGAGCGAGAGTGGCAGGTTAGGGTCAAGTGGCAAACCACAGCCCGTGGCAACCTGCTGCACAAACTCCTGGGTATGTCACACACAAAAACGTTGACAAGACATTTACCTAAGCTGCATGGGATGCACTGAATTTCCTTATCCTACTGCAATTTATTTTATTTTATTTTTTGAGATAGGGTCTCACTCTGTTGCCCAGGCTGGAGTACGGTGGCACAATCTTGGCTCACTGCAGCCTTGACCTCCTAGGTTCAAGCGATCCTCCTACCTCAGCCTCCCGAGTAGCTGAGACTACAGGCACATACCACCATACCCAGCTAATTTTTTTTTTTCACTTTCTGTAGAGGCTGGGCCTCTCCTGCATTGCCCAGGCTGGTCTCAAACTCCTGGGCTCAAGTAATCCATCTGCCTCGGCTTCCCAAAGTGCTGGAATTACAGATGTGAGCCACCTCATCTGGCCACAATTTTATTTTTACTGATGTCACAACAGCACTACACAAACTGATGAATGGCCTGTGACCCAGTTTGAAAACTATGGACATGGCCCTCTGCAAAATCCTTCCTACTTTGTTTTTTCAGAATATTTAACTCCAGGGAATAAATTCTGAGGAAAACTCCCAGGACCTTCTTTTCTTTTCCAGAGTCACAGAGAGTCTTGCCTTTTTCTTTTTTCTCTTTTTTTTTTTTTTTTTTTTTTTTTTGAGACAGGGTCTCACTCTGTCACCCAGACTAAAGTGCAGTGGTGCGATCCTGGCTCACTGCAACCTCCACCTCCCAGGCTCAAGCAATCCTCCCGCTTCAGTCTTCCAGGTAGCTGGGACTACCGCTGCGACCACCATGCCTGGTTAGGTTTGTTTTTGTTTTTTGTTTGCTTTTGTTTTCGTTTTTATTTTTTGTATTTTTGGTAGAGACGGGATTTCACCATGTTGCCGAGACTGGTCTCAGACTCCTGAGCTCAAGTGATCCTCCTGCCTCAGCCTCACAAACTGCTGTGATTATAAGCGTGACACATGGCACCTGGCCAAAGACAGTCTTTTCTAACCACAGGGGAAACTATAATGTTCTAAAATAAATAATATGAGACTGGACATTAAAGACTATGAGGAAACAGGGCTTCCAGAGGGCTAACTACTCTATGCTAAAAATTCAGTGTTTAACATTTACTGTTTTTTAAAATAATTCTTAACTTCTAAAACAATGCTATTTATTTTAATAAACATTTCCACACGTGCCATATATATGTTCCATACATATACACATACCATATTCCATACACTATGTTAAACACTTCACAAATATTAACTCATTTAATCCTCACAATGAGCCTATGAAATAGGTAAACTATATGACGCCATTTTACAGGTGGGGAAACTGAGGCCCAGAGACGCCACGTGCCCAAAGTTAAGAGCTGGGATTCCCGTCCACTAGTCTGTGCTGCTCTAACTGATTTCTTCATCAATTTTCTCACTATCTCAATAGGTGCTCCTGTTTGCTATTAAGGGAACTTCCTCTTGAGTTTCAATGCTACCATGTTGCAAAAAGCAAACTCTTAAACAAACAGCCCTGCCACTCAGAAGGGTGATCCACAAGCTCTCACTCTGTCAGCAGTCCTCATCCCTTCCATATCCTTTAGCAGTGGAATCAGACTGTCAAAATCAGCCCCTTAGAAACCAGAATACACCTACATTGAAAGAGCTAACTTGTGGATGGATCTGTTTTAACGGAAACTCTTGTACAGAAACCATGCCCTTCAGTTGTTTTCTTTACCTACTTGGAAAAATAAGGTTCTGGAGCCGGGTGCGGTGACTCATGCCTGTAATTCCAGCATTTTGGGAGGCCGAGGCGGGTGGATCACCTGAGGTCAGGAGTTCAAGACCAGCCTGGCCAACATAGTGAAACCCCGTCTCTACTAAAAATACAAAATTAGCCAGGCGTGGTGGTGCATGCCTGTAATCCCAGCTACTCGGGAGGCTGAGGCAGGAGAATCACTTGAACCTGGGAGGCGGAGGATGTAGTGAGCTGAGACTGTGCCATTGCACTCCAGCCTGGGCAACAAGAGCGAAACTCCATCTCAAAATAGTAATAAGGTTCTGGCACATCCCCCTAAGGACTGCAACAGAGGGACATTTCTGGAGGGAAAATTCCCTTGTATTTCAAAAGCGGCTCTGATCCCATCCTCCTCCCTCATCCCACCCTCAACTGTATCTCATGATCTAAGAGGTGAAATTAAGAACAGACTCCCTGACTTGTACAATCAAAGATGTTTGCCCCCAAACATAATGCAAACCCAAAACTAAAGAAATAAAAACTGTTAAAGACCAAAAAGGTAATCATCCAACCAATCTGGTTTAATGAGAGAATTTACAAATTCTACGTTCTTCCTTCTCGGGTTCTGAAGATTAGCCACCAATTGCTCAGGGCCAGGAGAGCAGCTGCCAAAAATGTTAAGTTACAAGCTGGAAAGTTAAAAAATCATATTGATTTTTGAACTCTGGGAGGCCAAAATGGGCAGATCACCTAAGGCCAGGAGTTTGAGACCAGCCTGACTAAGATGGTGAAACCCTGTCTCCATTAAAAATACAAAAAAAATAAATAAATAACCAGGTGTGGTGGCAGGCGCCACGCCTGTAATCTTAGCTACTCAGCAGGCTGAGGCAAGAGAATCGCTTGAACCTGGGAGGTAGAGTTTGCAGTGAGCCAAGATTGCACTGCTGCACTCCAGCCTAGGCGACAGAGTGAGACTCTATCAAAAAAAAAAAAAAAAAAAAAAAAAAATCACATTGATCTGAATTTGGATACAACCACAATCCTCAAAACCTCCAGCGTTCTGAACTGCAGAGCACACGCCTGGACGTCTGGAGTGTGGTCCCTGCTGATGCAGCTGTGCTGCCCTCTCTCTGCAAGAAACAGGCCTCCTGCAGCCCCCAGCTGGGTGGAACCACGGGACAAGGCAGACTTTGTTCCCGTGGAAAACCGACGTTAGGAGTTGGGAGAGATGGAAAGCAAGATAGAGTCACTTTATTTCTTGCTTCCAACTCTCATTATGTCTATTACACAGGCACACGACAGCTTCCAGACCCAGAAGGAAGCAGAAGGGCCTTGCCTGGTTCGGTGACTCTTTGCCAAAGGACACTGTGGATTTGACAACACTTTTGCAGAAACCCAAGTTTGGCCCTTAACCAAAAACGACTCCTACCCTTTGTTCTCTACCTTTTCCCTTTCTTCACTATCAACCCACGGGCCCCAACTCCAAAATCATGAGCCACCCTCCCCACGCAGCCCCTTCTCCTTTTGTCTCTCTAGGAAAATCTCACCCATCCTCTAGGTTGAGTTAGATACTCTATCCACCATCCTACTGCACAGAAATCCTCAAAGTGCAGTCCCTGGGCCAGTGGCATCAATATCAAAATCTGTGCACTGCACCCCAGACCTACTGAAACAGAAACTTGGGGTGAACCAGAAATCTGTGCTTTCACAAGCCCTCCCGGGGGTGCTCATGCCCACTCAAGCTGTGCCCACTTCAACAACCATAATCACTACTTTACCTCCTCCCTACTTAGCTCAGGACTCTGTCATTGTGAGTCCCTCAGAGCCTGGCACAAGCTAGGCACCCTATAAACACCCACTTGTTGAATTAACCTAAATAACCTCTTCTAAAACAGAAAAGGGCAGTGTGAAATCGACAAGTTTACAGGCTACTGAACCTCCACCAGCATGTTCAGGCATGCAGCGCCAGCAGCACCTAGGAATCCTGCAGAATAAAACCAGACTCGGTCAGAATTTCCATGGAACAAGTGATTTGAGAAAAATTAATGTGTGGCTCCTGTTCATGACCATTGTCTGCAGTAAGATTCTCAAACACACTAGGGACTGGGCACTTGGTTCACGCCTGTAATCCCAGAACTTTGAGAGGCCAAGGCAGGCAGATCACCTGAGGTCAGGAGTTCAAGACTAGCCTGGCCAACATGGCAAAACTCAGTTTCTACTAAAAATACAAAAATTAGCTGGGTGTGGTGGCACGCACCTGTAATCCCAGCTACTCAAGAGGCTGAGGCAGAAGAATCATTTGAACCCAGGAGGCAGAGGTTGCAGTGACCCAAGATGGCATCACTGCACTCCGGCCTGGGAGACAGAGTGAGACTCCATCTCAAAAAAAATAAGGCCATGGCCGGGCGCGGTGGCTCAAGCCTGTAATCCCAGCACTTTGGGAGGCCGAGACGGGC